>NC_056744.1:743715096-744057596 GCF_019279795.1 Protopterus annectens
TAAAAAAAAAGGGAACACATTTAGAAATTCACGTATACTAGTCATTCCTTTATGCAATTCCTAAAATACAGTTCCTAAGATAACACTCAGCAATGTATTAAAACAAATACTTTTTTCATCTATAGTAAAAATTCTTGTTAGAACTACAAAAATATATTTGCATAGATGTACCAAGTTCATTTCCCCTAAAATGTAAAAATTATTATTAATATACCTTTTATCCAAATGTTTGTTAAAGACGTCAATACATCCCATGTATTTATTTCACAACAAACAAGTTGTTAGATAAATATAATTTTTCTTAACACAAAGTTAACTTTTTTATGTATGTGTAATATAAAACATGAACAAGACCATTCAGATATTTTCTGCCTTGGATATTAAAACAGGCTTAATGGTTACATATTCATTTAATCCAGGTGTAATAAAAGATTTTAATCTCAGCTGCCATTTCAATTCTTTGCCCAACAGGGCATTTTTGATGTTTCCACCCTTAAAATTGTTTTCTATGATAGAATCTATAATACCAAATTTAAAACCATTATATGAAGGGCATACCAAAGAATGCTTGTATAATTTTTACTATAGATGAAAAAAGTATTTGTTTTAATACATTGCTGAGTGTTATCTTAGGAACTGTATTTTAGGAATTGCATAAAGGAATGACTAGTATATGTGGATTTCTAAATGTGTTCCCTTTAAATGTTAATTGGACAACATATAGGGGAAATGCTATTTAAGCAATGGGTAGCAGATGTGTATGTTTTTATCTGATGAAGTCTAGCTTGTAGACGACAGCGCTCATATCTGTAATTGTGGTTTTGACATAAAGACTGTATTGTCTCTAGAAGGTGGCCTGGATTCTTTTGACTCCCTTTTAGCCCAGACAGCATTAATCCCCCCTGCAATCTCACTTGGCCATGGGCAGTCATCACAAGTTACCTCACAGGACGAATCTTCTAAGACAAGAGATCTCTCATTTATTATCGCTCGTCTACGCTTCAACTGACTCTTTGGGTGATATGGTTTTGATTCCTTTTATGCACCAATTTTCTGAGGATGTACTTTGGGTTTTGCAGGAGGCCAGAAAACCCATTACTAGAAAATCCTACGTGGCTGAATAGAAAAGATTTTGTATTTGGATCCTTTTTCTGTAGTGGTCTCGAAGGTTCTTTCTTATTTGTGCGAGTTGCTCAATTCTGGTTTGGCATAGTCTTCTGTTAAAGTTAATTTGTCAGCCACTTCTGCTCGTCGGTCTCTGAATTCATCTTTGGCTTCTAGTTTTGAAGTCAAACTATTTCTAAAAGGCCTGCTTCATATCAAGGCTCCAAGAAAGACTATTCCTTCTTCGTAGGACTTTAGTTTTGTTCTTGGAAAATTGTCTCCGTGAAAATTGACTCCGTAACCTTTTGAGCCTTCTATTTCTTCGTTCCTGCAGCATTATATTTGAAAGACTGTATTGTTGGTGGCTTACTTATGCCAAGAGAGTCTTCAGACTTCAAGAATTCATGGTGTTATCTCCTTTTTATTTTTTTTCCCAAAAGGACAGGGTGTCCTTCTTTTATGCCCAAGGTGGTTGCTGATTTGTCTGAATCAGTTCATTCATTTTCCTTCTTTTTTTTTTCTTCTCCACAGACTTCTAGTCAGAGGTTACTACACCTGGGATTTATACAGACAGTCCAGATATTACTTAGATAAGACATAAACATATCAGGAAATCTGAGCAACTTGTTTTCCTTTCATGCCAGGAAACTGAGTTTGGCAGTGTCTAAGCAAATCACCACCTCCTGGATTGCTAAGGCAATTTTTGTTTGCTATCCTTTTCATGGCAGGCAGCTAGCCTCTTCTGTTTGTGTTTATTCTACCATTCTACCAGGACAGTGACCTCCACTGGCACCTTTTTTCAAGGGTGTGGATACTAGATCCATCTTGGAAGCTGCAACTTGGGTCTTCTGTTCACACTTCTATAAAACATTTCAAGTTGGATGTCAGTTCCAGGGCTAGGGCAGGATTTGTCAGGGCCATACTTCATAAGTTTGTGAAGGGTTCTTTTCTGCCTTTCACCTCCCATACTTTCTAGAAGCTTCTGTACTCTCCCAAGAGTGAAGAATACTACAACGGTGATAAGGAAGGACATAGTACAGTTGTGTAAGATCTTACGATAACAACAGATGTCCTGCTTCTAACTGTTGCAGTATTCTGTCCTTCCCTCTTGCCCCTATTACTTTCAGTTTCCCTCCTTCTGGAACAGCGTTTTTTCTTCATTTTTTCCTCCTTACTCTTTTCTTGCATGTGCATGTTACTGTCTTCTCTGGGGCTGCTCTGGTTCTCCTAGGGCACTTCATTTCTGAGGATTAGCTGTCTGTATATCTTGTATGTACCTTACGCCATGCACATAGGACATGTGTCTAATTTACGAGGCCTGGAAGGTATAAAGGCTTTGGTATACAAGCCAGATGCTAGGCTATCCTCAGCAGGATATCACATGAGTAAAGAATACTGCAACAGTGAGAAGTGGGACATTTACTGTTAGGGTAAGATCTTACACAACTGCACTTTTTAAGCAAAATGTTGGTACCACCTTTTACGGATACCTTATCCTTGTGACAGACCAAATAGGTGTCTGTACAACAAATGGCCTGCTTAAAACACTGGCACTTATTTCTGTTTTTGACAATGTCAACAAATGAAGAAACTACAGGTGCCATTCCTGGCTTATAATCTAAAGCTTGTGGGAACCCTTTTAGGTATAAACGTTAGGTTAGAGAAATAAACTGTATGCAGCCGAAAAGATGCGATTAGATCAGACGTCGAGTATCTTTTACAGGTTCACTGAATGATGATATGATATGTGCCCATTTCTCCTGGAAGAGGTCTCCTTCATAATGTAAAAGATGTATCCAGTACTGGGTACTGCACTGGACAAATGGACAGTAAGGAGAAGCTCTGTTGGACTAATAAACACTATTTCACATAGCAGAAGCAGGGATTTGAAACAATGAGGATTCCGAAAAGGAATTTTGCAGCAACTATCAGTAAATTACCTTGTACAGTGCATACACTTGAATGCAGGCCAGAGAAATTTAAACTGTGAACTCCTAAATGCACAAGACACAATAAGACTTGACTTATATCTGTAACACAACCTAGGAAACAAGTTCACTGAATAATTTAAATCTCTCTAAAAGAAGAAGAAAGATGTGATTCTGAACAGTGTCCTTTCTTGCACCTATAAATTGATATGCTGCATTGGATACAAAGAAAGGACTCTTCTCATGAAGGTGATGGCAAAGCAAACTACAAACCAGTTTCACAAAAAAGACCATAAGACAGAATCAGCAATCAACCTTCCAGGAGGGTCAATTTCAGTAGGTTGCACTCCTGTAAAAATCCTTGGTCAAATGCACGATAAAGGCTGTTAAGCGAGGATAACATCTAACAGCAACATCTTGCACTAAAAGTGTTTCCACCACTGAAGAAAATCTGATATGTGGTTTCAAGATGTTGATGCACCAGTATGTGATGTGAAGAACAAAGTATTTTAGACCTAAAAATAGAAAGACTGTATCCTTTCTCCCAAACATTTTGGGGACCACAAAGTGATAAGGATATAAATTGCTCATTTTCTCAACAAAAAAAAAAAGCCTTGATGCTCCCTTGACTAGGAATGACTGAAATTACAATAGGAACTACTTCAGCACTGAATGGTCCATCACAGAAGGATGACCAAACATACATTTTAGCAATTCTAGGACACATCCTTCTCTACAATACCCAGAGCAAACATGTCCTTTATGATGTCCCTTCAGGCCAGGCTGAAATGAAGGACTTTGCAGGAATCCAAGGGGAGGGTAAACAGTAGCCTGGTGGTTGGAAAGCCATTTCTGGTGTTTGGCTAATGCAAACTTCTTTCTTCTAAACATTACAGTATACTTAAGAAAAGATGCAGGAAACTTCCACATACCATCTATTATGGAAAAAAAAAACGTTATACTTTCTTTGGAAGTCCTCAAGGATCTTCTGAAGGTGGCCACCAAAGAGGACTTCACCCTTAATAGGGGCAGCCAGGACACCTGAAAAATGATGGTATCCAGAGAAATCGCACACTAAAACTCAAGTGCCAGCCATCTCAGTCCTCATTACTTCTTCCCCATCAAAGGAAGAGACACTACAGGGATTACTGTTTTGGAAAAATAAGTTATGTTCTTATCATACGGTTCCATTTATGCTGTACATCTCCATTTCCATTAACCTATGGGTCTCAGTTCTGATCTTCAGAACCAACCGGCTGCTTTTTCCACAGCTAGAGCTTCTTGACTTGAGCTCCTCCCCTATACCCACAATGTCCTGCTCCCCCAGTGTATCTCAGATTGAGTTTGCCAACAAAGCCAAAGCACATAAACACACTTACCCTATAGACAAACACAACTGTACAAACTAAACCACATCAGAAGTTCAACTTAAGGAATGAAGATCCCTTTGAACCTTCAACCAGGCTTCCCAAAGAATTGGCTAGGGAAATGGGGGTAGGAAAGTTAATGGAAATAAAGATGGACAACACAGATGGAACACTATATTAAGAACATAACGCCTTTATCTGATGTTGTCCTCTTCATTTAATTAACCTATGGGACAGAGTCCCCAGCTACTAAGTTCCAGGGTGGCCTTCAAGGAAGGCTACTCTAGAGAACAGCAGAGACAAAAGCACTCCTACTCCTGGAAATAATGTTCAATTTGTGATGTGTAATAAACGTGCGAGGGTTGCAAGCAGCTGCAGCACAAATGTCATCAACTGAAACTCTAGACCAAAAGGCCTGAGAAGTTGCCACAGACCTTGTGAAGTGGGCCTTAATTTATCCTGGTAACAGAACATTTTGAATGAGTAATAAAGGCAACACATTCTTTCAACCATCTTGCTAGAGTGACTTTAGAAATAGATTTACCTCTTTTTGCCACAGGGAAAGACATGAACAACTGATCACACTTCTTAAATGACTTAGTTCTGTGTAGATAAAAATGAAGCTGTCTATAAACATCAAGCAAATGGACAGTATATTCACCTTTGTTCTGATAATTGGGAAAAAAGATCACAAGATCGATGGACTGATTAATATTCCTTTCCTTAGCAACTTTAGGTAAGAACGAAGGATTACCACCACAGGGTAACTCTATCCTTGTGAAAAATCAAATATGGAAATTTTTAAGAAAGGGCTTGGATTTCAGACACCCTTCTAGCAGACATAACGGCTACCAGAAAAGTGTCTTCCAGGAAAGGAATTTTAAATCCACAGTAGCAGCAGGGTAAATGGCACATGGACCAGGGCTTGCAAAAATCATAGTTAGATCCCATGGAGGAGTAGGATCTTTAACTTGGGGCTGTGCCCCTGAGGAAAGAAAGTTTTACAGAGCTTCGAAGAGGCAAGGGACAAGGTATCAAAGCCAAAGTGAAAACTGGATATGGCTGCTAATTGAACTTTGACAGAAAAATAGCTAGCTCCATCACAGAAAAGGGAAACCAAAAAGTCAAGTACAACTGCAAATGGTGCTGTAAAAGGATCTACCTGTTTTTTTCAGCCCAAATAGCAAATATTTTCCACTTGCTTCTATAAATCTTACATGTCAAAGACTTATGTGAGGGAACCAAAACTTCTCAACAGGGGAAGAAAGCCTGGAAAATCTTGCCATCATTGGAAGTGGAAAAAACATGTGGTTAGCTTCAAGCCCTTTATGTCTGGATGGGGATGCCCTGATGGATGAGAGAGCAGATCTGGAGCCAGATCAAACCTCACTGGAGGGCAAACTAGATGAGACCAAAGGAAGGTGAATCAGGTTTGTCAAGGCCAAAAGAAGGTAATGAGGATGACCTTGCTCTGCAACCTGAGAGCTTTCTGTAAGAACTTGGGAATTAGAGGCAGAGGAGGAAAGGTACAGAGAAGATTGGAGGGCCAAGCATGGGCTAGAGCGTCCCTGGGTGAATGCCCCTGAGGAGGGATCAAGGCAAAGTACCTGCTGCATTTGTTGTTGAAAGGGGATGCAAACAGATCGCAGCACGGATGACCCCATTTTTGGAGGATCAAGTCTGCCTTTGACTGATTCAGAGACCACTGCTGTGATGGCTGAGTGGTTAACTACTGTGAATGTAGTGTACAGGGTCTTGGGTTCGAGCCTTGCAGAGGCTGTTTATTTCAAAGTGGTTAGAAAAACATTTTATATAGCCCACCTAATCATGAAGGGATTCACATCTAGATCAGGGGAGGTCATCGTGCCTCTTTACTCATCCCTCATCAGGCCCATAATTGAGTACAATGCCCCTTTTGGGATGTACCTTACCAGACACCTGCAGCAACTGGAAAGACCCCAAAAGTACCTCACCAAGAGGATCAAAGGGCTCAAACAGATGCCATATGCTGCCCGGTTAAAGAAACTCCAGCTCTACTCAGTGACATACCGCCTGCTCAGAGGCGATCTGTGCCTGACATATAAAGCCATGTCCAACCCAGAATTAATGGACATGCTGCACCTCAGAAAATCCAAATCCCATCGAGCTACATGCTCGAGAGACTTGAACCTCAGCCCTGAAATAAATAGGACATGCTGGAGGGACAGATTCATAACCCAGAGGCTCCCTTCACTCTGGAATAAAATTCCAGTCCAGGTTAGGCAGAGTCCCTCATTGACTCTCTTCAAGAGGAATCTTGATGAGTGGATGGGAGATCGTAGGTTTACCCCGGGTATCACTTTTGTGTCACTGTTAGACAGAGGCACAGTATACTAACCTCGAAAAAGGGCATAGCAAAATTAATTTAAAATGGGTGGCGAAAGCCAAACATACTCTGGCTAGGCTTATAAATGCCCTAGGGCAGATAGCCTAGTATGAACCTATGAACTTGTGAGACGTCAGTAATACTTGACTGAGCTGGTCTGCTAATATGTTGTACTCCCCCGGAATATACGTTGTTATCAGAAAGCAATTGGTAGAGATAGCCCACTGCCAAACCTTCATAGCCTCTTGACATAGTGGGTAGGACCCGGTTCCTTCCCGTTTGTTGATGTACCAAACAACTGACATGTTGTCCATATTGACTGTTAATAGTCCCCAGAGGAAGAAAGCTGTCAAGTTCTTGCAATACCAGTGTGATACAAATGTGACATATCTGGTGAGAGATATGCTTGAAGGGTAGCTTCACTGAATCCAGTCATGAAAACTGTCCAGTTATGAATTACTTAGAACCGCTATGTGTGCAATCTTGCATGTCTATGCAGTAACAGATGTCAGGGTGTTGGTTATGGGAACAGAATAGTGTATTCAGTTTGGAATATGCTGTGCATGGTGTCTGTTTATTTAGTAGCACATGTCAGGGTGCTAATGTGTGCAATTTCACATGTCTATGCAGCAGCAGATGTCACAGTGTTATGGGAAAAGAAAATGTCTATGCAGTAACAGGTGTCAGGGTGTTATGGGAACAGAATGTTGTATTAAGTTTGGAATGTGCATGGTGTTGGGTTGTCTGGCGAACACCCAGTCACTATGCCACATCAGCTTAAGGGATGCATAACTAAAGTCATGTACAGTTGTTTACACTACTGTCCTGCCTGTATTTTCCAGACAGCAGACTGAAATCTCACCTATGGATGGACGTACCGCGGAGGACTTATGCTTCCAGATGAACTAATCTCCGGTCTGACTGTTCCGGGATTTCCCAGTCATTGAAAGACTTGAATGAAGTTTCATAGTTTAACTGGTGATGTTCTTTCTTTAACTTTTATTGTACTGTATTGTATTGTATAACAGTATGAGTTTTGATATCTGACTAAGTAAATCATTGAAAGTAACTGAAGTGTTGAGCTTCTTCTTTACCTTTGGTAAACTTTAAGTTAGAACATTTGCGGAATAGAAGGAAAATAAAATAAAACATTTGGCGTAATTGACAGGATTCCAAAATGTTCAAAAAGAGGTTACCAAGGGAAAAGAATAGTGATAAGGAAAACTGTATCCCAGGCTGGGATGATATTCATGTATATAGTAAATTAGATTCAGAATGGTCTGAAAATACAGGGTTATGTGAAAACTGGGATGCATTATTAGCCTCTGGTGAACCAGATGATATTATAAAATGTCTTAAAACTGTAGAAATAAGGAAAGGAATTAAGTGCCGTATGCAGACGCGGCTGGATCCTGCTGTCTGCATACAGAAAAATGCACGATCAGTTTTGTATGATGAAACTGAAAGCAGAAAACCTGCAAAAACACATAGATGAATTGCAAACTAAAATAGTTATGTTACAATGCCAAAATAAGTTGTTAATGGATAAAATGGATGCCGACAAGAACACAGCTGAAAGAGCTAAAGTTTGGGTAGCCTGTTATAAATATAAGAGGCGAAAAGGAAAAATATATGAGCAGAAAATCTGCCGGCAAGTAGCAGTGGCTGGGGTAAGCTGGGATCCAGACAAATGGGATGGGGACATTTGGTATTCCTCGGATGAAGAGGCCAGTGACTCAGCTGGTAGTTCAGAACAAGATGAAACAGTGGTAAAAGATGTAAAACCATCTATTAGGTGGAAAATGATAGAGCCTATCCAATTATCACAATGGGATGTGACCGGTAATGCAATATAAGTGCAGAGGGGACTGACAGTGCTGGATAAGGTACACAAAGATTACACTACTCAAGAGATTGCAGATATCAGAGCAAAGTTTAAACAGCTCCCTGGTGAATCATTATTGACATGGGTGGTACGATTGCATGATATAGGGGCAGGAACTGTAATTGTGGAACGGGATGATGCAAATAAATTCTCTACTCTCTGCCCTGATCCCACTATACAAGATGAATTCCGAAGTTTTTCTGGTGAAGAGAATATTACAATTTTACAGTTGGTGGTGTAGGGGTGTAGAAAAAAATACCCAAAAGCATCTGATTGGCCTGCCAATGATAAACCTTGGTATGCTTTAAAAGATGCTGTACAGAGACTAAAAGAAGAAGGAATGAAAATGGCAATTTGTATAGGACAGACTGATATTATGATGAATGAAGCTATGGCAATGGCCATGCGTAATTATATCATACGCACAGCCCCACCTGCTTATAGGCAAGTCCTTATGATGCTACTGATAAACCAGACAAGGAATCCCTTGTCTACAGTAGCAGAAGCGATTAGACAATTAGCTGATATGGGTGACTGGGGACCCCAATCAAACTCAGGGACAAATAATATACAAAATAATGAAGGGAAATCAAGCAGAAGGAGATTTTTTTTAGCTTTACTTAAAGATGGAGTAAAAAAGGAAGATATAGATGGATCAGATACACAAACTTTATGGCAAATGCATAAGGACAGGGGTTTGAAAAAAGAATGTGAAAGGTAGAAGCAAAGGTAGAGACGGAGGTAGTAAGTAACTCTGAAGGTAAGACAGCACAACAAGCTGAAAAGAGTTCCAAACTGCATGGCGGGGTATATAATCAGATACGGCAGCATTATACTGATCTGTTTGCAGACATTGCAGAAAAGAAAAATGCATAGGAAACTGGTCAAGCTGTGGTATCTACCTGGAAGTTGGACCATAGACCATATGTTAATTTAGAGATACTATGGAAAAATAGAAACATGCAAAGGGTCCGAGCTTTGGTAGATACCGGAGCAAAGGCCACATTAATTTATGGGAATCCTAGACATTTCGAGGGACTGCGAGTGATAACAACTGGTCTGGGTGGAAAACAGACTGAGGCAGTCCAAACAAAACTGACTATGAAGATTGGACAGTTACCAATAGGGATATACACTGTACCAATTGTACTGATACCAGAGTACATTACTGGAATAGATGTACTGAAAGGTATGATTTTACATCTATCGGATGGATCATACCAATGTGGTTTACAAGCACGTTCTCTGAATATTTCAGCTGTAACAGTGGGAAAGGTAAAAATGCCACCTGTAATTTTACCCCCAATGAAACAAAAGGTATATAGGAAACAATACCATATACCGGGGGGACAGGAAGAAATAGGAAATACAATTAATTAGAAGCAGGGGTACTACAAACTACTAGTATTGCTTTTAATAATCCGATTTGGCCGGTAAAGAAACCTGATGGTTCATGGAGAATACAGTAGATTATAGAGAGTTAAACCGTCAGACTGCCTCTTTTACTGCAGCAGTACCAGATATGGTTATGTTAACAGAGAAAATTCAAAAGAGAGAAGGGGAATGGTATGCCATAATTGATTTGGCAAATGTTTTCTTTACCATTCCTATTGCAGAAGAAAACCAGGATCAGTTTGCCTTTACATGGCAAGGTAGGCAGTATTCTTTACACGCCTACCACAAGGGTATCTGCACAGCCCTACAATTTGTCATAGAATAGTAGCAGAATGTCTAGATTAAATACATTTGCCTACAGATACTAGTTGGACACATTACATTGATGACATTCTGATACAAGGATCAGATGAATAATCAGTGAGTGATTGCTTAACTAAAATAATTGAACACATGAAAAGATGAGGGATGGGAAACCAACCTCAACAAAATACAAGGACCTAGTTAAACCGTGAAATTCTTGGGAATCCAATGGCATAAAGGGCAAAGGGAAATATTACCCAAGGTCAGGCAAAAAATCTTAGAATTTCCGAAACCCAGAAATAAAAAGGATGCACAGCAGTTTGTAGGATTATTTGGATTCTGGAGACAACATATTCCCCCTCTTCGACAAGTATTAGCGTCCATTTAGCAGGTTACAAGGAAAAAATATAATTTTGAATGGGGAGAAAGGGAACAAATGTAATTTCAAAAGGCCAAGGAAGTAATACAACAAGCATTGAATCTCTGGCCCCTTCGAATAGGAGAAGTAGAATTGAATGTATTAGTGAAAGATATGTATGTTAACTGGAGTTTATGGCAAAAACAAGATGGAAAAAGAGTTCCGCTAGGATTCTGGACTAAGAAACTACCTGAGGAAGGAAGTAGATATACACCTTTGAAGAAACAGTTGTTCGGGTGCTATTTGGCTTTATTAGAAACAGAACAATTGGCGGTACAGAATGAGGTGATTCTGCACCCAGAGATGCCCATTATGCAATGGGTAATGAGTTTGCCAAAACACATAAAATTGGTCATGCACAGGAAGCAAGTGTGATTAAGTGGAAGTGGTATATACAAGACCGTGCTAAGGCTGGGATTGGAGGTATTGCCACTTTACATGAGAAAATTGCTGAGATCCCTATTGAAAATGTAAATGAACCTGCTGTTTTAGCTATGATAGATAAATCCCCAGTTAAATAGGGAAAATCTTATGCAGATTTGACAAATCAAGAAAAAGGGAATGGTTGGTTTACAGATGGCTCAGCAAAATTTGTTGGTGGTAAGCGACATTGGAAAGCAGTAGCATATAATCCCTCATCGGGGAGAATACTTAGTCAAACAGGAGAAGGGAAGAGTAGTCAATATGCAGAATTATATGCAATTCTTTTAGCACTACAAACGGACACTTCTCAGTGTCATGTATTCACAGATTCTTGATCTGTGGCGAATGGCTTAGCCACGTGGATGCCAACATGGCAGAAAAATCAGTGGAAAATTCATACTAAAGAAGTATGGGGGGAAAGAGATATGCGAGCAGATTTGGCAAAAAATATATGAATCCCGTATACAAATGATTGTTTATCATGTAGATGCGCATTGTGTTACTGATACTTTACAACAATTATTTAAAACAAAAGCAGATGGAGAAAGCAAGATAGCCACTACAACGGTGGTTGATACTTATGACAATCAAACAGGAATAGCCAAATGGGCTCATCAAAAATGTAGGCACTTGGGGGGAAAAAGCTACATATCGTTGGGCACTGTTGAGAGGAATGTCATTATGAATTTCAAATCACTTTCTAAGCATAGTTTATCGCTCTCATTACATGCATTACAGAAAATATTAAATTCTAGCGAATTATTAATACAGCATTTACAGAAAATAAATAAGACTCTGCTGGATCATGAAATGAAAACTGTAATTGTAAGTGATAAATTAGTACACTTAGCTAAAAAAAATGCAAGCAGATAAAGACCGTCATCGGTGGGACATTCTTTCAGGGCATTCACCCAAAGCAACCCAATTTTTTAATTGGTTGATTCATCCAATATTACTTATTTTGTGTTTGATTATTATATTAACCATTTGGAATTGCTGCATAGCATGTAGATTGCACAAACGTTATCCTGTAATGTATCAATATACCTGAGGATTCAATGAATCTAGGGACCGAATGTGACACAAATGTGACATGTCTGGTGAGAGATATGCTTGAAGGATAGCTTCATTGAATCCAGTCAAGAAAACAGTCCAGTTATGAATTAGTCAGAACAGCTGTGTGTGCAATCTTACATGTCTCTCCAGTAACAGATGTCAGGGTGTTAAAAGGTTACAGTAACAGAATCATATATTAAGTTTGGAATGTGCTGTGCAAGGTGTCTGTTTATCCCGGAACAGTCAGACCAAAGATTAGCTCATCTGGAAGAATATGATGTGTACAATCTGTACACTAAACTGTTACTTTTTGTACTGTAATAGAGCTTTTCTCCACGGGTCACTGCTGAAAAAGGGCTTTCTGCCCAGCCACACTAACCCGGTCAATAAATGTAAAATAAAATAAATAAAGATGTTAGGGTGCTAATGTGTGCAATTTCACATGTCTATGCAGTAACAGATGTGTTATGGGAACAGAAAATGCCTATGTAGTAACAGATGTCAGGGTGTTATGGGAACAGAATGTTGTATTAAGTTTGGAATGTTCATGGTGTCGGGTTGTCTGGCCAACACCCAGTCACTATGCCACATCAGCTTAAGGGATGCATAACTAAAGTCATGTACAGTTGTTTACACTACTGTCCTGCCTGTATTTTCCAGACAGCAGATCTCACCTACGGATGGACGCACAGCGTAGGACTTATGCTTCCAGATGAACTAATCTCCGGTCTGACTGTTCCGGGATTTCCCAGTCATTGAAAGACTAGAATGAAGTTTCATAGTTTAACTGGTGATGTTCCTTCTTTTTCTTTTATTGTATTGTATTGTATTGTATAATAGTATGAATTTTGATATCTGACTAAGTAAAGCATTGAAAGTAACTGAAGTGTCAAGCCTCTTCTTTACCCTTGGTAAACTTTAAGTTAGAACATTTGCGGAATAGAAGGAAAATAAAATAAAACAGCCAGAAGAACCACTCTCATCTCTAGAACACTGATATGCAACTTGGTCTCCTATGACATCCACGTGCCTAGGACTGTTCGACCCAGATAATGCCCCCCCATCCAATCTGGGAGGCATCCGTGGTCAATGTGGCATTTGGAGATGGAAGGACGAATGGATGTCCTTAAGAAAAGTCATCGGAGGGAAGCCACCAAAGCAGAGACTCCTTGCACACTCATGACAGTTTTACTGGAAGACTGAGGGGATGCTTGAGTAATGACCACTGAACTATCGTCCACTGCTATATTCTCATGTGGAAACGAGCCATGGTCAGGACTGTTATTGTGGCCGCCAATGAACCCAATGTCCTGAATAATAAACTGGCTGGAGGTTGAGGTATGGTTTGTATTTGTCTGATATGACTTCTTAGATTTGTTACCCTGTCCATCGTCAGATAAGCACAGGATGTCACGGTATTCAGACGAGCCATAATGAAATCTATGACCTGAACCAGATCCAGCTAGGATTTTTGCTTGATGATTAGTTCCCTAAAGTTGGGGCTTGCTGTAGTAAGCAGTCCCTGGCTTGAATGAGTAGATTTCTGGTTGGAGCAGTCAGAAGCCAGTTTTCCAGATACAGAAAAATCTGGTAGCCCTGCAGCCTGAGATGCGCTGCCACCACTGCCAAGCAATTGGTGAACACCCTGGGGGCTGTGGTGAGACCAAACAGGAGTGACCTGGACTGGTAATGACTGGCTCCCAGCCTGAAACATAGAAATTGCCTACAGTGTTTGTCCATCTTTATATGGCAGTGTGTGTCCTTCAGCTCCAGAGAGCACATCCATTCAAACGCTTTCAACAGAGGTAGGATGGACTGGATTGTGACCATCCTGAACTTCATGTGCTTTATCGATTTGTTCAGAGAGATCAGATCCAGAATAGGCCTCAGGTCCACTGTACTTTTGGTACTAAAATGAATGTGGAGTAAAAGCCCGATCGGACTTGACTGGGGGGGGGGGACTTCTTCGAGGACTCTTATGCAAATGCTTTTCTAGATCATGGGCCGCATCCTCCCTCTGAACATATGGAACATCGGGAAGGTAACTTCTCTTGGGAATTTCTAGAAAGGGAATGAAGTATCCTCTGGATATGATCCTTAGCACCCATTTGTCGTTTGCGATGGCCTCCCAGGCTACTGGGTGCAAGGAGAATCACCCCCCCCCGACTGCCTCCAGAGGAGGACAGTCCGGCAACTGTTTAGGATCGCTGGAAGGGCTTCTCTTGAAAAGTTTCCCATGACCCCTGACTTTGCGGACCTCTTTGGCCACATGGGTGGCATCGCCCATTTTGATTATTCCCCCCTCTCTGGCCCGGGGTAAAAATTTTCCTCGAGTGTCCAGAAAAGGACCCTGTGACTTCCAAAACCACATTTTCTTACTCCCATGCTGGTTTCTGGAGAAGGTCCTTTGCAGGGTAGAGAAACATATTCCAATGTCAGACAAGGTCTTTCCATCCTTCTCACTCCAGGAGAGAGTCTCACGAGCAGTTGGCCCAAATAAGGTAGAGCCGTCAAAGGGGGGGGGGGGAGTTAAATAAAGGCTTGTCTGAGAGGCTCCACAAAATTGCACAGCCTCATCCAGGCATGATGCCTCATGGCAATGCCTAAACCGGTAGCCCTTGAGGTACCCTCTGCACCATGGGAAATCAGCCTCATGAACGCATTGGCTAGTGACTGAAGGGTGGCCATTCTAGAGGAAAATGTTTTCTCCAGCAGACATGGACCCTGGGGACAAGCTAGAAAGTTCCTTTACTAAGTCCCTTTGTAGCCTCGTAAAGTGAGATAGCTTAACGCCCTCCAGGTGAATGTGGAAGAGGTGTAAACTCTTTTGCCAAGTCTGTCCAATGTCCAGGATTCTCTATTTGGGGGGTGTACAGAGGAGCTCTCCTGGGCAAGCTCCTTCTTGGTGACTGTCACAACAACCATGGTATCTATGGGGAATACCCTTGGCACAAAACAACTTAACTGCAGGGGTAAGAATTTTGTTCGCTCACTTGGGGATAGGCTCTATTGTATCTGGTTCTTTCCAAGCCCTGGAAGACACCAGCTGAATCCACAGGTCAGCTGGGGGGGGACACCCAGGTAGTAGATGGGCTGGACCTGAAAGGCTCCCACAACACAGATTCCTCAGGGGAAGGGTTTTGGGCTGTCCAACCACTGTGGTAGTGCAGGATTTCTAAAATGTCTCCAAAGGAGACGTTGTCAGGTGGGGACTTTGGGGACACTTCTTCCTTGAAATCTGTGTCTGTGGTAACGAATTCCATAGGGGAATCAATGCATCTCCATTTACACAGCCTCTTCCGGGGGACCTCCTCAGTGGGACACTCTGCTGTGGTATCAGAAGATGCCTAGGGTTCCGCCATTGGGAAAGTGTGGAGGCTTTGGGGTACCGGCTGTCCACATGGCAGACTGGAGGCTTCACACACCAAACCAGAATGAGGAGGGTGAGGTACCATGGCAGAAAGCGCCGAGGGTCTCCCTGACTGGAAGAGAACCCTCTCCACCACTTCAAAAGCCGAAAGGTTCTGAACCACTGAAAGCTGTCCCTCCGGAACCAAAGACACGAGAGCCGATACCTCCCAAAGAGCCTGAGTGTCCTGCTCTGAAGGGGGAGTCAGAGCCAAGCTGTCAAAAGCTGAAACTCCAAGGGAAAGTGAAGGCTCCAAAAGCTTCGTAATTCATGCCCTCTCCTTGAACCAACCTCAAACCTGCGGCTCTGAGACATGCTTGGAACTGAAGCCAAAGGAGCTGAGTAGGTCAGGGAAATAGTTGAGGCAAAGAGAAAATCTCTAGTGGTTCCAACGCTTCGTCACCGGAGATGAACAGTATCGAAGACTCCAAAACCGGAGGGTAGATCGGAGAAGGAACCAAAGGTTGGAAAGGTGAAACCCTCACAGATCCAGATCTGGACGGAATGGAAAAACCTCATCTGAATCTCCTGCGGGAGACAAGATCAGGACCTATGAATCTGCCCTGTCTGCACTGAACTGGGTGTCGACACTTTCAGAGCAGTGAAGGACCACTTGGCCCCGGGACAACAGAGGGTGATCGAGCAGAGGGGAAGAAGTCAGAACAGAACTCGGTGCTGCTCTATTCTGTTCTGACAATTTCGGAGCCTTCTTATGAGGTTCTGAGGAAGGCAGGGCAGGAGAGTGCCTTGCAGGCCTCCTTAGACCTTTAGGAGAGAGTTGAGCACCTGAAGTGGATGGCACCCATGAGGTGGGGGAAAGACGAAGCAACCCTTTAAGAACCAGCTTGCTCCTCCTGTCCATCAGGTGGTGGAAAGCATGACAAATGGAGCAATAAGCCTTAAGATGAGTAGGCCAAATGCAATATCAGATAGAGGAATCTTCCACCCACAGGAAGTGCACTTTTTAAAACCCTGAGGTTTTTGTTCGAACACAGTAAAAGGAAACAACCTTTTTTTAAACAGAAAAAAAATGAAAAAGGGAAGAAACTAACTGGAGACACCCACAATTAATGGAAAGAACAGGCGGGAAGGGAAAGAGTAAAGTTTTAAAACTATGAGATCTCTTTAAACTAAAACAAAGAGAAAACGAAAGGAAAAGTTAAGTAAAAGACTAATAACACTCACGACCATTAAAACTCTGGAGGAACTCACAGCCACAAGAACTCGCTGTTTATGGAAGCACGGCATATGAGATCTGAAGTACGCTGGGGAAGTGGGACATTGTTGGTATAGGGGAGGAGCTCAAGTGAGGAAGCTCTAGCTGTGGAAAAAGCAGCCAGTCAGTTCCATGGATCGGAACCAAGACCTATAGGTTAATGGCAATGAAGAGGACAATATATGGTGAGCAGATCTTCTAAAACTTACTGAACCACAGAAGTCTGAAAGACAATCCCCTGTCAAATACAGGACAACCAGGGACCATTAGATATCTACATATATTACATATGCACATACACACACACACACACATATATATATATATATATATATATATATATATATATATATATATATATATATATATCTATATATATACACACTGTGTGTGTGTGTGTGTACATATATGTGTGTGTGTGTGTGTGTGTGTGTGTGTGTGTGTGTGTGTGTGTGTGTGTGTGTGTATGTATATATATATATATATATATATATATATATATATCAAACTGCAGAAAGAAAGTACCAAAATCACCACAGCGATAAACAGACAAAATACTTTCAGGTAGAAACCCTTTTTCAAGTCTAAAAACTCTAATGTTCTAGGATTTCTTAAAAACGATTTTCCAACCAATCACATAAAAATGCAAATGAATAATATCACTCATTTAAATGTTATTGGTTAAGCTACAAAATCAGCATCTAATCACATTGCTTACATGTTGACATAGGTGATAAAGAAGTTATGTACTCACCATAACGTTCCATGTGAGTTGTTTATCTCACCTTTATTCTCACTGATGGGTTCGCAGCCGATCCTCGGCTCCAACACGGCCGATAGTAAGCTCAAGGTTTGCCAGTAGCTCGAGACCAGCCCCTTATCCCATGATGCACTGCTGGAATTACCTCAGATCTTGTTTGCTGCATGTATATATACCCCTGTAAGGGGTGCACTCCCCAAGAAAGAAGAAGTATTGAACAACCAGGATGACACTAGCCTCTAGGTCAACTGTCAGCCAGGAGGGGGATGGAGGGAGGGACGTGAAAATAAAGGAGAGATAAACAACTCACATGGAACGTTATGGTGAGTACATAACTTCTTTATGTGAAGTTGTTAAATCTCGCCGTTTACTGTCACTGATGGGTAGTGTCCCTAGCACCCGCAATCCTGGGTGGCTCATGGGAGTACATTTTTCAGGACCGTAGAACCAAAAAAAGACCTGTCCCTGGAAGCCTTATCCACTTTGTAATGAGTGATAAAGTTATGAGGCTTAGACCAAGTGGGTGCAGCACAAATGTTATCAAGGGGCAATTTAGCTTGAAAAGCAGAAGATGTAGAAACGGCTCTGGTTGAATGAGCCTTTAATTTGTGTGGCAAAGGTATGTTAGCAGTTGCATGAACAAATGAGATACAATACAATAACCATTTTGAAAGAGTTGTTTTAGCCACTGGTCTACCTTTTCTGGCCTCCGAGAAGGATACAAAAAGTTGATCTGATTTTCTAATATCCTTAGTTCTATCAAGATACAATCTGAGCTGTCTGTGCATGTCATGTTTATGCAGTATGTATTCTAATTTGTTGGAATGGTTGGGAAAAAAGACTGGCAACTCAATGACCTGATTGATATTAGACTCAGAACAGACTTTAGGCAAAAAGGAGGGGTTTGTTCTGAGAGATACTCTATCAGCATGGACAATCATATAAGGAGGTCTGATAGATAATGCTTGAAGTTCTGACACTCTGTGGGCAGAAGTAATGGCCACTAGAAAAATAGTTTTCCAGGACAAAAATTTGAGATCACAAGGTGATGCTGGTTCAAAGGGGGGAAGAATTATTTGAGATAGCATAAAATTCAAATTCCAGGGAGAATAAGGGATTTTGACAGGTCTTATGTGAAAAACACCTTTGAGAAAAACCTTAGATAACTTATGGGCCATAATATTTAAACCATCCAAACCAAGGTGGAAATTAGATATGGCAGCTAACTGAACCTGAACTGTGGCAGCTGCTGCTCCTTCCTTAAAAATCATTGTCAAAAACTCTAAAATGGATGACAAAGGAGCTCGGAAAGGGTCAATTTTTTTGTATAATGGCCCAAATGGAGAACCTTTTCCACTTACTGCGATACAGTTTTCTGGAGGATGGCTTATGAGAAGACAACAGAATTTGTCTTGTGTCATCTGAGAGTGAATGAAGCCTGGCTATTTGGGGAAGTGGATCAGCCAAGCAGTCAGCTTTAGAGACTGCAATGAAGGATGGAGGTCCCCTGACAGGTGTGTCAGGAGGTCTGGAACTGGGTCCAGGATCCATGGATCCTCCAGCAGATGATGGTGAAGAAAAGGGAACCAAATCTGTCGAAGCCAATGGGGGGCTATAAGGATAACAGTCCTTTCCAGCGACTTTGCTTTCTGTAAAAACCTGGGTATCAATGGAATTGGTGGGAATGCATATAGGAGACCCGGAGGCCAATCGTGTACGAGTGTGTCTCTTGGGGGATGTCCCGGAGGTGGTATTAGGGCAAAGTAGCTTCTGCATTTGGTATTGATGTAACTGGCAAAGAGGTCGCAGTAAGGCTGGCCCCATTTGCGGAAAATCATGTCCGCAACGTGTTGGTTGAGAGACCACTTCTTAGGCAAATGGATTGCCCTGCTCAGCTTGTCCACTATCACGTTGGATTTTCCCAGGATGTGCGTTGCTAACAGAAAATGCTGGGATGACACAGCCCATTGCCATACCTTGAGGGCTTCTCGACAAAGGGGATAAGACTTGGTTCCGCCCTGTTTGTTCAAGTATCAGACCACTGACATGTTGTCTGTCTGAATTGCAATTGTCCCTAGAGGAAGAGAGTCCTGAAAGTACTGCAATGCAATGCCAGAAGTACTGCTCTCAACTCCAGAACATTGATATGCAGATGTGACTCTTGATCCGTCCATGTGCCTTGGGCAGTCTTTCCCTGAAAATGTCCCTCCCCCCACCCTATCAGGGAAGCGTCCATAGTCACAATGGCTGCTGGGGGGGGCACAAAGAGTCTTCCTATTGTGACATGAAGAGATGTCAACCATCATTGAAGGCCCCTCTTGCAAGAGTTTGTGATGAGAATCATATGGTTCATTGGCAATTTCTGGTAAGACCATTGAACGAACAGGAGCCATTGAAAAATTTGCATATGCATCCTTGTGAGTGGAATGGCTAGAATTGCTGCCGCCATCAAACCTAGTACCTTCAAGACCTCTGCGGCTGTAGCTCTCTTCTTCGACACCAATGAGTTGATGTGTTGGCGAAGAAGTAAGACCCTTTCGACTGGAAGACAGAGTGTTGGTTGAGGTATCTAACTCTGCTCCTATAAAGACGGTATGCTGCGATGGCAACAAGGCAGATTTTTCGAAGTTGACTGTAATGCCTAAGTGGTGGCAGAGTGTCGAGAGTAGATTGTGTTGCCTGAATCAATTGATGCCTGGTGGTAGCGGTGAGGAGCCAATCATCTAGATATGGAAACACCTGGAATCCTAGATGCCTCAGGTGAGCCGTGACCACCGCCATGCATTTGGTGAATACTCTGGGGGCTGTAGTGAGACCAAAGGGCAGGGCTCGAAATTGGTAGTGATTGGCTCACAGCCGGAAATGCAGGTGATCTCTGGATTGTCTGTCCATCTTTATGTGGTAGTACGCGTCCTTGAGATTGATGGAGCACATCCAATCGCCTTTCCCTAGAAAGGGAAGAATGGCCTGAAGCGTGACCATTTGGAACTTCTCTTTTTTTAAAAACTGGTCGAGTCTGCTGAGGTCAAAGATAGGTCTCCAGTCCCCTGTTTTCTTTGGAACCGAAAAGAATCTTGAGTATCCAGTTTGGTCTGCTGGGACTGGCTGGATGACTCTTTTCCAGCAACTTGCGGACCTCTATAGTTGCTTGCTCCCTGAGACTGGGTGAAACATTCGGGGGTCTGTTGACAGGAGTGGGAGGGAAAGAGAACGGTATAAAATACCCTTTGGAAATTATGCTTTGTACTCAGGTATTGGATTTTATGCTTAGCCAGGCTTCTGGGTACAAAGATAAGCGACCTCCGACTGCCTCCAGAGTCGGACAGCTGGGTCTCCTTTCAGGAGTGCTGGTAGGGCTGACCAGAGAACTGGCCTCTGTCACCCTGCTATTGCAGACCCCCCCCCCCACCACGCGAGTGGCGTCTTCCATTATAACCCCCTCCTCTGCCTCTAGAGGGGGTTTTTCTCCATGTGTGTCCTGAAAGGCTCCCTGTGCTTTTCGGAACCACATCTTTCCACCCTTAGGGCCCTTGGGACAGGGCCGAGTAGGGGTAGAAAAACGGACTCCAACGGCAGACACAATCTTGCCTTCCTGCTCACACCTGATTAGTTTTTCCTTTACCTTGGGCCCAAACAGGGATGAGCCATCAAATGAGGTGTTGATAAAGGAAGACTTGAAGGGCTCTGCAAAGGAAGAGAGATGCATCCAGGCTTGTCTACGCAGGGCAATGCCTGAACTAGCGGCTCTACTCGAACCATCAGCTGCGTAAGATATGAGTCACATGGACGAGTTCACAATCGAGTTTAGGGTAGCGAGCTGGGTGTCAACTTTATTGGTAACCCCTGCAGCTACCGTACGCTGGAGAGTATCTCCTAGTTCTTTTAGGAGATCTCTTTGTAGTCTTGTAAAATGGGTTAAATAGTTCAGTGATCGAAGGGAAAAAGTTGCTGAACTAAACATGCATTTCCCATATCTATCCATGATCCTGGAACCTCTGTTAGGAGGATGGATAGATGAGAACGTCTCAGACGTTTTCTTTTTGGTGGCTGCCGCCACCACCATGGCATCAAGAGGCACTCCCTTAGTCAAAAAAGCTTTGTCCACTGGGGCAGAGATGAACTTATTTGGCTTCAGAGGGACAGGTTCCATGGCCTCCAGAGACTCCCAAGCCTTACGAGAGATCAGCTCCATGAGCTCATTGTAAGGCGGAGACACCCAAGAGGTGGAAGGTTTAGACCCAAAAGCCTTCAAGAGCACTGACTCATCTTCAGTAGGGCTTTTGGACTGCCAACCGCCCCTCTGATTAAGGATCTGTTATATCTCTGCAAAGGAGATATCCTCAGAGGGGATTGAGGGGACCCTTCTGACTCATCCAAGTCAGTGTCAGATGTCAAAGACTCCTATGAGGAGTCCAAGTGCCTCCCCTTACACAGTCTCTTCCTGGGTACCTCCTCAGTGGGGGCATCTGGGGAGGTCTCAGAAGAGCAGGGGGCACCCTGTGGGGCTACTTGAGGCTCAAGGTCTCTACGCTTGGGTTGACCGGTAGAAGCAGGAGCGGACACAGGCGCTTGATGGGAGGAGGAAGCCAGACCTGATGCTGATGGTGTCTTTGGAGACAGGACTCTCCTCATGGCATCGAATGTACCATGGCTCCGAAGAGAAGGGGTAGATGGATCCGAAGGGACCGTCCGATCCTCCCGCACCGAGGCCATGGGCTCCGAGCCCGAGGTAGGAGCCGAGCTCATCCGAGCCGAAGCCCCGAGAGGAAGAGTCTGCACCGACAAATCGGTACGACTATCCAGTCCGGACCCGACAGGAGAGCGTTGACTCCTAGAGTCCCGGGTCGGCGCCAAGGACGTCCGAGTAGATGGAACCAATAACACCGGAGCAGGTCTCGGCTCCACAGGCTCAACAACCATTTCTGGCTCCGAAAGTCAAGTATGGCTTGGAGGAGGAGCAGTCAAGTCCGGGTTAATGGTCTTCGGTTCCAACGAAGGCGTCGGAGCCAACAACAATTTGGCAAGGCCTGGTGCCCGTAAAAGCTTCTGCAGCAACCGGTCCATATCTAGATCTGAGAGGCTGACAGAAGACTTCGAAGAGTGCACCGAGGGTGCTGATTGGAGCAGAGGAGATGAGGGAATCTCAGAAACCGGCTCCAAAGCTGTGAGCTGGCTCCGAACAGAAGGGACACTCTGTTCCGAGGACAGCGGAACCGATGACCCTACACCCTATATTCTTTTAGCCTTTTTCGATGCTTTGGAGTCACCTGAAGACTTGGATGACTTTGAGGATTTACTAGCACCATCCTGGTCACCCAGTGCTTCTGAGAAGGGGTGCTGAAGTAAACCCTTATCCACCAATTTCCTCCTCCTCTCTAAAAGTACCCTGGAAGAGAAGGAGTGACAGATGCTACAACAATCTTAGAGGTGTAATGCCCCCAGACAATAAACACACTGAACATGCCCGTCAGTGACTGACATTTTTTGTCCACAATCCAGACATTTTTCGAAGCCAGATTTAAGATGTGGCTTCTCTTTTTCATCAGACATCTCTATTTTTAATTTAAACAATTGAAAAAACACAATCAAGAAATTATCTAACAAACTACTGCTAAGAATGTGGTTAAATACAAGGCCAACTACTAGGCCAACTCTATAGAAAAAATAAGCCAACACAGGGCACTTATTTAAATCTATATAGAATATATATATAAACTGTCCTAACAAGAAAGTCAAGAAAAAAGTTTTTAAAACTTGCAAATAGACAAAACTATCCAATAAAATTGGTCCGAGCTATCTGGAACACCGAGATCTGTGCCGTGGTAAACTAGATCTGAGGTAATTCCAGCAGTGCATCATGAGATAAGGGGCTTGGTCTTGAGCTACTGGCAAACCTTGAGTTTTGCTATCGGCCGTGTTGGAACTGAGGATCGGCTCCGAACCCATCAGTGAGAATAAACAGCGAGATTTAACAACTTCACATGTATTGTTTCATGAGGTTTTGTTTAGCACACATGTATGTTTGAGCGATCAGTGTCACAGTAGCCTGGACTGTTGTTCAATTCAATAAAGTGTTGTATGTTTTATAATGGATGGGTTTGTTTCTAGCTTTGACAGCCGGTATGTCTATTGTTTTGATGTATATAGTGATTTGAATTCTTTCATTTCAACCTGACTTAGACCTGGTTTGTGGTTAGTGCGTCTCCATTTAAGACATGGATAGATCCTGTCTGTGCCTGTCCATTTGTTTTTTGTTTTTCTACACTGACAATAGTGGTCTGACATACACATACTTGAGGAGCAGATTGGATTGGTCTTTGGTTTATTGAATATCTGGTATACAACCAATGGCGATGTAGCTTAAGCCTGCTATGTAATGAGTATGCCTTGGACTTAGAATGTATTGTGCTTTTCCATAGTGCTGTTGATTGGAGAACATGTTTATGCTGTTCATTTGTCATTCAACATCCCTTTCTTAACTAATGGAGACAGAATAACATGTCAACATGTAAGCAATATGATTGAATGGTGATTTTTTAGCTCAACCAATAATGTTTTAAAGAATGCTATTATTCATTTGCATTTTTATGTGATTGGTTGGAAGATCGTTTTTAAGAAATCATGGAATCTTAAGAATTTTTAGACTTGAAATAATTTCTACCTAAAGGTTCTCATCTTAGATGTTTTATTACTTTATTAAAGTATTTTGTTTATGTTTATCGCTGTGGTGGTTTTGGTACTTTGTTTCTGCAGTTTTTTAATTCAAATTCCAGTACCTACATTTAGTGGCCGGGATATCTTTGTTTTGATTTTACATAATATATATATATATATATATATATATATATATATATATATATATATACATATATAGACAGAACAATGTATATGGACAGTTGTGTACAGCTACTTATCCAGCATATTTCTGAGATATAAAAGGAAACCAGAGTACCTGGAAAACGTATGCACACACACTGTGGAGGTCAGTAGTGAAATCCAAGCACTGTAGCTGTGCGCCAGAGATCCTACTCGCACAGCTGCTTTGGTGCATGCTCTAAAGATCAGTGTTTAGCAGACAAACTATCATATGAGTTGGCTTTGAACCACCTTGTCAGTAAGGCAGACCATTCAGGGGGTGGCTTCCATAAATAGTCTACCTTCTGAAAGGAGAAGGATTCAGGACATGACTCAGCTGCCTTGATATAGTAAAAATGTCATCCTTACACACAGGATATAAATCAGTGCCAACCAAGGGCTCTGACATAAGCTACCCAAGATGAGTGTTAACACATTTTTGTGGAAAGGAACAAGGTTGATGTGGCCATTCCAGGATGGACTTCACGAGACTGAAGGCTCTTCTAAATAAAAAAGATCTCAAAAGAGCTATCAGAAAAAGGAAGATGTAGTATTTCTGTCAATCTTCACTGCAGGACCCTTGACCACCTCTGACTTTCTAACAATTGTGATACACAACCGACACTGAGACTGCAGCCGCTGGTTAACAACTACAGAGCTAATCCTATGCAACCACTCATTTGGTGGATAGAAGGAAATAGCAGCACACTATTTGACTGACTCTGGATGAGGTACTAACCTAGCATTCCATGGGGAAATAAGCATCATTAGCAGTGACAGGGACTGACAGGCTGCTAGAGGCAAGTATTACACCAAATGTTTTCAGGCACCTACTCGGTCATATTGTGAGATACAGTAAATAAAACTATCAAATACCAGCACAGGTTGTGGAAAGGAGAAGCTCAAAATGGATTAAGTGGGCCACTTCAGCTCTTTTCTACAAGGCTTCAATCAAAAAGGGAAGATAAAATCATTCAACTGTTGTGGGCCAGACTACAAACATTAACTGTGCTCTGTAACAGCTGAAGGGCATTCTTACTGCATGTTTAAAGGCACCTCCTTGATCCTGTACCTGGGAAAGGAGGCGACAACCATTCTCCATGCCTAGCTCCTATAAGCCAATGCTGTGCAGCATCTGCTAGTTAAAAACTTGTGATGGGCTGAGAAAGAAGATGTGGCCAAGGTAAACTCCTTCTATGGGCTAAGAAGCAGGTGATATTACAGTTATAATGAACTTAAGGAGCAAGTCCAGGTCTTTCAGCTGCAGTCTTTGTCTATGTTTTATGCATCTGCCTAGAATCCTTGGAAGAGTTAGAATTTTTAGATGGGATTTGGCAAACACTCTCAACTCCCCTTATGGGCATGCCTGACAGTCATGCAGCTGAAGGGCTGGTACACAAACAAACATCACTATCATGATTCATTGCTAGGGAATAAAGCTAATGTCTACATCATGAATCAATTCTAGGTAACAAACGCAATGGCTGTGATGGACCTGTTCCAGAATATGGCAACAGCAGGTATTCCTTTGGGTTCACAGGAACTTTATAAAAGTACATGATAGGAACAGACCCAATACGTGTAAAAAGCTTGAAAGGAAGGATACATCCCTGTGGCATGAACACCCTGTAGCAGGGATGCCATTCAAAGACACTGTAGAAGTAGCATCAGTAAAATCAGATAACTCACCTTCATGCAAGCCCATCTTAAAATGTATAACAATTTTATACCCAGTGTACACATATTCAGGAAGAAACTTGAACTGTAGTAAACAACCCCAGACAAGACATACGCTATATGATATATTCCATAACAAATACTAATTATTCAGTCAATTATAACTGCCAGGCTTCTTGCACAAAACTACCTACCACTGTATCTACACTTGACTGCACTACATTATTGTTAGTTTGCATTACTTCTGGACTCTAATGCAGAACTGTAACCAAGATGGGGTGAAGGAAGCTGCTGCCCTGGCTGCAAACTGTTAGGGGTTGCACTCGATAGTTGCCAGCATTCAATAAAGAAGTGTGGGAGACAATGTAAATTCTTAAATGAATGTTGATACTCTCTCTCTATACACACACACACACACACACACACACACACACACACACACACACACACACAAACAAAGACACGTGTGTGTGTATATGTAGGGAGAGAACACCGTTTTCTACATCTAAACATATATGTACATAATATGCAGACAGTATATTACACATGTATAAACACAACCAGTACATAATATAACACACATATTACTATAAAAGTTACACCCACCTCTCCCAAATCTCGTATTCGTTTCAGAAACCTTTTCTCAAAAAGCGATGGATCAACTTCTTCATGTCTCTGGTCAGCAGTAATATCTACAACTGCCAAAAAATGCACAATAATGAGTTTTGAACGCACACAACTGTTAACACAAGAAATTTCCTGAAACTCACTACACTGAATGCAGGGATAATTTTAAGTGAATGTTAAAAAGATTACAGGGAAATAATAACACATTATAAAACAGCTACGTATTTCATTAATGCCACTAGTAATAAAGCATTACAGGCTATGCAGTGTAATTTTCCCAGACAGAGAGAACAATCAAAAAAACTTTCATATGAATTAGTCTCAATTCAAACCTGAACTTCTAATTTAAAACAGAATCCTTTTATAAGATGTTCCTCCACAAGATGTAACTGCACTCCCATGAATAGCAAATGTGTTCCATTTGGCCTGTTCAAACTTTGTACACAGAGCTTTTGTTGCTGACAATAACCTGTTTCCAGCTTACCAGTTTGTTTCCTTCACTGTTACACTATGTGCCTCATAAATTATTAAATACCTCCACAGATTAGGACTCAATTTCCCATGACAAGCATATTCTGTAGCACCTGCACTAAAAGGAAACACTTTACAACATTACATTTAATTTTCTCACTCAAATTCTTAGTTTATATTTTCCAGTTTATGTTAACCCTTCTGAAATACACCAGAGACTCTTATATAACAGATAAATGAGAACTTAACCACATCCACTGATCTTCAAGAAGTCCCTCTGGAAAGAGATAACAAAGCTCTTCAAAAATCTTGGGTTCTCAAATTCAAGAGAAGCATTCCACTTTTCACCATTCCAATGTCTATAAGCCACACTTAAAGGATGTGTGTATACCAACTGTCCCAAGTTCTTTGCTCCCACTTAAACAGGATTCTGCCTGCAAAGAAACAAGGTGAGCTACATGAACATCAATTATAAGCATAAATGTTTACTTGCAGCAGCACAGTTCCAGTGCAGGGATCAGGACAGTAGTAAAAGAAAACAAGGAAAAGTGGGAGATATCAGTTGACAAGACCTTCTCAAAGATCAAGAATAAGTGTCAGCTGAAAACAGTGCAGGTGTAACTAAGCAGATGCCACAATTATCACTGTGAAAAGTTTATAGGCACAAATTCTACTTTTGTATTTATTTTAGTTTTCCGAATAACATAGCTGATTGCCATGACAGCTAAGTAGAATTTGTCAGCACACTTGCGTTTTCTTATCACAAATCAAGTACACTGCGGTGTGTGCAGCAGTTGTTGAATTTAGCAAAAACAAGGAACATGGGCAAAAACAGCTCAAGCAGAATGAAAATGATTTAAACCCTAAAAAACACAGAAGCACAAACTGGTGTTTTCTTTGTTCAGTCTTAGTATAGCTGCCAGGTATCTACAATACAAGACATTTTCTAAATTTTGAGATTTCAACTACATACGAATGTTGCAGATATAAAAATACAATTGATCCAATTTCATATAAGAAATGTTAGTGTGTGAGGCCATTTTGTATACAAAAGTATAATTAAAAGCCAGTCTGCTTCCCCATCTCTTTCTCTCCCTGTATTTATCCCTGCTTCCTTAAATGCACTGAAGCAGAGGACAGATTTGCTTAAAAATGAAAAACAAACATTGTAAGGTGGAGAAGGAATGAATAAGTGCAAAAACAATGTTTTGAGGAAGAGTAAAGAATAACATGTAGTACAAGAAAATTTGGCAGCATGTCAATGCATGGAATAGATTAGCATCTGTAGCAACTGAAAGAGGGTTTATAGAAATTGTGATGCTGAAGCCAAGTTATCCAAATGGAATGAATTGAAAATGATGATATTTTTAAGTATACCCTTCACCACAGCAAGAAGTTAACACTGTTTACAATAAAGTGCTCAGCAAAAAAAAAATAAATATATATATATATTCAAATCAGAAAAAAAAGCCAACTTCCCAGCAGCTGCAGAATAAAATTGAACAGCAAAGAACCAACGAACTTACCAAACTTATTCATCTTTCTCTCTTACCACTCTGTAGGATATTCACCTCAAATATGGCCCTCCTCTCATCCAGGCTCCCCAGTAGCCTCCATACTTCATCCTAAGCCAACCCCCTTCATACTCAGCCCACCCATCTCCTTCTAAAACAAGGACTTAGTAGCAGCACCAAAACCATCAAAACCTACCCCACCTACCTCAAACTCACCAAACAGCTTAAATTAATTTCCTTTAATTCTTAATAGCATCTATAATAAAATCTCAGAACTCCATGCCTGGATCGCATATACTTGACTCTGAAACATCACTTTCTAGTTATAATATCATCAGGGCTGATCAAACTCAAAAAAGGTGGTGATGTAGCTTTATTATACATAATCCACCTTGAAATCCTACCCCACAATACACCTAATCCCAAATTACACAATGCAAAACTCATTTCCCATCTAAAACTACATAAACAACTATGTATTACAGTACTCTACATCCCTCCACCCCCCCCCCCCCAAAGCAATAATGCTACAAGCCTGGAAACCATCTTAAATTGGAACTCGCATACAATTTCTAATGAAAAGATAATCCTAGGTGACATTAATTTCGATTAGCAGATTATCTTGACAAAATACTCATCAACTAGCCTCCAACTGTTTGGCTTGACTCAACTCATTTTCTCCCACACACACAACTATCACAAAAGCTGTGACTCAATTCTCAACTGGATATTGGTGTCCAATTCCACTAAGTATTCCTCCAGCAGCAAATACACCAACGCCCTCAGTGACCACCTCCCTATATATGCAAACAGACCCAGTACCTATCATGTCAACACTTACTTAGAACTTCCTGTAATGTCATTAATTTTAACCCTTATATATTTAATAGAATCCTAAGCTCCTTTAACTGGTCTATCCTGAAAAATACTGGACTTGATGAAAGTGTACACAAATTTATTACACTCCTGACAACCCTTAATGAGCTGGCTCCAACTAGAAGAAAAAGAATAACCACACACCTTGGTTATCCACTCAAAGCAGGGACCTAATGCAGGAAAGAGAAAGGGCCTGGAAGGAACGGTTAACACACAGATCTCATCAAAACTTACAACACTTTAAAGACTTTTGTAACCATATTAAAAGACAGATTAACACAGACAAGAACATCTACTACAATAACCCCTTACTAAATCAGTGTTCCAACCCTAAAACATGGTATTCTACTAATAATGCACTCCACCCTAGAACAATCACTACCTATTAACCCTGCCCCAAATAACACTCACTGCAAAGCAGCTGCTCAGTTTAAGACACATTTACAGAAAGCATTAAAAGCCATTACTAAAGATTATCCTACTAACAATCTTGGCATGATCTCTCCTCATGTAAGAAACACCCCCTACTTCACCCTAAAACACATCACAATCTACTACATAATTTCACTACTTCTGACCCCTGTTCTTCAACAGACCATCTCCCAGCAGAATACATCAAGATGGCTGCCTGTTCCATAGCCTGTCCTGCCTGTTCTAATCAACAGATCTATCAAGGAATCCTATAGTCTTTCTCTGTAGAAAAGTTCTTCATCATCATCATCCCCCTTCATAAAGGAGGAACCTCATCTGATATTAACAATTTCAGTTATAACACTCACTATCTATCCTCTTTGTCAAAACTTCTGGAGAAGTGCACCCACAAACTTCAACATATGCTTCACAAAATGCTCCTGACCAAAAAGCATGGTTTTTCAACCCATCCATAGCATTACTATGGCCTTATTAACCTTCGCATATACCATTAACAAATCCAGAGAAAAAGGCAAACTCATTCCCTCTGTATTTATCACTCATGACATAGGCAAATTTACATTTGTATAAAAGTAAAAAAAAAAAAAAAAAAAAACTACATTATTTAAACATTATGCTTCACATATACTGCTATATATCATATAACCTAACCAACATTACATAAATTATTCAATTTCTGCCTCTTTTTTTAAAACAAGAAGCATCTTTATTAAACCCTCACTTATGACACAAGCAATCATACATTTATATAAATGAAAACAAACCACACCAACACAATCCTAGTTGCAAGCATTTTACATCACAAACCATACTGACATACTCCCAGTTGCGAACATTATAGATCACTTATAATCTACCCAATCATTTTAAATTCAAATCAATAGCTCATTTAAGTCCTGCCTTCTTTTAAACCTCATTCCTCCCCTGTATGTATTGTTCCCACAATTCCCATGTTTTCTTATGTAATTTGCTCCTACCTTTTTCTAAAGATCTCAGTTCCAGCTGTTTTATCTCTGTTACTACATTCATTACTTCCAGTATAGTTGGTTCAGATTTTGATTTCCATTTTCTAGTAATTGCTTTTTTGGCAGCCACCATAATTAGAGACAGCAAGGCTTTACCATGTGTAGGCAATTCAGACTTGGTATCACAGCTCAGAAAAATCATCTGAGCTAAAATCACCTAAGCATTTTCAAGCTGAGTCTCTCTACAGACTATGTACCTGAAGAATGTAGAAACACTATAGTTGTCTGCTTAAGGACAGCTCCTCTCAGTCAGGTGACTACAGACCACTTACATGTAAACCATGGAACCAATGTCTGTAGAACTAGTCAGTAAGGACATACAAAATCTCCACAATCTAAATGCTTTAGAGTGTGGCTTTATTTAGGCAAGATCATGCATTCTTAATCTTGTCAGATTCCTCCAAAAATTCACTAAAGCCATAGATAAAGAGATTCCACCTCCACACTGCTTATATGGACTTAGCCAAAGCATCTGATACCATTCCCCATTCTGGCATCATAAATAAGCTAACATAACTAAACATCAACCCATTTCTAGTTTGCTGAGTTGCAAAGTAACCACCAAGCAGCACACACTTCATCAAAATAAATGGTACACTGTCCAAGAAGTAGTGATCTACCTCCAGGTTCTCCCAAAGGTCCTATCATTTTTGGAATTTAGTTCTCTCAAGTACAAGCAAAACTTAACAATTTCTGTTAACTAAATTCACAGACAAGATGCTAATAATCATCCTAACTCCACCCGAGATTGTTTAATACTTCAAGGCCTTCATCGTACTAATAACTGCTGCTCTAACCAGGGTCCGAGATTGTTTAATACTTCAAGGCCTTCATCGTACTAATAACTGCTGCTCTAACCAGGGTCTCACCTTAAACGAAGAGAAATGCAGTTTAGTCACCTTTGGTAAAATTAGTGTTCCTGCACACTATCACATACAAGGAATTCACCTTAAGACTAATGTCATGCTCCTGGACTTAGGAAATTACATAGACAATAAGCAGTCCTTAAATCAATATACTTCCAACACCTCCAGATAATCTTTCAACCTATCATCTCACCTGTCATGGATCCTCACTCAGACCCCAATTCTTCCTAATTCTCATTTTCTCTGCTGTCATTTGCCTCATCATATAAAGCAATGCTTCATTTGCTGTTTATATTTCTAAACAACTTGCCCAAAACACAGACTCCACAGCAATAAAACCTGAAAAAAAAATCTTTGGATTAAAAAACAGCTCTTATGTGGATACACTACAAACCCTGCCTTATCTTCTGTGGTGTACAGACTCCTATAAGATGATCTATACATTCCTTCCAGCGCTATGTCAAATATTGCCCTTTTTCCTTGGGAAAGGAAAGAAAAGCTCCTCCATTAACACCAATTCCGAAGACCCAACTTTACACCAAAATACCAAGTTCAAAATCTGGGACACATTTATCACTCAGTGCTTCCCTTACCTATGGTGTAAGCCTCCACTACATATTTCACCATGTAAAACTCCACTAACACTCAAACTTAAATTAGTTGAATGGATGGCATCCAGTAAGTTCATTCCAGACATCACTCTGAAATGCATCTGATTAAAGGTGTATAATGTTACCCATCTTATTGTCTTCATGACTTCCTCCTAGTATCCTTTTTATGCTCCTGTGTTCACATATTATTGACTACAAACTTCAAACTCTGCCATAATATACATTACCACATCTCAGGTCTCCATTTACTCTCTGCTTCTCTTTTCATCCATTTTCCTCAAGTTCTTGCTATTTTCCTTCACTCTAGCTGAAAATATTCTGTCTATATCTTCCACATTAACTCTACTGCTTACCATCATCTTTGGAACTATTATCATAGTACATCCTACAATGGTTGGCATACTGCTAACTTAATACAACATAAGAACCTGTGACTATCTGCACCCATCCTGTTAATGAGACATTTCACCAATGCTTTAACTGTGTGTGTGTGTGTGTGTGTGTGTGTGTGTGTGTGTGTGTGTGTGTGTGTGTGTGTGTGTGTACGTGCAAGTGAGAGGCAGAAAGTGTCTGTGAAGTGTATTAATGTAAAAGAAAAGCAATACGTACAGACAGAATCTTTTCTGATATCAAATCAAACAGCTTCTAACACAGGAACACTGTCTCATGACACTAACGATTAAACTACAAAATCACATTTAATGGCTTTCAGTAAATTAAATAATGCCTTAGACCTTCTGAAAGATTCCTTATTTCATTTTTATTTCATGTTCATCCCTTTCTGACAAATGTCTGAGCTCAAAAGCAGTAACTTACTTTGCTCTGCCAGCCTGGTTATCTCTCTCATAATAGCTCTGAAGAAAGGTCTCTGGTTTGGATCATAATTCATGCACTGCATCATCAGAGAAGCAAGTTCTTGGCAGGATGGTGTTGCTAGCATGAAGTGCCCTTCATAAAATCTCTCTTTCTGCAATAAAACATAATATGTCTGTGATACATGTTTTACAAATGAACAATATCCTCTTAATAGGGTCAATTTCATAATATCCACATTAAGCTATTACAGTTACAACTACGAATTCCAGTAATGGTTTGTCCAGTAAATGATGAAACAATATGCTGGCAATCAGAGTGAAATAAGACTGTGTCTAGTCTCAGCAGTCCTCTTTTATCTATACAAATGAGCCAGCCAAGAAAGGAAGAAGAAAGTCACTTTGCTTTAATTCACTTTGTCAGTTATACCTCTTAACTCCATAATCAAATCTACAAACTTCCACACTTTTTAAAAACTACAATTAACTGTTATTATAAAATCGAAAACATTCCCTTTCTATGAGAGCTAAAGTCTCCCAATATGAAGGTACTGTTACAATCTTACCAAGAAATGTCCTTCATTCTGTATGACTGGAAAGTTGCAGTATTGAAAGCGGTCTATATGTTTTCCTAAATGGAATCTCCAGCCTTTGAGTACATCTATTTGTCTATCTAACTTGCTTTTTTCAGCACTAGTCAATGATTCAGTTTAAAATTCCATAACAACATTATATTTAAATTTACTCTCCACTTGTGCTGCAACAATGATATATGCACAGCTGCATTGCTGTGGACAATTTATGGTCAAAGTAGACATGCATAACAATGCCTCTTTTTCCACTTCATTTTTAAAGATAAATGTACTAGATAGGTACTGACCATGAGCAGACATATTTCCAGATTAATGTCATCAGACAGCTGTTATAGTAATTCACTAGTCTGCAGATGAAAAAGCATGCTTACACAGCAGTAGATTCCTGAGAAAAACTCCAACAGCATGCAACTGCATACTGGATGTGCATACATGAAACTCACAACAGAAAGTACAGTTGTGTACACTTACCATAAATGTAGATGTTTGAGTGTATTCACTGTTGCAGTCATTACATTTGGTAATCTGCTGGCAGGTTGCCCTCAGTCGGCCTGATTAACAAAGTCTTGGTCCTGCGTCAGTTGCTGTCCCTTCTTCCATGATGTCAGGGGTATAAAACATGCAGCCGACGCCATTACATCAGTTTTTCTTGCCCCAGATGTCATGTGCCCCCCAAATGGGGAGCAAATAAAATTAAAAACACAAAAATATACCTCCAACCAAAAGCAAATACACCAAAACGGCTTTTAAGCATAGTAAAAGAAAGTAGAGGTATAGCCAAAAGAAGTTAGGGGGCTGGAGGGAGGGTAACCAGGACTGCAACAGTGAATACATTCGAACATCTACATTTATGGTAAGTGTACACAACTATACTATGTTCTTGATGTTTCACTGTTGCAGTCATTACGTTTGGGTAGATTCCCAAAGCTGTTGTAGGGTGGATGGATTTATACAGCATTAAGATCTGCTATAAGGCCCTGCAAGACAGCAGTGGCAAAGCCAGCTCTGGATTTAGAGAAAAATTGGTAAATGATAATGCTTGGTGAAAGTATGTACTGAACTCCAGGTAGCAGCTTCTGGAATATCCCTGGTAGGAACACCTCTGAGAAAGGCTGCTGAAGTAGATGCAGCCCTGGTGGAATGAGATCTGATCCCCTGGGGATAGGTTTTCCATGGTGCTTATAGCAGAAATGAATGCAATGGTTTATCCATTTAGAAATGGTTTGTTTTGAAATAGCCTTCCCCCATCTGCCCCAGCAGCAAATGCCACTAGCAATTGTTCAGATTTTCTTCGAGATTTAGTTCTGTCCAAGTAGAATCTAAGTTGTCTGTGCACGTCCAAGGAATGCAGTATCCGTTCCCCTTTGTTCTGTGGACTGGGATTGAAGGTTAGCGAATGAATAGACTGGTTAAGAGCCACACTGGAAACCACCTTGGGCATGAAGGATGGACTGGTCCTCAGAGATGCCCTGTCCACATGAAAGATGATGAAAGGTTCCACTGCCATAAGGGCCTGTAATTCAGATATCCTTCGAGCTGAAGTGATTACTAAGAGGAAGGCTGTTTTCCAAGAAAGAAATTTTAAGTCTGCAGTAGCAGCTGGCTCGAAAGGAGGTAAAGTGAGCTTTTCCAAAACAAAGTTAAGGTCCCAGGCGGGAGTAGGAGCTCTCCTGGGTGGTCTCAAGTTCTTTTCCCCTCTGAGATACTGTTTGAACAGGGGATGAGAAAAGAGGGGTGGTTCTGTGTTATAGTGAGCTGAAATAGCTGAAGCGTGGATTTTAATAGAGGAAAAAGACAGGCCCTTGTGAAGCATCTCAGTTAAGTACTGCAAAATCTGAGGTAAACTGGGTGCTGCTGTGCTCATCCCTAAAGATTGGTTCCACGCACAGAATATTTTTCATTTGTCAGCATAAGATTTTCTAGTACTAGGTCTTCTCGCCTCCAAGATGACATCTATCACAGGTTTGCTGAGGGATGCTAAGGGTGAATTTAAGGGATTAGCCAAGCTGCAAGGTTCAATGTTGGGAGCTGAGGGTGCAGAATTTGGTTCTCCTGCTGAGACAGCAAGGAAGGTGTCTGAGGCAGGTGCCATGGAGATATTTGTGACACACTGCGCAGGAGTGGGTACCAGTATTGGCGTAGCCAGTCTGGAGCAATCAAAATAATTTTTGGTTCCTCCTGTTTGACTTTTAGCAGAACTTTGGAGAGCAGAGGCAGAGGGGGAAAGGCATAAACTGATGGGGTTTTCCAGCTGAAGGATAGCATCCACTTTCCAGGCTTTTTTGTGAGGAGTCCTTGTGCAAAATTTGTCCAACTGGTAGTTTTGGGGGGAGGCAAATAGATCTATGTCTGGGCTCCCCCATTTGCTTGTCAACATGTTGAAAATCGATGGTTCCAGTTTCCTCTCGTGAGGGTCCATGAGATTTCTGCTTAGTCCGTCTGCCAGTGTATTCAGTTTTCCTGGCAGGACTACAGCTTGTATTTGCACTTGGTAGCTCAAGGCCATGTTCGACAATGCCATGGCTAGTCTGCAGAGGGGGTAGGAATGTGTATCCCCTTCCTGTTTATGTACCACATAACCGTGGTGTTGTCCGTCTTTACCATTAGTTGTCCTGGATGAATGTAGTCCTTGAAGGCTATCAGAGCATTCTGTACAGCTAACATTTATTTTTGATTGATATGAAGGTGCATTTGATTTGGGTTCCATTTGCCCTGAATGCACTTCCCTGCCAGGTGAGCCCCCCATGCACAGTCTGATGCGTCTGTAGTTAGGGTTTGGGTGGCGGGGGGGGGGGGTAGTGTGAATGGCAGTCCCTTGTTTTGGTGGCAGGCCTCTGCCCACTATACGAATTCCAGGCGTAGGCAAGGTATGATAGGAATCATTGTTTCCAGGCTGTGACAATGTTGACTCCATATACTTTTCAAGTACCACTGAAGTTTCCTCATATGCAGTCTTGCATATGGAATTAGAAGAATGCAGGAGGCCATAAACCCCAAGGCTTGCAGTATTTGTCGTGCAGATAGCAGGGTTTTGGTGGCCACTTGTCTGAAGTAAGTTATCAAATGAATTTGCTTTTCTGGCGTGAGGAAAGCCATCTGGGCAGTTGTATTCAAGCTTGCACCCAGGAATGTAATCTGTTGAGAGGGTACCAGTTGTGATTTCTTTTCATTTATGGTGTACCCTAGACAAGTTAGAACCCTTTTTACAAATGCCACATGATTTATAAGTATGGCCTGGTTTTCTGCCTGAATTAGACAATCGTCCAGGTATGGATATATTTGAATATTTCTTTGCCTGCAAAATGCAATTACTGGAGCCAGGCACTTTGTGAATACCCTGAGTGCAGTAGACAAGCCAAAGGGCAGTGCAGAGAACTGATAATGCAAGCAGCCTGCTTTGAAGCATAGGTATCTTCTGCAAGATTCCCTGATTGGGATATGCAGGTAAGCTTCTTTTAAATCTAGAGTTGCCAACCAGGCATCTTTGCCTAGCATAGGAAGTAACTGGTGAAGAGTCAGCATCTTGAATTTTGGAATGTCCAGAAAGGTGTTTAGAGTAGACAGGTCCAGAATTGGACGCCAAGATTTGTCTTTTCTGGGTACCAGGAAAAGCTTGGAATAGAAGCCTTGTCCCTTTTTCCTCTTCTGGTACCGGTTGAATAGCCCCCATGGTTAAGAGGGAAAGTACTTGTTTCTGAGTCTCTGCCCACTGATTTGGGGGAAGGTTTGGCCACCTGTTTGGTGTTGGCAACATGTGGAAATGAAATCTGTATCCCTGGGACACTATATTTAAAACCCATTTGTCCTGGGTTATGTGTTCCCAGTTTTTTGCATGAAGAGCAATCTTTCCTCCCAAAGGGGCATCTAAAAGGTAAGTGCTTGGTAATTTTAAAGGAAAGTCATTGAGACTGTTTACCATAGGGGGGGTGTCTTGCTATTTCCAGATTTGGAAGTGGATGCCCCCATTGCTTAGTTCTGAGAGTCCCTTGGGACTGAAACCTGGTGCTTTTGGTGTGTCTGGGCTTGGCTTGAGTGGATTTGGAAGGAGCTAGAAAGGACCCATTCTTAGTAGGCCAGTGCCTACTAAATCTTGGAGGTTGCACTTGTAAGAAATCTTTTACAGTTTGCATAGATTTAGCTTTATCTTCCATCTTTTTTAGAACTTCTTCAGCCTTATTGCCAAACAGGCGGTATTGATTTAAAGGAGCATCCAACAAACTTGCTTTAACATGATCAGGCAGAGATTTCTCCTTAAGCCAAGCATGCCTTCTAAGCACAGACCCAGTAACAGCAGCCCTGCAAGAGGCCTCTAAAGAATCAAAACCACATTGCAAAATATGTTTTCCAACTTGTTCAGCAGAATGCAATAAATCCTGTAAATCTTTATTTTCCACACAGTCAGAAATCAACATAATTTTCTGTTTAAGCAGTCCCATAAGATGCTGTTGATATTTTAGCAAATGAAATTGGCAGTCTAAAGCCCTGCAGTGGAAGCCTTTATGCCCTTGGGCCCCTGAGAAAATGGTTTCTGGATCCGCAACAGGATTTTTGAAAAGGAACTTGTGGACTCAGGAACCCTGTAGTATCTGTCAGGTTTACTAAGAGCCGGAGGCAAGGAATCAGGAGCCATACTGGATTCCGAAAATACATTATCCACAATGTCTAGTACAGGAGGTATAGCCAAAGGCCTATGCTGAAGTAGAAGGAGGAAATCCTTAAGCCTCTTTTTAGATTCAGAAAATTCCTGACTTTCCCAATGGAAATGCTCCCTTAAGGTATGTAAAGTTTCCCCAAAATAAAAGTCCTCAGGGGGAAGCAGAGGGACTGGAATCCTCTGCATCAGAATCCTCATAAGTAGGTATGGATAAATTCAGGTCATTGGAAGAATTAGAAGAAACAGAGTCCTGATTAGAAGATTCATAGTCAAGCTCAGTCCTAGGCCTCTTAGAAGGGGGAGTTGACTACCCCTGATTAGAGTAATAAGATCTTTAGCCATTTTGATAATTTGTTTTTTAGGAATAGGGGCCTAAACATGTGGCTTGGGCGTCGGTTTTTTAGATATAGATCGAGATTTAGGCCTTAGTATAGAAGGTGGAGTCAGTTTAATATGCAAGTCTGTAGGCCTGAATACACCTTCAGAAGCCGGTGTCTGCACAGTGGCTCCGGACCAAACCAAGGTAGAGACATCCATGGGTTCCACAGGTGAAGCATCTCACGGCATACCGGACTCCGAATGGGTCTCAGTAGAGGCCTGCGAGTCAGAAGTAGTGGGTATCAGGGGCTACGAAAGTGCCTCACTGAGTACCGGCGAACTGGCGACTGGCTTAGGAGAAGTGTCATTGACATTTTTGGACTTCGACGGCCTGTCTCTGTCTTTTTCTTTGCGTTTTTTCGGAATTCCGGTAGTCGGATGGCTAACCAACGTTATTTCTGGATAATTAAACCAAGGACCGAAATATTTAAAGGCAAAAATGTACCGACGATGGATAATGCGCTGATTAAATAAAGCACAAAACCGACAGCAAGGTACATTGTGGTCAGGGCCTAGGCAAGGAATACTGTACAAATGAAAATCTTTATGAGGTATTTGCTTTCCACAAGTAATGCAATTATTAACTTTTACTGACATTGGTAAGGAGCAAGAAAAAGTTTCCCCAACGGGGTACTTTAAGTTGAAGACTTCGGTTCTGAAACTCGAAAATGAAAATTTCAGGAGTCGGCTGACCGGCACTTGCGAACTGCTTCTGCTTCGCACATCGCACGGCAAGAAAGACTAATGTAATGGAGTCGGCTGCATGTTTTATATCCCCTGATGTCATGGAAGAAGGGACAGCAACCGACGGAGGACCCAAGACTTTGTTAATCAGGCCGACTGAGGGCAACCTGCCAGCAGATTACCAAATGCAATGACTACAACAGTGAAACACGAAGAACATCAACAAATGTTTCTTCTAGAAATGCAGACTACCCCGATTATCTTAAGTACCAATATCAATGCTGCCCAGTTTAACAGAGGACAAGGCCCCTTCACTCACAATCTGATTCTTTACTGAAGACACCAGACAATAAAGACAAAAAAGAGAAACCCAGAAACACCTTATCGAGGTATCTGAAGTTGGATATCTAGCACTTCTGAAGGGGACACAATGCTGCAATGTTGCAGAACCACTTTTCCATGATCTATTCTGTACATGATCACTTTTAAAGGCTCCTGCAGCAATCACATACAGAACTGAATCACAAAGAATATGCGACCCAATACTGGAGAAGAAAACACTAACAGACATGTAAACTAGGAGCCACTGAAGTACTGAACTATGAAAATACACTCACCTAAATGCATTTCACATCTCAATGGCAATGTTTAAGAAAGCACAGACCAGGATCTGACAACACCAGCACAGACACCTGCTGCTGCTGCCAAAATATCTCTAAAGCATGCTATCAATGCAATTACTTCCTTAGAAGAACTATGGATCATTTTTGCCAGCCTTTTTCCATATAGCTTGTGTCAACTACTTACAAAGTCATTGCTCTGATAGTGATGAGACCTTTACAACTTCCAAAGAAAAGAGATGATCAACCTGGGAAGGTTATCTGTCCAGAGGTAAGGGGAATATGAAGTAAACTGGCTTTACTACTGTCCCAGGTGAAATGGAAAACAAGTGGAGCATTATGGCAAAGACTGAATTCCTGTGAAATATAAAAAAAATAATTAAACTACAGAAGTTGGGGGGGGGGGACTGGCATAATGGTTAAGATGTTCAAATCATGGACAGAAGTCACATGGTTTGATTCTCACCTTTGGTCGCTATCTGGTTATTGACTAGGCATGTTAATACTCTGCAGACTGACTGCCTAGTATTTACCTATGAACACATAAATAACTGCTGATAAATGCAGCAGATCTCTACTATCACTATTAAGAAAGTACAGTTGTGTACACTTACCATAAATGTAGATGTTAGAGTACATTTACTGTTGCAGTCATCACATTTGGGTTATCTGCCTGCAGGTAGCCCTCAGCCAGCTTGAATACCAGAGTCTTGGGAATTCTGCGTCAGATGCTGTTCGCTTCTTCCATGACATCAGGTCGTCAGGAGTATAAAACATGCAGCTGACGCAATTACATCAGTTTTTCTTGCCCCAGATGTCAGGTGCCCCCAAAATAGGAAGCAATTACATGGTGTGGAACACCCCCAGCAAAAAGCAAATACACACAGTATAAGATATACCATACCAAAAAGGATAGGTGAAAGCAAAGACAATCTGGGGGCTGAAGGGAGGGTAACCAGGACTGCAACAGTGAATACACCCGAACATCTACATTTTTGGTAAGTGTACACAACTGGACTATGTTCTTCGTGTTACACTGTTGCAGCCATTACATTTGGGTTGATTCCCAAAGCTAAGGAAGGATGGAGGTAGATTAAGAAGCATTAGAACTGGCAATCAGGCCCTGAAAGACTGCTGTGGCAAATCCAGCTCTGGATTTAGAAAAGATAGGCAAGTGGTAATGCTTGGTGAAAGTGTGTACAGAGCTCCAGGTTGCAACTTCCAGGATGTCCCTGGTAGGGACTCCTCTGAGAAATGCAGTAGAGGTAGATGCAGCCCTTGTGGAATGTGTTCTTATCCCCTGTGGGGTAGGTTTTCCATGGTGCTTGCATCAGAAATGGATGCAGTGTGCTATCCATTTATATATGGTTTGCTTTGAAATGGCCTTCCCCTCTGCCCCTGCAGCAAAGCTGACTAGCAGCTGGTCAGACTTTCTGAGAGGCTTAGTCCTGTCCAAACAGAATCTAAGCTGTCTGTGCACGTCTAGATAATGCAGTATCCTTTCCCCTTTATTTTGAGGATTAGGGAAAAAGGTAGGCAAATGAATGGACTGGTTTAAAGCCACACTAGATACCACCTTGGGCATAAAAGATGGGTTAGTCCTGTGGGAAACCCTGTCTGCATGGAAGATAATGAAGGGTTTCACTGCCATAAGGGGCTGCAGTTCAGACACTCTTCTTGTTGAAGTGATGGCTAGAAGTAAAGTTGTTTTCATTGAGAGGAAATTCAACTCTGATGTAGCAGCCAGTTCAAGGGAGGAAGTGTAAGTTTTTCCAATACAAAGTTAAGGTCCCAGGCTGAAGTGGGAGCTCTCCTGGGGGGGAGGGGTCTTAAATTTTTGGCCCCTTTAAGGAATTGTTTTACCAGAGGATGAGAGAAGAGGGGTGGCTCAGTAGTATAATGAGCTGAGATGGCAGAGGCGTGAATCTTAATTGAAGAGAAGGATAGGCCCTTGTGGAGCATTTCTGTTAAGTAATCTAGTATATGAGGTAAGCTGGGCACAGATGTGCCCATCCCTTGAGACTGGCTCCAGGAGCAGTATCTTTTCCACTTTTCTGAATAGGATTTTCTAGTACTAGGCCTCCTTGCCTCAAGAATGAAATCCAGCACCTGCTCACTGAGGTTTGTTAGATGTGAGTTCAGGGGATTAGCCAGGCTGCAAGGTTCAGGGTCTGATGCTGAAGGTGCAGAATATGGCCCCCCTGCTGGGACAGCAGAGAAGGGGTCTGAGGCAGGTGCCATGGTTGTAGCACTGCCAGACTGTGCAAAAGAGGAAACCAGTGCTGGTGTGGCCAGCCTGGTGCAATCAGGATTGTCCTTGGCTTGTCCTGTTTCATATTTAGTAGAACCTTCGAGAGGAGAGGCAGAGGGGGAAAGGCATAGACTGAGTGGCTTTCCCACGAAAAAGACAGGGCATCCACCTTCCAAGCTTGGCTGTGGGGAGTTCTGGTGCAGTATTTGTTCAATTGATAGTTCTGAGGGGAAGCAAACAGGTTCACGTCTGATGTCCCCCATCTGTTCCCCAAAAGCTTGAATATTTTGGGTTCCAGTTTCCATTTGTGTGGGTCCATGAAAGTTCTGCTTAAGTCATCTGCCAGTGAATTTAGTTTGCCTGGCAGGAATTGAGTTTGTAGGTGCACTTGGTTGCTCAAGGCTGTGTTCCACAGAGCCATGGCTAGTCTGCAGAGTGGGTAGGAATGTGTTCCCCCTTGCTTGTTTATTTACCACAAAACTGTGTTGTTGTCTGTCTTTACCAACAGTTGTCCTGGAAGAATAAGGCCTTTGAAGGCTGTCAGAGCATTCCGTACAGCTAACATTTCTTTTTGACTGATATGCAGGTGCATCTGCTTTGGGTTCTATTTGCCCTGAATGCACTGCCCTGCCATGTGAGCCCCCCATGCATAGTCTGATGCGTCTGTTGTTAGGGTTTGGGTGGCAGGGGGTAGAGTGAAAGAGTCCCTTGTTGTGGTAGCAGGCCTCTACCCACCAAAGGAACTCTGCCCTTAGACTCGGTGTGATAGGAATGATTGTTTCCAAGTCCTGAGAATGCTGACACCATAGACTTTTTAGATACCATTGAAGTTTCCTCATATGCAGTCTCGCATATGGAATTAACAGAATGCAAGAGGCCATGAACCCCAGAGCTTGCAGTATTTTCCTTGCAGATAGCTGGGTTTTTGTGGCCAGTAGGTTGAAGTTGTCAAATAAATTTGTTTCTCTGGATTGAGGAATGCTATCTGGGAAGTTGTATTCAAGCTTGCTCCCAGGAATCAAATCTGTTGTCAGGGTACTAGGTGTGATTTATTTTTGTTGATGGTGTACCCCAGTGAAGTTAGAAGTCTCTTTACAAATGCCAGGTGCTGTAGTAGCAAGTTCTGACTTTCCACCTGAATCAGGCAATCGTCCAAGTATGGGTAAATCTGAAAACTTCTCTGCCTGCAAAAAGCAATGGCTGGAACTAGGCACTTTGTGAATACCCTGGGCGCAGTAGATAAGCCAAAGGGAAGTGCAGAGAACTGATCGTGCATAGAGCCTGCCCTGAAGCAAAGGTATTTCCTGCAAGATTCCCTTATGGAGATGTGCAGGTAAGCTTATTTTATGTCTAGGGTTGCCAGCCAGGCATCCTTGGCTAGCACAGGAAGCAGCTGTTGGAGAGTTAGCATTTTGAATTTTGGAACCACCAGAAAGGTGTTGAGGAATAGATAAATCCAGGACAGGATGCCAGGAGTTTTCTTTTTTGGGAACCAGGAACAGTCTTGAATAAAAGCCTTGTCCCCTTTGTTGTGCTGGGACAGGTTGAACAGCCTTGATGCTGAGGAGAGGCAGTACTTGCTTTTGGGGCTTCGCCCACTGGTTTAGGGGGAAGTCTGGCCATCCACATAGGACTGGGAGTGAGTGGAAGTGGAATCTGTATCCTAGGGAAACAATGTTTAAAAACCCATTTGTCTTAGGTGATATATTTCATTTTTTTGCATGCAGGGCGAGTATTCCTCCTAAAGGTGCAAGTACTTCAGCAAGGCTTGGGGGAGTTAAGGATAAGTCATTGTGCAAGTTTACCATGGGGGATGGCTTACTACTCCCTGTTTTGGACATGGGAGCACCCCACTGCTTAGATCTGTGCATAACCTGAGACTGAAATCTTGGAGGGGGGGGGGAGTCTGCTGCCCCTGGGTTTGGACTAAGAAGGCCTGGAAGGGACTGGAAAGGACCAGTTCTTTAAAGGCCAATGCCTAGTGAATCTAGGTGGCTGAACTTGTAAGAAATCTTTAACAGTTTGCATAGATTTAGCTTTCTCCTCCATCCTTTTGAGAACGTCTTCTGCTTTATTGCCAAATAGGCTCTCTTGTTTTAAGGGTGCATTCAGTAATTTTGCTTTGACATGACCTGGCAAGTTTTATTCCTTAAGCCAAGCATGCTTCTAAGAACAGACCAAGTGACAGCAGCCCTACAATATGCTTCTAAAGCCTCAAAACCACACTGCAAAGTATGTTTACCAACTTGGTCAGCATAATGCATTAACTCTTGTAAATCTTTGTGTTCTGCACAGTCAGGAATCAACATCATTTTCTGTTTAATTAACCCCATAATATGCTGCTGGTACTTTAACATATGAAACTGGCAATTTAAAGCCCTAATGGCCAGAGTAACAGAGGTGTATACCTTCTTACCCCATGTGTCTAAAGCCCTAGAATCCCTGTCAGAAGGGGTAAGACTCTTGGCAGTAGTAGCCTTAATGCCTTTTGGTCCTTGGGAAATGGTCTTTGGATCCGCAGTAGGATTCTTGAAAAGGAATTTGTGAGAGTCAGGTACTCTACAGTACCCGTCAGGTTTCCTGGGAGCTGGAGGCAAAGTATCCGGGGTAAGGCTGGATTCCAAGAAAACATCATCTACAATCTCCGGAACACGAGGGATAGCTAAAGGCCTATTCTGAGGCAGGTTTAAAAATTCCGAGTCTCTTTTTGGACTGAAAGTAGACCTGGCTTTCCCAAAGGAAATGCTCCCTAAGGGTATGCAGGGTTTCACCATAAGAAAAATCTTCTGGAGAGGAAGCAGAGGGAATGGAGTCCTCTGCATCAGAATCCTCATAGGCAGATAAGGGTATATCCTGGTAGTCAGAAGGAACAGAGATATCAGATTCCTGATCAGAAGGAAAATAAGTTCTAGGTCTCTTTGAGGGGGAAGGCTGGCTTCCCCTAACTAAGGTAATAAGGTCTTCAGCCATTCAAATCATTTGTTTTTGAGGCCTGTAGGTCTGAGAATGCACTTTGGTCGTCAGTTTCCTAGGCGAAGTGCGAACTTTAGGCCTGAGAAATTTGGTATTTGTGGATTGAAACTAAGTCGTCAGTTTAATATGAAAATCAGTAGGCCTGAATACACCCTCAAAAGCCAGTGCCTGCACAGCGCATCCGGACCCATCCAAGGTAGAGACATCCGCAGGTTGCATAGAAGAAGCATCTTGCGGCATACCGGACTCCGAATGGGTCTCAGTAGAGGCCTGCAAATCTGTAGAAGCGGGTATCAGGGGCTGCGAAAGCCCCTCACTGAGTACCGGCGGACTGGCGGCTAGCTTAATGGTAGCATCGTCGGCAGTTTTGGACCTATGAGGTCTGTCTCTGTCTTTATCCTTAAGTTTTTTTGGAAAATCGGTAGTCGGATGGCTTCCTGACGCCATTTCTGAGTACAGAGATCGAGAGCAAAAGTATTTAGCTACAAAAATTGCCCAATGACGGATAGTTCGGGCGTTGAACAAGGCAAAAAACCGACAGCGAGGGACGTCGTAGTCTGGGCTTAAACAGATGATGCAGTAAGAATGAAAATCTCTATGAGGTATTTGTTTTCCACAGGCAAGACAATTATTAATTTTTTCTGACATCGGTTAGAGCAAGAAAAAAGGATCCTCAATGGGGTAACTTATCTTTTAGAAGACTTCAGGTCTGAAACTCAAACGAAAATTTCAGGAGTCGGCCGACCGGCACTTGCGAACTGCTTCTGCTTCGGGTATCCCACGGCAAGAAAGACTGATGTAATGGCGTCAGCTGCATATTTTATACCCCTGATGACCTGACGTCATGGAAGAAGCGACAGCATCCGACGGAGAAATCCCAAGACTCTGGTATTCAGGCCGGCTGAGGGCTACCTGCAGGCAGATAACCCAAATGTGATAACTGCAACAGTGAAACATGAAGAACATCATGCCTTCTTATTTAGAGGAGCTTGTGGAATGGTGGCAGTTACCCAAGTTCCCACACAAAGAAAATTAATTACAGCTGATAAAGCAGCTTGAGAATTCAGTAAGGGTAAGAAATGAAAGTACACTCCTGGTAAAACAGATCTATGCAATATTTACCTGTTTTAAGTAGGAAGATAAAGAAGCCACACTTATTTCTTAAGTAGGCGGGACATGATCGTGAATGCAGAAATGGTGCAATAAATACACATGGTGATAAGAGAAATTTATCCCATATTTACTCTGCTTTTAATCTGTCTTTCAGAATGAACCTGCAGAAAAAAATCACAATTTTATTCAAAATCAAGCAATAAAAAATCTCTGATTCTGCCACATACTTATGTCCCATTTTTTTTTTTTTTTTTTTTTTACCTTGCAGGTTACGAACATTCCAGATTTCCTCATAGTTTACCCCCAAAATGTCCCTAATTTTACCCATGAACATTGGGATCTCCTAAAACATTTTTTTGGTAAATCACCGAGTATTACCAGATATTTTTTTAATACTTTTTATTCTGAAAATGAATGAGTATCTTTGATTTTTATGTTTTACTTATGCCCTGTTTTTTTTCTTCCTGATATTACCTCAAAGGTTATGAACAAACCTAATTTCACTCATGAAATCTCCTAAAACATTTTTGGTAAATCACTGAGGAATACTGCCAGTTAGTAATGCCATTAGAGTTTCATAGTTCTTATTCAGAAAATGCACAGGAGACTCTCTGATTTTGTTTATACACTATTTCTATGCATTTGTAAACCAGGTGAACTCGCTTTTTAGGGGCTACCCAGGAGTACAGCCTGGTTAAGCGACTTGCTAAAAGTTACACAATAGGCAGATGGGTGGAGGGAGAGAGCCAAACCCTGTTCCCTTGACTACAACTGGAAGCTTAGTAAGAACTTAGAGCCTTAATCTCCCCCACAAACTGCCAGATGTTCATTAACTTCATTTTCTTGTAAATTACAGTCCATCAAAAATGCTAGTCTTTAGAGTTGCACGGCTCTTGTTAAGAAAATGCATGCCCATACTACACCTGTTTTGTTAACTTTTTAAATGAATTACAGTTGTCTGGAACTTAAGGCAATGAGCTTTTAAACTGCTTACTGCACTCAGAAAAAGTACAGGGTTTGAATCCTTCCATTTCCCTACTGTTTGACTTTGAGCAACACATTTAACCAGACAGTAATTCCAGGTCTCCAGGGAAAAGGGATACTTTGCTCAGTTGGTCTATTCCGGTTTAATTTCTCCAACTCTTTTGGGTTTCTAATACCATGATGGGAATGGACCCCATTCCCACACCAAAGTATAACTGAAGTTTATGAAACTAGCATTGTTTCAGTCTTTGATGTTAGACAAAAGTGCACTTAGCTGCACGTGCAACGTGCCCAGAATTGACTCCTCCTGCAATTCATATGGAGTTACATGTATTGGTATCATATCTAATTAAGACTGCAAATAATTTTTTTTTGAGACCCATTGCTTCTACAATGTTGGAACTGTTTGGGTATCATTCTTCTACACTGCCCTCATTTCTGCCTGCAAATCCTGTTTTTTTTATGACTTTGTGTTTCTCTGTATGTAAGATATTGGAATTACCGGGTGTTGCAATTTCAATGATCAATGCTACTTATGTATTCTTTTCATGGACTACTATAGTTGGGCTTTCTCTAATCTATTTTTGAACTGCTGGTAATGCGTGATTCCATGTGAAATAAACTTCATCATTCTCTTTAATTCTTTGTGGCTCTTGTTTCCAACACTTCTCATCTACTTCATAGGTAGGTACTATAGCAATAACCCAAGCCTGGGTGTGGGTAATGCTGGATTTACCCACGGTTGGCGTGGTTTGGTCCCGAGGGCGAAGCCCGAGGACCAAACAGCCAACCGTGGGTAAATACAGCATTACCCACACCCAGAAGTGAGTTATTGCTATTATACCATGAAATTATTTAAGAAAAGAAACTATTACTTTTCTTAAATAATGGCATAGTATAATGCCTGTTTACTGCCCTTCCGCAGATGTCTGGCATCCGGCAGTTCTGATGTACTGCGCCTGCGCAGTACATCAGAGTTGAGCAAAAGCAACGGAGAAAGCAAGATCTCCGTTGCTTTTTATTTAAGCTATGTTAAATGGGTTTAACATAGCGAGACAGTTTTAAAATAAGCAACGGAGATGTCCGTTGCTTATTTTAAAACTGTCTCGCTATGTTAAACCCATTTAACATAGCGAAACAGTAAAAAAAACAACGGAGATCTTGCTTTCTCCGTTGCTTTTTTTTTAAAACCTGTCTCGCTATGTTAAATGGGTTTAGCATAGTGAGGCAGCTTTAAAATAAGCAACGGAGATCTCCGTTGCTTATTTTAAAGCGGTCTCGCTATGTTAAACCCATTTAACATAGAGAGACAGTGTTTTAAAGTAGAGTTATACTAATGGAAAAAAGTCCAGGCGACCGGACCTTTTTCCATTAGTATAACTCGATTTACAATGTGCACGCTGGCCAATCAGCGTGCACGTTTGGGGGGGGGTCATGGTATAATAGGCTATTGGCCCTAGGGTCTATACAAGCCTAGCCAAAAAGGTACCCTGGCTTTCGCCACCCAAGAAAATTATTTTCCTGTGCCCATCAAGCAGAACCACAGAAGTGATCCCCGGGGTGAATTTCCTATTACCCATCCAATCATTAAGATTTTTCTTGAATAGTATTAATGAGGAGCTCTGTTTGACAAAGATAGGTAGTCTGTTCCAGAGTATGGGAAGTCACTGGGACAGGAATCTATCCCTCCAGCATGTTCTGTTTATTGTGGTGACAAGATTTAGGTCCCTAGAGCGTGTAGCTTCCATGCAACTCCATATGAATTGCAGGAGGAGTCAATATTGTGTTCAATATTATAATATTTGCACAATCCCCAGTGCAACAACCTTGCACATTACTATACCTTTCAGTATACAGGCCCTCTGCCATTAGTGCATCACACCCAAAAACAAGACGTGCAATGATTTCCAGTTCCATTTTATAGAAAAAGAAGTTATGTACTCACCATAACGTTCCATCTGAGTAGGTACTTCATTTGTCTGCAACCTGTGGGTATCGGATCCGATCTCGGATCCGAGCCGGCAGCTTTACTAGCTAAAAGATCCGAGCTCCTAGCTCCTCCCCTTACCCATAATTCCCTGCTACATACTCCCTTTCCCCAGATCGAGACTGCCTATAGTAACAACCAAGATTCTCGACCGAGGACCATAACCTACTGCCTAACTGCATGAACAATGTGATTCATAGTCAGGAAGCACTATACTGGATAGGGGGCATGGAGGGGGGAGGTCGGTTGCAGACAAATGGAAGTACCTACTCAGATGGAACGTTATGGTGAGTACATAACTTCTTTATCTGAAGTAGTTACTTCATTTGTTCTGCAACCTGTGGGACAGAGTCCCCAGCTATCTAAAAAAAACCCTGTGAGGTCCTCAAGGAAGGATATTCCGGAGCACCACGGAGCCAAAGTAAACCCTACTCCTGGATATCATATCCAATTTATAATGAGAAATGAATGTATGAGAAGAGGACCAAGTAGCTGCTGAACATATATCAGCCAGAGGAACTCTGGACCAAAACGCTGCAGAAGTAGCTATGGAACGAGTTGAATGGGCATGGACTCCGGAAGGAGCAGGTTTCCCTGAGGCTAAATAAGCATGGATGATGCATTGCGAAATCCAGTTTGCTAAAGTAACTTTGGTAATAGCCTTACCTAAGGATGGTTTGGCAAAGGACACAAACAATTGATCAGACCTGCGAGTAGCCTTCGTCCTGTGCAAGTAAAAGCGCAGTTGTCTATGTACGCCCAATTTGTGTAATTTATATTCCCCTTTATTCTGGAAATTGGGAAAAAACACTGGTAAATTAATCGATTGATTAATATTTGATTCAGAGGCCACTTTGGGCAGAAAGGAGGGGTTAGTCCTGAGAGACATTCTATCCTTATGAAAAATTAGATAAGGGGGTCTCATGCAAAGTGCTTGAAGTTCTGAAACCCTCCTGGCTGATGTAATAGCGATCAGAAAGGCTGTTTTCCAGGATAAAAACTTTAATTGATCTGAAGCAGCTGGTTTGAAGGGCGGACTCATTAATGCCTGCAGAACCAAGGTCAGATCCCATGGTGGAACTGTAGTCTTAACGGGCGGCTTCAACAGAAAAATTCCTTTCAAAAACGTTTTGCATATTTTTGCGGAAGCTAACGATCCCAGCTCATCTCCTATGTGAAAATGAGAGATGGCTGCCAACTGTACTTTAACTGTAGATGCAATGGCTCCTTGATGAAAAATATGTGACAAGAATTCAAGAACAATCAGGATAGGGATGGCAAAAGGATCTAAGCCCTTGTCTCTAGCCCAGATGGAAAAATGCTTCCACTAACTACTGTAAATTTTTCTGGTAGTAGGTTTGTGTGCTGCTACCAGAATGGCTTTCACTGGTGAGGAGATACCGGGAGTCCTTGCCATCAGTGGAACTGGATCAACCAAGCCGCGAGCTTGAGGTTTTCCAGGTTTGGGGGTTGCAATCTCGCAGGATGCGAAATCAGATCCGGGATGGGATCCAAGATCCAAAGAGGAACTACACTGCGAGACTGCAGATAAGGGAACCAGATCTGGCGAGGCCAGAATGGGGCTATGAGGATAACCTTGCTCCCCAACCGACACACTTTCTGTAGGAATTTCGTCATGAGAGGAAGAGGGGGGTAAGCATAGAGGAGACCAGTTGGCCAAGCGTGAACCAGAGCGTCGCTGGGGCTCTCCCCTGGTGGGGGAATTAGAGCAAAAAACTCACTGCACTTCGTGTTTGACGGAGAAGCAAAAAGATCGCAGCAAGGTCGACCCCATTTGAGGAAAATCTGTTTCACTACTGACGGGTTCAGAGACCACTCGTAAGGTGTGAGGATCAAGCAGCTCAGCTTGTCCGCAAGAATGTTGGACCGTCCCGGAATCTGCGTTGCTATCAGAAAATGGTTGGTGGATATCGCCCATTCCCAAACTCTCATGGCCTCCCGACAAAGGGGATAAGATCTCGTCCCTCCCTGTTTATGTACCAGACTACCGACATGTTGTCTGTCTGTACTGCAATAGTCCCCAGGGGAAGAAGGTCGTGAAGGGCTTGCAATGCTAGAAGCACCGCCCTCATCTCCAGGACACTGATATGCAGAGTGGACTCTAAGGGAGTCTACATGCCTTGGACGGTTCTGCCCAAAGAATGCCCCCCCCACCCGAGGCGTGAAGCGTCTGTGGTCAACGTGGCTTGGGGTTGAGGCATCACAAAGGGTCTCCCCTCTCGCAGCTCCAATGAGCAAAGCCACCAGAGGAGGGAGTCCCTGCAAACCTTGCTCAAGGGAATAGGAGTGTCTAAGGGGTGTAGCAACAGAGACCATTGGACCTGAAGGGTCCATTGAAGAATTCTCATCCGCAGATGTGCGTGCAGGGAAAGACTGATTGCTGCCGCCATAGAGCCTAGCGCTCTCAGGACTAATTCTGCTGATTGAGCTGGGGACTGAAGAAGTGCCATAACATGACGTGACAAACTGCTCAATCTGTCTGATGTTAAAAGGGTCTGAGAAAGGCGAGTATCTATTTTGGCCCCTATGAATTCCAGAACCTGTACAGGATGAAGGAAGGATTTTTGGAAGTTTATTAAAATGCCCAGACGCTGGGCAAAAGTGAGAGAATAGTCTCTGGTAGAACAAAGATGATGCCTGTTGGAGGTGGTGAGGAGCCAGTCGTCCAGGTACAGAAAGACCTGAATGCCCTGGAGTCTCAGGTGGGCTGCAACAACTGCCATGACCTTGGTGAACACCCTGGGGGCTGTGGTGAGGCCGAATGGAAGAACCCTGAACTGATAATGACTGGCTCCTAGCCGAAAGCGGAGAAACCTTCTGGATCATCTGTCCATAAGAATATGGTAGTACGCATCCTTGAGGTCTATGGAGCACATCCAGTCGTTCTCCCGAAGAAGGGGGAGAATTGATTGCAGAGTGACCATCCGGAACTTTTCTTTGGGAATGAACAGGTTCAGGGAAGAAAGGTCTAGAATCGGTCTTAAGTCCCCCGTCTTTTTTGGCACTAAAAAGAACCTGGAGTAATTGCCCAATCCGAATTGGTCTGGGGGGAAGTGCTGGATGGCTCTTTTTGCTAGCAGCTTTGAAACCTCCGAAGCTGCCACCTCCCTTTGATCGGGTGGGACATTGAGGAGGCACTTCATAGGAGGGGGAAGACTTAGAAAGGGAATGGTGTAACCTCTGGATATGATTCGGAGCACCCACCGATCCATCGTAATGGACGCCCAATTTTGGAGGTGCTCCGACAGATGCCCCCCGACTGCCTCGAGAGAGGGACAGACGGGTAAGCCCTCAGGGCTGTTGCGCGGGCCTGTCTGAGAACGGTTCTCTAGACCTGAAATTACGCGGCCCCCCCTCCCTGCCTGTGGGCCGGCGTCCACCTTGTCCTCCTCTGCCTCTGAAGGACGAGGGGTCCGAAGCTGGATGGGACTGCTGAGACTTCCGGAACCACATCTTCTTTTGTCCCCTCAGATTCCTAGAGAAGGATCATTGGGGATTAGAGAAGCGGACACCGACGGCAGACAGCAACTTTCCGTCCTTCTAGCTTTGGACCAGCATCTCGCAGACGGTCTTGCCAAAGTGTGAAGAACCATCAAAGGGCATGTTCGCGAAGGTCGCCTTGAAGGGTTCCACAAAATCGCAAAGGCGGAGCCAGGCGTGACGCCGCAAGGCGACCCCTGCTCCGCTAGCTCTAGTCGCTCCCTCCATGGCATGAGAGAGTAGCCGCATAGACGTGTTAGAAATAGATTTCAGAGTGGCCATGTGAGTCGAGAAAGTCCTCTTATCCTCGGCCGTCATGGACTCCAGGGGAGCCCCTGCGTATTCCTTTACTAAGTCTCGCTGGAGTCTGATGACATGCGCCATGTAGTTCAGCGCCCATATAGAAAAGGTGGCTGAAGCAAACATCCGCTTTCCAATGCGGTCCAACGTCCGAGATTCCTTATCCGGAGGATGGACCGAGGAACTCTCCTGTGCTAGTTCCCTCTTTGTGGCGGCCGCCACCAACATAACATCTACTGGCGAACCCTTAGACCAAGCCTGCCTATCTGAGGGAGGACTAAGAATTTTATCTGGCCTTCTTGGAATTGGGTTCACGGTGTCCGGTTCCTTCCATGCCCTGGTAGTAATTAAGTCTACCAGGGGGTCAGCCGGGGGGGGGACACCCAGGAGGTAGACGGGCCTGCTTCAAATGCCTCCAGAAACACAGACTCGTCCGAGGAAGGTTTTTGGGCAGACCATCCTTCTCTAATTCGCAACATTTCCATGATGTCTCCAAAGGAGACATCCTCAGGGCGTGATCTTGGGGAACCTTCCCCTTCATCCAAATCTGTATCTTCAGTGAGGGACTCAGGGGAATCCAGGTGCCTCCTTTTGCACTTCCGTTTGCGAGGACCTCCTCGATGGGGCTATCCAAGGAGGGCTCTCCCACGGGGTCCTGTTCCTCTAAGGGAACTAACTGGAGTGTTGGCGCATACTGTCCCAGTGGCCAGATGATGGAGGATAGACCCAAATGCATAGGGCGAGGTGGGAGGATCCGTCGCCCGGACCAGGGATCTGGAAGATCTCGACAGGACCCTCTCCACTACCTCAAACGCCGAAGGCGAACTGCTTTCCCCAGGCTCCGAAAGCAGCTCCCTCGGTTCCGAGGTAGGGATCGGTGTCGGAGCCAAAGTGGTCGGACCCGAGAGGGAAGTGTGCTGCGACCTGAACGGAGCTGAAGACACACCTACCCCCACAGATCCGAAGCTTGGCTCTCGGCCCTGAGAGCCAGGATCCAACAAGCTCGAGGGTAAAGTTGGCGTCGAAGTAACCGGTACTGTCGGCGCTGACAACTCCCCGGTTCCGAAATGGTCCGGATCCGACGACTACGAAAACCCCAAACTGGGTCAGAGAAGGAGCTATCAGGGAAAAGAAGGGGGCTGCTCTCCCCCCCGGAAGGGGGGGGCAGGAGCACCCCCATCTGCATTTGAGTCTGCAAAAATCTACGTATCATCCGATCCATGTCCGTGTTGGTCAGGCTCCTTGTCGATCTAGAAGAGGTTGTCGAGGCGGGCTGGGAGGGCCGCCTCGAAGACCTCGAGCGAGACCGATACTCCTCCTCTGCCTCCGGCGAGAAACTAGGTGATCGGAACCGAGAGGGAGAGGATCCGGAGGCCCTCATGGAGGGACTCGCAACTTTAGATGGCGGGGCTGAGGGATGAGTCTCAGCCCGCCTCTTGTGACTCTTGTGCTTTTCTTTGTGCCTCTTCTCCCTAGAGGAGGAAGAAGAGTCCCCCTGACCCTGAGAAACTGAGGGAGGTTGAGTCCCAGACAGGGTAGGGGGGTCCAAAGGCCCGGGGGCTGCAGCCGCAGTCACAGCCTGTGCCTTAGAGTGAGAGGAGGAAGAAGAATCCTGCGGTAATAATCCCGCCAGGATTAACTTGTTCCTCCTATCCCTGGTGGCCCGGGGGTTAAATGCTGCACAAATTTGGCAGCTGGTGGACAAATGGGCCACCCCCAGACAAAGAACGCACTGAGTGTGGCCATCAGCTGGGGAAAGGAATATGGCTTTGGGCCCTTCAGCCATAATACACAACATACTCACACACTAAGGGGGAGGGAAATAAGAATTAAGGCAAAAATTACCACAAAAAAATTTAAACTAATAATAATATACGACGACTAGGGCGCTAACAAACACACACACACAACAAAAATAATCTGACTTTGACTTTTTACGGTTTGATGAACCAGAAAGTTCTCACCCACGCCTAGGAGCTCTTCACTTGAAGCTTCTCTCAGCTGTGGCAAACGAGATCTGGGGAAAGGGAGTATGTAGCAGGGGATTATGGGTAAGGGGAGGAGCTAGGAGCTCGGATCTTTTAGCTAATAAAGCTGCCGGCTCGGATCCGAGATCTGATCCGATATCCACAGGTTGCAGAACAAATGAAGTAACTACTTCAGATCCTGCATTTGTACACTTTTCCCACATGCTCAATGAACTTTGTAAACCAACATGAACATAGTCCACAATCCTGGGCTGCCAATATTAAACTTCCATTTTATGGTTTAAATTCACCTCTTCTTAAACATTCCAGCATCAGATGCTGATTGACATTCAGTTGTTCCAGGACTTCATTGTACATGAAACTACATTTATGCCTTTTCCACATTTCTTACCTTCTCACCGGACCCTTCTCCTTATACTCTTATTTTTTGGCACATTTGTTTGTTGCCTGATTTTTATCTATTTCTGGTTTGGTTTCCATTCTCACTTGACACTGATATGCTTCTACTAAACTAAGCAAGAAAGTCATCTCAGACTTGTTCTCCTCATATTTCAAAACTTTCACTGTCTGGATCGAATGACATCAGAAGATATGTATGCAGTCCTATAATTGCAGATCTATACATGTAATCAATTTTGAGGACCATACCTCTTTCCCACACTGATTTTTATATATCATTTGATAAGTGTGAAGTACTTTTCTTGTCCCTCTGATCCAATACCTTTTGGAGTCAATCACCCCAAAACTGGAAGTTAGAACAGGAAGAGCAAATTGGTTTATAGCTTGAACTTTGTTCTTAGATGTCAGGGCTGTTTTCAAAATTAATTTTAGTCTTCTGAAATATTCCTTACTAAGTTTTGTTCACATTTGTTCATGTTTTATTGCCAATCTAGTTGCCTGGTTAACAAACGGAATAATATTTAAAAATTTGTCTTTTTTTGGGGCCTTTGCCACCTCTTCCCAATTATTTCTGGATGTGTCCTGAATTACTGAGCAAATAAGTTAATTAATGTGTACTTTGGTTTGTTCCTTCAAAGATTTGTGGCTTTCTGGGGAATGGTTGTGGATTGCAGTACCTAAATAATGGCAGATATGATGTGAGTTTCAGACTTTGTATCATCTAAAACATTTGCTACACAAGATAAATATTTAAAATCTGTTCCTGTTTTGTACCGTTTTGTACCCTTCTGTTTCATTAGCCAGGAAGTTAAGAGGACAGTGGGCAACTGCAATGGGTTGCAATGTATGCTTCTGATAACAGTGAGCATGGAGAGACCTCTGTGTTACTATTCATGAATTTACTCATTCACTTGATCTTAAACAGATAAATGAGGTGTACAGTCATTTAAGTGACTGTCACTGATGGTTGTGTGTGTGCAAGAGACATACATTCGCAAGCACACAGAGGGCACAGTTATCAACTATACATTATTTTTTCCTCATATCTGTGGTCTGTTCCTTGTAAAATTTTTGGTTTGCTGGTCAAGTGTTGTGGACTGCAGTCACTAAATGATGAAAAAACGTGAGTTTTTAGCTTCATACTTTGCTGTCATAGTATGCATTTATGCATGGTCCTAAAAATGTATGCAGGAAGGAGCATGGTTTGAAAACAGCTTGGGCCCAAAGTGCATTTAATTTGCCTCAACAAATGAGCTATACATACAAGTAAAAGTTGAAGGTACTCATAGTACAGATGCACCTACACTCTGTTCTAAGGCAAAGGTTCACATTTACAGCACACCTTAGGAAATGCATCTTACCATAGCAATGAAGAACATTGTATACCTTCTCAATGCTGTGTCTTCTTTAAATTCTGCTTCTCTGCTGCAAGTAACTTACTTCAAACTGCTGTACTAGTACAGGTGCTGTTGTTCCCTTTCAGTGGATGGTTTAGCACTTAAAATGGTGACATGCTCTAAAACTGCAAATAAATAGCAGTCTGTGCATTATGTATTTAAATGAAGGTTATAAATTTGTATATTTTAGTGTAGTTCAAAGGTGTCCTAACATGAGCTTGATTCTACTGCAACCCATCTATATTCTGTGCCAAGACCAAATGTAGACTTCCTGCAAGTAAATTTATGTCAAGCTTTTAGACAATGTCAGGCTGCATTGCCTGTGATCCACAAATCACATTCCGAGTGTGAATGTGAAGTTAAAGTTTTGCTTTATAGGACACTTGTAGTAATGGATGACAATGTTAGTACTCCAGAGTGACTGCCTGCCTGGTGTGCGAAGGAATGCAAAATCATATTATCTCATCCATACAGCTCATTCAAGCAGTGACTACTGGGGCATTGTGGGACCATTTAGGAAGGTGGATGACTGGTTCAACCTGGCTGTGATACTGACTCAGAATTTCTCAGACTGATGAGCACTGCAGAAACTGGTATGATGCCCAGTGGCATCACCAACACTACCACCCTGAAGATATCCATCAATGGGAAGTAGAAATTAGGCAGGAATTCCCTGATGGTTAGGGTAAGTGTTTGGCACTATTGTTTTTTAATTAATTTTAATATCTTTCGCAGCAGTGTTCATGATAAAGGCTGTTACAGATACGAGGTGGGCTACTGTGAGGGGACTATCCATGCTTTACCTGACTACACATAATGGCATAACTGCATATTGTGGGTAACACTTAGATGTCTAGTTGTCAAGCTATGGGCACCATGTCAGGCTTCCATGGTTATGCTGTCTTATTACATGTGGGACTGTTGTTGAGTTGTGAGGCTGTGAGGCTGTGTCACCATTCCAGGTTTATGCAGTCTTGTGTGTACATCAGTGAGGGCAGCTTTGCACACTCCATCTCGCTACACCTGTATGTCAAGAATGTCATATCCCTTTTCTCATTCAGCACATGGACAGTGAAAGATCAACTGTGTTGGTTGCCACAAGAGGCTGCAAGGACTTTTGGTACACCAAGATTATTTACTAAATATATTCACTGTACCATCTGCAGGACATCTTCACTTAATGTCTCCCTTCCAAATGTGAACCCCCCCCCCCCTCAGTTGCTGCCTCCTTAGACCTATTGCTGTGGTGCATGAAAGAGCTGGGAGTACCTCACCGGGAAGGGGTGACATATCCCAAGCAGACAGCCTGCCTCACTTGCTCACTGTCGTCAAACCATTCTGCAACAAACAATGCAGGAAGTATTGATAGTTAGTGGACTACTGAACAGCCATCAACTTACCCCTCAGATTTGCTTGACTTTTGTGACCTGTCTGGTTTCCAGAGGAGGGTGTGACCCCTGCCAACTACCACTCTGACCTGTCTCAACTGCCTTAGAAGACCCACTGGCATCCCATACCCAGCCTAACTCCAGTCAGGTGTACTCGCATCCTACTGTGTCACAACCCACCACATGCATGTTGCCCATGCCTTGCCATCACCATTTGTACACTCTGTCTCTGTCCAGCCCATGTCTTTTCTTCCTAACTTGCATATCCACTTCCATTTGCTGGTACTGTGTTGTGTTAGTTGCCCATGCGGACTACCCTTACCCATGCTTCCTCAATTCCCCTCCCCCTTCCCATAGATTCACAGATAAGTACTAGGCTAGCTGCCCTCATGGGCCATTTTAAGCTTAGCCAATTTCCCGTTTTGTGCTTGATGTAACTTTATCCCACTTGGTTATAAATTGACCTTACCAATCACATGGTCGAAAACTATATATTACCCTAATGAGACTACCTGGGACCACACTACAGATAATCTGGACAGACCCATGCATGGGATAAATCATTTAGATGCTGCCTCTGTCCATTAGTAATACATGGGAAGTCCTGGGGTAAATTTTCTGCTTCCCATCCACAGATCTAAGTTGCTCTTGAATATGGACAGAGATGAACTTTGTTTTGTGTGGATGTAGAGTCTGTTCCACGACAGTGGTATCCTCTGTGAGATACATCTGTCCCTCCATAATGCTCTAATAATGTTGCAAAAAAGGTTTACATCCCCAGACTGAGTATTTCTGGTGCCACATGATTTGTTGATGTGCAGTAACTCCATCAGTAATGGGTCAGAGGATGCCTTCATTCCAGACACAGTTCACCACCTAGCAGTCTGCAGGACACTGAGTATAGTGACAGGCTGGTCTGCATAGAACATGTTGTTTATGCCTTATATCCTTTTAATAAGGTATCTCTGCAGGCGTTTCAGTTGTTGCACATGTCTGGAATGTTACATGCCAAAGGGAGCATTATATTCAATGATTGGCCTAATGAGAGCTGAGTAAAATGACACTCCTAGATTTAAACACAATCTCTTTGTTTATAATCCGTGCAATATAGGGCATTCTTACAATGATGGACACATGTTGGTCAAAAGTTAGGTTACTGTTCACATAAGTTCCCAAATCCCAAACAACTGGGTCAAAATCTTAAGGGTGTTTTGTCAATGTGGTAGCTCCTTGGGGAAGATGACTTCCCAAAGGATACAATAATGCATACGTTGGCAAAACGTTTCGGTCCATGACTTTGGCACCAGTTATCCTTCAACAGGATAGCTAAGTCATTTGGGGATTCAATGACTAGCTTGCAGTGACCTGCAAACTTAGCCAGAACCCTTTGAAATTGGCTTTTACGTCAGAAAAGTATATGTCAGACAGGACAGTTCCCAACCACAGTACACTGGTGGGCTCCACTGGCGACTAGTCTCTTTATGGAGGTAACATTCCCTATTTTTAATTATCTGGGTCCTATCTGTGAGTCTGTTTGTAATCCAGCAGGTGAGACAGGGGTTTATTCCCAGTTTATTTAGTCTTTCTACTATGCTTCAGTGGAGAATTCTGTCAAAAGCACTGGCCAGGTTGAGGTATGTGGTGTGTACCATTTTGCTATCATCCACTGCTTTGGTGACCTTTTCAAAAAACTAGGTTGAGTAAGCATGACCTGCCTTTGATGAATCCAAACTGAGACAGGTCCAGTGTTTGGAGGTTCCCTATGCCCTGACTGATTAGTCTAATGAAAAGTCTTTCCATGATTTTTCATAAGAGACTGGTGAGACTTAAGAGTCTGTAATTGCCTAGATCTGTGGAAGGTCCTCCCGTATGCAGGGGTATGACTGCAGCCATTCTCCATTGACTTTGTACAAAACCTGTATGGAGGTCATCCCTTCTTTTGTCTTCCCCCCTAGCATTTTCCTTTATGCTTTACTTCTGTGTATACATCTTCTTACTATGTTCCTCCAGTTCCTAACATCCCCTTTTTCCCCTTTCATGGAACCAATGGTGGACACCAAACAGACGGTGTCTACAAACCGCTGTAAGTTGTTAGTATACAATGCTTTTTGACAGCCTGCACCTCGATGTGCTACCTGCTGACTGAGAGTTGCATGATGTATACACTAGCTGGCAAGCAGTCACACCTTTTCTCTACAGCTTACTTGTTGCTATGCTCCACTGTGGCTGGCCTGCAGCTTTTGGCATTGCTGCTCTTTTTTGCATGACAATACAGCTAGCTGGTCATATATGCACTGTGTTGCTATTTGCATACTTGCGTACACTTTATAGTGCAGTATATTTCTGCTAAGAGATGCAAGCCATGCTCCAGCATGTAGTGCCTTTTTATGAATTTTTCCTATAGTTTTAAAAAACAGCAAAACAAATGAATGATAAAAGATGACTGTGGCACAGTTATATACCAGTTGGCTTGCAATCTTGCAGTGCTTGGTTCTCCTGTTTGGCTTATAGCTGAGACAACAACTGTGCAGATTTTGGATATTTTTAACGATCTTGTATCGACATGAGTTTTAGTCAGCTTCCTCTCGTATTCTAAAGATTTGCTGTCAGCTTAACAGAAAAATACTTCATATGCCCCTACGAAAGTTTGTGTGTGGGGGTGTCTTGTAACGTACAGAGGGTCCTTGTCTTAAGCTATGTTCTGCATCTTACACATTTTGCTTGCTGGAACAGGTCCAGCATTCCATGATTCCAAACTTGATAATTTGAGAATAAGAAAATGGAAATCAATACAGAAGATGATATTTTATATTCTATGTGCTGTTACCCTAGCTGACATTTTGTATTGCTTACTCAGTATGTGCACCTTTACTATATCAACTCAATAAAGTTCATAAAAGATTCACTTTTGCTTCAACAAATTAAGGAAATAGACTGAGTCAGGCATGCAAGGTAGAGAACAGAACTTGTCATAACATCTGGAAAAGTTTGTGATTATGATGATCTATATCCAACTTGTCCAATCTCTTCTAGTACTCACCATTTTTAAACATTCATCACAATGATACAATGTTGCTGGCTTTAATGACAGTAAAGCAAATGTTGACCTCTAGAATTGCTGGCTCATTAAAATGGAATCATCTTTACACACTGTCATTTTATAAGACAGTCCATATAAACATTACTCTCTCTTTTCCCTTGCCCTACAAGGTCCAAGTCATGTCTGAAAAATGTATGCAGCATTCAGTTTACCTACTCAGTTACCATAAGATTAAATGCAATTTCTATGTCTACTTCAGACAGGAAAGGAACAAAAGGGACACCAACACTTGTACCACTCTATTCTTTTCAATTTTAGTGCATTTTTCTATCATGGTGAGTTTTCTATTTCAATTCATAAAACTAGAAGAGGTCAATGTACATCAAAAGAAAACAGACTACTTAATGAACAGAAATACTTAAGTGCCCTTTATCCTAGTTCTCTTCTATTATCCTTTTCTCTTATGAAAATGTCTCATGCAAGTAATTTCTCAAAATCATAAGCAGCAGTTTTACTGCTATCCACATGCAACTGAATGACAATATATATGCTATCCGTCTAAAGACATATGCTCAGTTCAAAAAAGTAAAAGGGACAGGCTTTAAACTGTAGGGGAATGACACCTATCTTTGATGCCAGTAATTCATAATTTTTTTTTTCTAAAGATCTTCCATGGATGATATTTGTGCTGCTGCAACTTGGGCTAATCCTCATACCTTTATTGCTCATTACAAACTGGATCTGGTCAATAGGGGAAGAGCAGCTTTCAGGTAAACAGTGCTCAGGAATATCCTTCCTTAAGAGTCCTCCCAGGATTCACATAGCTGGGGACTCTGTCCTGTTTGCTGAGGAACGAATGAAAATTGACAGCATCAGATAAAGGAGTTATGTACTCACCATAATATTCCATTGTGTTGTCCATTTTCATTCTTCTTCAACTCCCCTCCCTCTAACCTCCAACCCCCTACCAATTTATTTGTGACTTCTGGAAGAATGACAAGATACTACCAGAAAGTACAGTTTTGTACCTACCATAAATGTAGATGTCCGAGAGGTATGCATCTGCAGTCCTAACATATGGGTTGTCCTGCCTCAGGCAGCCCTTCGGTCGGCTGGATTCCAAAGTCTGAGTCTGGCCTCGGCTGATGTCGCACTTCACCCGACGTCATAGCTGCTGTTAATTGGGTATAAAGGCATCAGCCGATGCCATTTTCCTCAGTCTTTCTTGCCCCAGATGCCAGGTGCCCTCTAGGAAGGCTAAATTTGGATAAATACAAATGATTCCAAACAGTAGAGAGCAAATAAAAATAAACATGTATATACAAACAAATACACCATAATAGAATCCCCCAGCTAGCTACAAGATGGGTAAATACCCTAGGAATACCACAGAGGGGAAGGAGGGTGGGTAATCCTGATTGCAGATGCATACCTCTCGGACATCTACATTTATGGTAGGTACAAAACTGTACTATGTCCTTCAAGGATGCATCTGCAGTCCTAACATATGGGTAGAATACCATAGCCAAACTGGGGGAGGAGGCACTAAGAAGATTATGGTGTAGTTAAGATCCCTTGCAAAACAGCAGTGGCAAAACCTGCTCGGGATCTGGAGTATAAAGGTAGATTATAATGCTTGGCAAATGTATGCACGGAGCTCCAAGTAGCAGCCTCTAAAATGTCTTTGGTAGCCACTCCTCGTAAAAAAGCTGTAGTAGTGGCTGTAGCCCTTGTGGAGTGAGGTCTGATGTTTTCTGGAGTTGTCTTTCCATGAAAAGAGTAACAAAATCTAATGCAATTTCCTATCCATTTTGAGATTGTCTGTTTTGAAATTGCTTTTCCTTCCATTCCTGTTGCATATGCTACCAGAAGCTGGTCAGTTTTCCTATTGTTCTTGGTTCTGTCCAGGTAGTAGCGCAATTGCCTGTGCACATCCAAAGTATGCAGTAGTCTTTCCCCCCTGTTCTGTGGGTTGGGGAAGAATGTTGGTAGGTGGATTGCTTGGTTTAATGATACCCTGGAGACCACCTTTGGCATAAAAGTAGGATTAGTTCTCAAGGACACTCTATCCTGATGGAAGATAAGGAAGGACTGTACTGCCATTAATGCCTGTAATTCAGAAACCCTTCTAGCTGAAGTGATTGCAAGCAGGAAAGCAGTTTTCCAAGATAAGAACTGTAATTCTGCTGTTGCTGCTGGTTCAAAAGGGGGTAGTGTTAACTTTTCTAACACAAAGTTCAGGTCCCATGTAGGCAAAGGTGGCTTCCTTGGAGGCTTTACATTCTTAATTCCTCTCAGAAACTGCCTGAGTAGAGGATGAGAGAAGACTGGAGGATCCATGTTGTATTCTGCTGAAATTGCTGATGCATGAATCTTAATGGAGGAGTAAGACAGGCCACTGTGGAAAAGCTCTGCTAAATATTCCAGGATGTTAGCTATGTTTGCCAATGATACATTTTCTCCTTTTGCTGCACTCCAAATGAGGTATCTTTTCCATTTTGCTGAATAAGTTTTTCTTGTGGAGGGTCTGCGAGCCTCCAGGATAATGTCTTTAACCCTTTGAGATAAATCTGGGTTATTTTGTTTTATGTAATGTTCCAAGCAGCTAGCTGCAGTGTTTTCAAGTTTGGATGCAGGATTTTGAAGCTGTTCTGTGTTAGCAGTAAAGGAACTAGAGGTAGAGGCCATGCGTGTTCCCGAGACATACTCCTCAGTAGCGGGTACCAATGCTGTCTTGGCCAGTCTGGCGCTATCAGGATGATCCTTGGGTGATCTTCTTTGATCTTCAGTAGCACTTTGTGCATCAAAGGTAGAGGCGGGAATGCATATGCTGTCAGGTTTTCCCAACTGAAGGATAGGGAGTCCACCTTCCAAGCAAGTGGGTGGTATGTCCTTGTGCAGAATTTTCTCAATTGGTGGTTGTGTGGGGATGCGAACAGGTCTATTTCTGGTAGTCCCCATTTCTTTGTAATGGATTTGAAGATGTCTGGATGCAGCATCCATTCGTGGGCATCCGTGGTAGTTCTGCTTAAGATGTCTGCTAGTATATTTTCTTTTCCTGGCACAAATATTGCCTGGAGCTGAATGTTGAGGTTCAGGGCCACATTCCAGAGGTCCATTGCCATCTGGCATAGAGGATATGAATGTGTGCCTCCCTGTTTGTTGATATACCACATAACTGTGGTGTTGTCCGTCCTTATCAGCAAATGACCTTGTTGCAGAAACGGTCTGAATGTCTGAATTGCCTGTTTTACTGCCAGCATCTCTTTTTGATTTATGTGTAGGTTCAGCTGGTCTTGTGTCCATAAGCCTTGTATGCACTTGTCCACCATGTGTGCCCCCCAACTGAGGTCTGAGGCGTCCGTGGTGATAGTCTGGCTTGGGTGAGGGCTGTGGAACGGCAGTCCATTGTTCAATTGGCAGGCCTGAGCCCACCACTGGAATTCTTGCTTCAGGCATGGAATTATTGGAATTTGGGCTTCTAGGCTGTGTTTGTGCTGAGACCATAAATTCCTTAGGTACCATTGCAACTTCCTCATATGTAGCCTGGCATGTGGAATCAATATTATGCAGGATGCCATGTAACCCAGGGCTTGCAGTTGTTAATGCCATGAAAGAGAGTGGTAGTTGCTTTTGCTTTTCTGCTGTGAGGAATGCCATTTGGTTTGATGTGTCCAGTTCCGCACCCAAGAAAGTTATCCTTTGGGATGGTATCAGCCTTGACTTTTTTATGTTGACTGTGTATCCCAGGGCTTGCAATATGTGAATAACCTTTCTCAAATCTTTTGTTAATTTGTTTTTGTTGTCCGCTTGTAACAGGCAATCGTCCAGGTATGGATAAATTTGAATTCCCTGAAGCCTGCAATGAGCAATTACTGATGCCAGGCATTTTGTGAATACTCTGGGCTCAGTAGATAAGCCAAAAGGCAATGCTGAGAATTGATAATGCTCTGATCCTGCAAGAAATCTGTGGTATCTTCTGCAATTTGGTCGTATGGGGACGTGCAGGTATGCCTCCTTGAGATCTAGAGTCACCAGCCAAGACACCTTGCCCAGCATGGGAAGAAGTTGTTGTAGGGTCAGCATCTTGAATTTTGGAACAATGAGATATGTGTTCAGAGCGGACAGGTCTAGAATAGGTCTCCATTGTTTTTCCTTTCTTGGTACCAGGAAAAGTCTGGAATAAAATTCCTTGTCCTTGTTCCATAGATGGTACCTTTTCTATAGCTCTCATCCTTAGTAAGTGGTCGATTTGTTGTAGAGCGTTTGTTTTTTGGTTTGGTGGTAGGTTTGGCATTCCTCTCTTCCTTGGTAGAGTATGGAAGTGAAACCTGTAACCTTTGTCTATTGTCTGTAAAATCCATTTGTCTCCTGTAATGTAATGCCAGTTTACTGAAAATAAGGCTAGCTTTCCGCCTAAGGGTGCTTCTAGTTGTTCCCTGGTAGGCGGTATCAGAGCCAAGTCACTGTGATTGTCCTGTGGAAGTGGTAGTGGCTGGATCTGTGGCAGTACTTCTCTGGTTGTTAGGCTGCCACTGACATCCCCTGTAGGCACCTCTGGATTGACCTCTGCCTCTTGGGCGCCTATTTCTGCCTCTTTGTGCTCTGGTGGTGTCTGGAAAGGACCAATTCTTCGAAGGCCAATTCCTACTAAACCTTGGAGGCTGGACCTGTAAGAAATCCTTGACTGTTTGGACAGATTTTGCTTTTTCTTCCAACTTCTTTAACACTTGCTGTGCAGGGGAGCCAAACAAACTGTGTTTTTCCATGGGAGCATCTAGGAGCTTTGACTTTACGTGGTCTGGCAAAGATTGCTCTTTTAACCATGCATGCCTTCTGATCACTGTACCAGTCATAGCTGATCTAAAGGAAGCCTCCAGTGCATCATAGCCGCATTTTAAGGAATGATTACTGACCTGCTGAGTGTTATGTACCAAATCCTGAAGGGACTTACGGTCTATAGGTTCAGGAGAGGACAGTTTTTTAGTTAGCTGATCTAACAGAAATTCCTGATACTGAATCATGTGGAATTGACAGTTTAAGGCCCTAGCCGAAAGAGTAGCAGAAGTATAAACTTTTTTACCCCATCTCTCTAATGCCCTAGATTCTCTTTCAGAGGGAGGGTTTTGGTAGAGGCAGCTGCTACAGCTTTGGGGCCCTGTGAAATAGTTTCAGGATCTGCAATAGGAGCCTTATACAAGTGATAATGTGTGTCCGGGACCCTGTAGTATCTGTCGGGCTTAGCAGGGGCCGGGGGAAGAGAGTCAGGGGCAGTACAAGCATCATTAAATGCATCATCCACAACTGTAAGTACTGGAGGAATGGCTAAAGGCCTATGCTGTGGCAAATGTAAAAAGGTCCTAAGCCTTTTCCTAGAGTCTGAAAAATCCTGGCCCTGCCATTGAAATTGTTCTCTCATAGCATGCAAGGTTTCCCCAAAAGAAAATTCCTCTGGAGGAGAGGCAGAAGGAATGGAGTCTTCTGCGTCAGAGTCCTCATATGGAGAATAGGGCCTTCTGGAGGATTTGAATTTTCTGAATCATCAGAGGAATAATCTGTAGAAACTGGCTCAGGGGGCTCTGCTCTAGGCCTCTTCTCTTGAGGGGGATGAGAGGCCCTGTCAGGGTGAGGTTGGGATCCCCTGATCAAAGAAATGAGATCCTCTGCCAGGCTAAGCATTTGGGTACTAGAGCTAGGCCTGTGTGAGGGGGTTTTAGCAGATTTTGCTGCTTTAGCCCTAGAAAAAGCCTTAATAGACATGGATGCAGGGGGCCTAGCAGCTCCACGTGCAGGACTAGATATGTCTAAGGGAATAGTATCTGATAAATCCTGAGAACCTGCAACAGCAGGTGGAAATTCAGTAGCAGATTCAGCCATGCTGGAGGAGGCCTCGGTTGTAGGAGGCATGCTTTCGGCCGAAGGAAGAACCGAGGACTCGGTTTCAGCCGAAACCGAGACACCCGCGGTTGGCTTAACCCGGACCGCGAGTGACGGTCCTTTTCCTTATGCTTTTTAGATAATTGTGAAGTCGGAGTCTCCGACGGCATGTTGTAAGCAAAAGCGGGGCCGAAAAACTCCTCTGCAAACTCCGACCGATGTCTAAGTGTCCGTCGGTTGAAGGAAGCACAGGCTAGACAAGCTGTTACGTCGTGGTCTGGGCCTAAGCAAGGAAGGCAGTAAGAGTGGAAATCCTTATGAGGTATTTATTTCCCACAAGTTAAACAGTTATTCACTTTTTCTGACATCGGCTGAGGCAAGAAAGAGTCCCCAACGGGGTACTTAGCTTTTTAGAAGTTTTCGGTAGTAGTAATCTCTGGTTCTGACCGACCGGCACTTGCGAACAGCTTCTGCTTCGGGCGCCACGCGGCAAGAAAGACTGAGGAAAATGGCGTCGGCTGATGCCTTTATACCCAATTAACAGCAGTTATGACGTCGGGTGAAGTGCGACATCAGCCGAGGCCAGACCCAGACTTTGGAATCCGGCCGACCGAAGGGCTGCCTGAGGCAGGACAACCCATATGTTAGGACTGCAGATGCATCCTTGAAGGACATCCAATGTTCCTGCATCTGAGCTCCAGATATTCATTTCTCATATTATGATAATTTGTAAGTTTCTAATAAGCAAAAAGATAAGCAAACAAGATCTGAGGTGTAGTAGGGGACTACAGCATTACGGGTAAGGAGGAGCTCCAGAATTTTCAGTATCCACGAGTTGTAAAAAGTGTCCGAGTTGGGTCAGATCCAAACCCATTTGTTGAGGAACAAATGAAAATTGACAACATCAGACACTGTGTTACAAAATGTACTTTGAAACACTAGAGTCTTTCAACCAATAATAGGAAGAAAACACTCATAAATGAGCAATACAAATGATTAGTACACCAATGAACAGGCTAGTCTGTAAAAGCATTCAGAGAAATAATTATTTTTAGCATTACTGTTTTCTTTTTCTGTAGCTGAGACAAACTGTACAAACTAACAGTCTTTCTTACATAATTCTATTACCTCCGCTAACTTCTTATCTTTCAAAGGCCTTTCCCCATTGTAGCAGATCTCCCACAGTGTTGTTCCAAAGCTCCATTTATCTGCAGCAACACTGAGATTTCTAGAATCTTCAACACATTCTGGTGCAATCCAGGGGATTCTCTCCACTCGCTCTAAAATTCAGAACACAATTTAAGACCATTCTAGCAGAAAAAAAATGTTGCCATCACAAGGTTATAAAGACAGATGCACATTGTTAGTTATAGCAATATGTACAACTTAATCAAGCAAAAGTTATGGCTTACCATAATAATAGACCGGTAAGAAGTAGGTCCATCCCAAAGGCTCTGAGAATTTGAGGCCAGGAACTTCTTCAAACAGCAGCTTGTCATCATGCTCTCATTTCACCATAACACTTCTAAGTCTCTAATTATTTATTGGTGCACTATTTTTGTACCCTCATGAATACAAAGATCAGGTAACCTGCAATGGCAGTGAACAAACAAAAGAAAAGAACAAAGGTACTTGCTAGTTCCTATCATGGGGAGCTAGGAAGGGACAGGAAACTGTCAGACTGTCCTAGGCTCTGGACATGTGATGGAAGGGTAAGAACCATTACAGAGTGGACCTATTAATTACAGCTCTGTCATTATAGTTGGTTCTGGCACCTAGGCAGCTAGACATTTCCCTGTGGAGCATTTGGTTATGGACACATGGATGAAATGACTTCAGTTGCAGAGAAACATGGCTATTGCAAATTCCCTGTGGGTAAAGATAATCACACACTGTCATACCCACAACTTTAATAACTAAGTGCATGGGGCAGAAGTAGCAATGAGTGCTTTGCTCAGTGTATAGTACGTTTATATAACTACAATGTGTAGAAGTATGCAACAGCATGGAGGAAATCCTGCATGCTACTGTAGTCACATTTATGCTCCAGGATGCATTTTAGGTAATGTTGTCCAGACATTGTGAAGGGAGCAGTGGTCCACACACACCAGTTATAAAGGGGCTCCTCAATGTGCACTGCATTTTACTGCCACTAACATGCCCACTGGCCAGCCTGCTGCTGATGCCTGCTATCTCATGTTGCCTTGAAGGCCATGGGCATTATTTTCCCCTAATGCATTTGGTTACCGAAGTTATGGGCACGACTCAGCAGGCTTCTCTTTCTCCACAGGTAATTCACAACAGCCACATTTCTCTGCAGCTGCATGTTCCCTCCGCCATGTGTCCCCAACCCAAATGTACCACAGGGAAATATCATGCTGTCTAGGTGCCTGAACCCCATTACATTAAGTTGCAACTATCATATCTTGTAAGACATGGTCCATCTTCAGTTAACCTGCAGGACAGAGGACAAAGCTATCTATTTGGGTGTGCCTGCTTAGCAGAACATTCCTTTGATCACAGCAGCCCCAAAAAAGAAACATTTTACAAACAATATTCAGGTTCTAATGTTTACCAAAGGTGTTGAGATTTTTCCAAGTGGTTTCTGTGCAACTGCTGTCTAATGAAGTATACATGAAGAAGGCAGTCAATGAGGTCACTGCCCTACTTGTAAGGTCTCTAGAAGTTGCATCCCACTGATAAGTAGCAGTATCTGATGTAATATGAAATCAATCTGGACAGAGTGTCTTTGGATATCTGCATGCATCTGAGGGCAAGGGAGACAAACAACTGATCAGATTTTAAGTATTTGGTTTTGCTAATGTGAAACCACAGTATCTTCTGGGCATTCGTGCAATGTAATACATACTTCTCCCATGCTCTGATAACTCAGAAAGAACACAGGGAGGCTGATAGTTTGGTTTAAGTTAGACCTGGTAGCTATTTTATGCATACAAGAAGGAGGTGTTTGTGTGGGCCATAACCTTGTCTTTGTAAATAAAAATTAGTATGTAGGACTGACTGACAAGACACGAAAAGTACAGTTGTGCACCTAATAACCAAAAAACGGAAGGTGCAAAAAGTCACTAATAACCACAGAAAAGCAACTCGGATCCAGGAATGATGTCACGAACAGTTTAATGATAACCACACAGATGTAAACAGCTGTTCAGCGTTTACATCTGTGTGGTTATTATTAAACTGTTTGTGACAACATTCCTGGATCCAAGGTACAGTTGTGTACCTACCATAAATGTAGATGTTCGAGTGTACTCACTGTTGCAGTCATTACACTTGGGTTATCCTGCAGGCAGGCTTCCCTCAGTCGGCCTGAATTCCAAAGTCCTGGTCCGGCGTCAGTTGCTGTTGCCTCTTCCCTGACGTCAGTGCGCCAGGGGTATAAAAGATGCAGCCGACGCCATTTTCTTCAGTTTTTCTTGCCCCAGATGTCAGGTGCCCCCAAAAGGATAGGCTGTAAAAATTATGATCATAAAAAAGCATGCACATAACCTTCATCTACAAGCAAATACACCACATAGGTTGTATAGAATAGAGAGGTACAGATAAGTCCCAGCAAAGAAAAAGGGGGATGGTGGGAAGGTAACCTGGACTGCAACAGTGAATACACTCGAACATCTACATTTATGGTAGGTACACAACTGTACTATGTTCATTGTGTTTCACTGTTGCAGTCATTACATTTGGGTTGAATCCCAAAGCTGAGGCTGGGTGGCTGGGCCTAAATAGAGTTTGGAGTGGCTATGAGGCCCTGCAGAACTGCAGTGACAAAGCCTGCTCTGGATTTAGAGTAGAGAGGTAAATGGTAGTACTTTGTAAAAGTGTGCACTGAAGACCATGTTGCAGCCTCCAAAATATCCTTGGTTGGTACTCCTCTGAGGAAGGCTGCTGAAGTGGCTGCTGCTCTGGTAGAATGTGGCCTAATGCCCTTGGGCACTGATTTGCCATGTTGTGAATAGCAGAAACGAATGCAGTGGCCTATCCATTTTGAAATAGTCTGCTTTGAAATGGCTTTTCCTTGCGAACCTGCAGCATATGCCAGCAAGAGTTGCTCAGTCTTTCTGAAGGCTTTAGTCTTGTCCAAGTAAAACCGTAGCTGTCTGTGTATGTCCAAAGTATGCAGAAGTCTCTCCCCCTTATTCTGTGAGTTTGAATAAAAGGTAGGCAAATGTATGGTTTGGTTAATAGCCACACTGGACACTACCTTAGGCATAAATGTCGGGTTTGTCCTTAGAGAAACCCTGTCCTGATGGAAAATAATAAAAGGTTCCACAGCCATTAGTGCCTGTAACTCTGAGACTCTTCTTGCTGAAGTTATTGCTAGGAGAAGAGCGGTTTTCCATGACAAGTATTTTATCTCTGCTGTATTGGCTGGCTCAAAAGGAGGCAGTGTGAGTTTTTCCAAGACAAAATTGAGGTCCCGTGCAGGTATTGGAGCTCTCCTTGGAGGTCTTATGTTTTTCGCCCCTCTGAGAAACTCTCTTAGCAGTGGATGAGAAAAACTAGGTGGGTCCGTATTGTAATGAGCTGAAATGGCAGAGACATGGATCTTAATTGATGAGAAGGATAGGCCTTTGTCTAGCATCTCAGTTAGGTATTGCAAAATCTGAGGAATATTTGGTACAAGCGAGTCAATTCCCTGCGCTTGGTTCCAAGCACAGAATCTCTTCCATTTTTCTGCATAAGATTTTCTGGTGCTGGGCCTCCTGGCCTCCAAAATAACATCCATAACTGCTTTAGAGAGAGGTGTGTTCTGAATGATTGCATTATCCGCCATGCAACCAGATTTAGGGTTCTGAGTTGGCTGTGCAGGATCTGATTGTTCTGTTGGGTCAGCAAATAAGGTATTAGAGGCAATATCCAGGCTGGGCCTTGAGACATGCTCTTTAGGATTGGGTACCAGTGCTGGAGTGGCCAGTCTGGGGCAATCAGTATCATGTTTGGCTTTTGTTGTCTGACCTTTAGGAGTATCTTGGAGAGGAGAGGCAGAGGAGGGAAGGTATACACTGTAAGGGCTTTCCAGCTGAATGAAAGGGCGTCCACTTTCCATGCTTGCTTGTGATAATTCCGAGTGCAGAATCTCTGTAGCTGGCAGTTGTCAGGGGAGGTGAAGAGATCTATGTCTGGGCATCCCCATTTCCCTGTTATCATGTTGTAAATTTGTGGATCTAGTTTCCACTCATGAGGATCCATGAGGTTTCTGCTTAGTTCGTTTGCCAAAGTATTTGTCTTGTCTGGCAGGAATTGTGCTTGCAGATGTACTTAAGTCAATTCTGTGTTCCACAAAGCCATGGCTTGCCTGCAGAGGGGGTAGGAATGTGTGCCCCCTTGCTTGTTTAAGTACCACATGACTGTAGTATTGTCCGTCTTTATCAGTAGTTGTCCTGGATGAAGTAGGTCCTTGAAGGCTGTCAGGGCATTTTGCACAGCTAGCATCTCTTTTTGATTGATATGAAGATGCATTTGGTTTGTGGGCCATGTGCCCTGAATACATTTTCTTGCCATGTGCACCCCCCAGGCATAATCTGATGCATCTGTTGTTAGTGTCTGCCTGGCAGTGGGTAAGGTGAATGGCTGTCCCTTGTTGTGGTGACAGGCCTGTGCCCACCATTGAAATTCCTGTTGCAGGCAGGGAATGAGAGTAATTACTGTTTCCAGGCTGTGGCAATGTTGAGTCCAAACACTTTTTAGATACCATTGTAGATTCCTCATATGCAGTCTTGCATATGGAATTAGTAGAATGCAGGATGCCATGTAGCCCAGAGCCTGCAGAATTTTTCTTGCAGATAACTGGGTCTTTGTTGCCATGTCTTTGAAGTAAGACGTCAGATGCCTTTGTTTGTCTGCATGAGATAAGCCATCTGGGCAGTTGTATTTAAGCTTGCACCCAGGAATATTATCTCTTGAGAGGGTACTAGTTTTGATTTATTTTCGTTTACTGTGTACCCTAGGCAAATTAATAATATTTTTACAAATGCCATATGCTGTAGTAGAATATCTTTGTTCTTTGCTTGAATAAGGCAGTCGTCCAAGTAGGGATATATTTGAATTCCTCTTTGTCTGCAAAATGCAATTACTGGTGCCAGGCATTTTGTGAAGACCCTGGGTGCAGTAGATAAGCCAAAGGGCAGTGCAGGGAATTGGTAGTGCACTGAGCCAGCTATGAATCTGAGGTATCTTCTGCAAGATTGTCTGATTGGGACATGCAGGTATGCCTCTTTGAGGTCCAAAGTTACAAGCCAAGCCTTCTTGCTCAGCATGGGCAGAAGCTGCTGTAGAGTCAACATTTTTAATTTTGGGACGTCCAGAAAAGTATTTAGAATAGACAGGTCCAGAATTGGTCACCAGGCTTTGTCCTTTCTTGGTACTAAGAAAAGTCTTGAGTAAAATCATTGCCCCTGCTCTTGTTGTGGCACTGGCTGAATAGCCCCCATGTCCATGAGAGATGAAACTTGTTTTTGTGCCTCTGGCCATTGATTGCATGGCAGGTCTGGCATATCTTTTGCCTTTGGAAGGATGTGAAAGTGGAACTTGTAAGCCCTGAGAGACTATATTTAAGACCCATTTGTCCTGGGTTATCTTGTGCCAGTTTTGTGAAAAAAGTGCTAGCTTTCCCCCTAAGGGTGCTGCCAAAAAATAAGTACTTGGCATTGGCAGAGGGAAGTCATTGGGACTGTTTTCTATAAGGCTGTGATTTGTCTTCTCCGCTTCTGGAGGTAGAAGCACCCCATTTTCTGTAAGGCTGTGATTTGTCTTCTCCGCTTCTGGAGGTAGAAGCACCCCATTGTTTGGGCCTGTATGAGCCCTGGGGCTGTTGCCTGCCTCTAGGGCATCTGAATCTGCCTCTTTGTGGTCTGTCTGACACTGGAAAGGACCAATTCTTAGAGGGCCAGTTCCTGCTAAATCTGGGTGGCTGTACCCATAAGAAATCCTTTACTGTCTGCATAGATTTTGCCTTATCCTCCATTTTCTACAACACCTCTTCTGCCTTAACACCAAACAAAGTATCATGCTGTAATGGAGCATCCAATAATTTTGCTTTAACATGATCAGGCAGAGTCTGTTCTTTAACCAAGCATGCCTTCTAATAACAGAACCTGTAACAGCGGCCCTGCACGAGGCCTCCAGTGAATCATAGCCACATTGCAAAGTATGTTTTCCCATTTGCTCAGCTGCATGCAATAAATCCAGCAAATCTTTGTTCTCAGAACATTCAGAATTTGACAACATTTTTTGTTTTAACAAAGACATTAAGTATTGCTGATATTTGAGCATATGAAATTGACAATTTAAAGCCCTTACAGCCAAGGTAGCAGAAGTGTAAACATTTTTCCCCCATCTGTCCAAAGCCCTAGAATCTCTATCTGAGGGGGACAGGGTTTTTGGCAGAAGCAGCTTTGACCCCTTTGGGACCCTTTGAGATAGTTTCTGGGTCAGCAGCAGGGTTCTTGTAAAGAAATTTATGGGAGTCTGGGACCCTGTAGTATTTGTCCGGCTTAACAGGGGCAGGAGGTAAAGAGTCTGGAGATGGGCTATGTCTAGAACAGGGGGAATTGCAAGAGGTCTGTGCTGAGGAAGTAAAAGAAAGTCTCTACATCTTTTCTTAGAATTGGAATAATCCTGGCTCTCCCAATGGAAATGCTCCCTCATGGAATGCAAGGTTTCCCCAAATGAATAGTCCTCAGGAGGAGAAGCTGAAGGAATAGAATCTTCAGCATCAGAATCCTCATAGGGAGGAACAGAATATCTCTGATCAGAAGAGGAATCAGAGGAAATGGAAACCTGATCAGAGGAATCATATTCAGTGTCTTGCCTAGGCCTCTTATCAGGAGGGGGATGGGAACCCCTAATCAAAGTAATTAGGTCTTCGGCCATTTTGAGCATCTGTTTTTTAGGCATAGAAGTCTGTCCTGGAGAATGCTGTACTGTTTTCCTTGTCTTTAAAACTGTTTTAGACTTTGTCTTGGATGCTGAAGTAGGCTTTATATAAAGTTGTGTAGGTCTGAAGACACCCTCAGAAGCCGATGCCTGCTCAGCAGCTCCGGACCCATCTGAGGGATTAATTTCTGAAGGGCCAATACCTTGAGTATCCAGAGGCCTAGCTGTCTCCACGTGAGAGTCGGAGGCGGCCTGTGGCTCTGAGGTAGCGGGAGTCAGGGGCTGGGAAAGTGCCTCACTGAGCACCAGCAAACTGGCAACTGGCCTGGAAGAGGCTTTGTCGTCAGTTTTGAACCTCGGATGCTTGTCCTTGTCTTTATCCTTGCGTTTTTTTATGAATTCCGGTCCTCGGTTGTTCCAACGGCATTATGTAATTAAACCACCTGCCAAAATAATGAAAAGCAAAATCGTACCGACACTTAATAATGCGTTGGTTAAATCTAGCACAAAACCGACAACTAGCAACGTCGTGGTCAGGGCCTAGGCAAGGAATACAGTAAGAGTGGAAATCCTTATAAGGTATTTGCTTCCCACAAGAAATACAATTGTTAACTTTTTCTGACATCGGTCTGGAGCAAGAAAAAAGTTTCCCCAACAGGGTACTTAGCTTTATTGAAGACTTCGGATCTGAAATTTGATTTTGAAAATCTCAGGAGTCGGCCAACTGGCACTTGCGAACTGCTTTTGCTTTGGGCACCGCGCGGCAATAAAGACTGAAGAAAATGGCGTCGGCTGCATCTTTTATAACCCTGGCGCACTGACGTCAGGGAAGAGGTGACAGCAACCGATGCCAGACCAGGACTTTGGAATTCAGGCTGACTGCGGGTAGCCTGCCAGCAAGATAACCCAAGTGTAATGACTGCAACAGTGAATTTTTCTGGCCGAAATCACTGGCAATGACAAAGATGGTCTGCTGGAACAGCAACTTAAGATCAGACTAAGAGGAGGTCTTGAAGGCGGCTTGGGTCAACCCTTCCAAAATGAAATGCAGATTCTATGCAGGCACGATCTCATATGGGAGGGTGTCTTAAAAACAGGTTCATTTAACCTGCACTGGTGGCATAGATGGATAAAGCCATAACTGTAGCCTAGGTGACCTGAATTTGACTAGCAGTTTAGGTGACTGTTGACCAAGGATGAATGAATGAGGTGTGCCCATTCTGGGTGAGGAAGGACAATGATTCCTACACAGCTCATGCCACTGCTCTGATGACAGGGCCTCAGCTACATGGCAGAAGCCTTTCACGATGCAGTAGCAGCTGGTGCTGGGAAGATGCGAGCTTAGACAACCAAACATTAATGGTAACCTCTGTCAATGCATGTGAGGGAGCATGCACATGTGAGCCAGGATTTACAGGTGGCCCTTACAATGACTTTCTTGAGTGATTAAAAAAATGTAAAAGCTCTCACTGCCAGGATGTTGACAAAAGCACAAAGCAGCTTCATGGTTCCCTAGATGATGACCTCCTTGGACTATCTAATATCAGATTGAAAAGTACCTTTGTGGTCAGTAGAAGTTAGGCAAAAATTATTTAGAAAGCAACCTTTAAGGAAGATCTTGCTCACTGGCAACCACAAAGAATGGAAAATTATTTCTCTGATGAAAGCTTCAAATCACAGTGAGGTGAACATTTAAGAATGAGTAAGTCTTTGATCAAGCAGCTCTACCAAGCAACGCAGGACTTGATGAACAGGAACACGCTGGGGATATATACCCCCTCTAGCAGCCCAAAACACAGACCAATTTCATCCTCTTTATATGTTTTCCTTGGGAAAAGTTTCCGTGACGGTGCCAAAATTTCCTTAATCTTGTCTTCAAAATCAGGACTGTTGGCCTCATTAAGAAATGAAGAAGCCAAACCAATAGCTTGTGGATGCTGGTGTTTGGGTGAGACCTCATAGATGAATGAGAAATTAGGCCTTTGAATGGAAAGAGCTTGAGTAGGCCTTCCAGTATACAGGCAGTCAGCAGTAGGAATCCGACTTGATTGGGTCAGTATGGAACCAACAAGATCATTCTGGATTTGTGCAGTCTACCTTTCTGTATCACTTTGAGAATAAACGAGAATGAGGAATAGGAGGGTCCCAGGGCCATATCTCTGTTAATTCATTCCTAACTGCTCTGTTGGACATCAGGACTAGACAGCAGAATTTTTGGTGTTTCATGTTTGTGACGTAACTAGATCTATTTTGGATTGCTTCCACATCCAAACAATGTTCTTCCTAGTTTAGGGACAATTTATGTGAAAGAAGCAGCCTGCTCACTTTCTCCACCTACATGTGCAATTCTAGAAGAATGTGTACTGACAGCAAGAACAAGTTGTGGTCCAAGGCTCAGTTCCAAAGTTTGATGTATTTCCTGCATGGCACAGTGAGCAAGTTCCTTGTATCTGTTTAGATACAAGACAGCTAACACACTGATTGTATGTTTGGCAAGCAGAACCCCTGTAGGGCAATGAGAACCACTTGATTTCTTACAGATTAACATGCAGTGGAGAGTCTGGAGGGGACCACAAGCAGTGCACCATCCTTACCTGAAAATGTTTCCCCAAACCAGGGCAGATGGATCTGTGTTAAGCATATTGGGGATATGGAGCCACTATCTCAGGAAGTATAATGGGGTTCCTATCAAGTCAATGACTGCAATTTCAGTGAACACATATACATCAAGAGACGTTTGCAACTAATTTCTCTGCTATTGGAATTTTCACCCTTCTCCATTGCTGTGTGACCTCAGAGTTGGGATATACAAGTTCAGGGAGTGTACACTACCCCCTAGCATGGTTTGTGTGTGCGGGGGGGGGGGGGCTATCTGCCAGCAAAAAAAGTACATCTACAAGGTTCAATTATTAATGAATTGCTCTTGCTCTACATGTATTTACCAAAAATGCTGTTGATAAATCGATATATACCCAGTTTATGTACCAGTATGCTACATTTCTGTAGGAAAGTGACAGCTCATGCTGATGCTATTACAGTCTGACACCCCACTTCATGGTCTCAGGTATAGGTGTGTATGTGGTACCATGACAACAGAGATTGATTTAAGGCCCGGACGCTTTCTGTGTGGAGTCTGCATGCCCTCCCCATGGTAGAGTGGCGTTCGAAAGACATGTGTGAATGGGTGCACCTTCGTTGAAGGTGGGACGCTGAACTGGCACCTCGGCACTGTAAAAATCTACTGCCAATCATTAGCAGACCGGAGTTCCGCTGTGGCGACCCCTAACTGGGAAAAGCCGAAAGAACAACAACCTTCTACATAAACTGTTCCTGAATTTTGCTTTGACATTCTGAGCCAACAATATTTGCTAAACCACCAAATGCATGGACATACTTTTCTCGGGAACTAAAAATTCATGGTGCTGTAGGGTACCCAAGACATATCTCAAAACAGTTTTTAACTGGGAAGGAACCAGCTGCATCTTGGGTATATTGATAGTGGTGCCCATGAAACTGAATTATCTGGTCACTGCAACTCCATATTCTTTTTTTTTAAAGCAACTTTATTGAATTATCACTTGTGACAAAGGGAAACTTACATTATATGAAGGTAATCAAAGCATATTAACAAGTTCACATTTACAAATTTTATACATCACCTACATTGTTATATATCATATAATTAAAGCAACATTACATAAATTGTTCAAATTTTGCCTTCTCAAACCTTGCTCCTCTTCCAAAACATTTTTCTGCATGTAATGTTCCCACAATTTGTAATTTACTCATATCCTTTTCTAAGGATCCTACTTCCTGTTCTTTTATCTCTTTTACAATATTCTCAGAAAACGTGAAACAGTCCAAACTGCTAAAATACCAAAACCAGGCAAATGACCATGAACAGCTTCAAAAATACACACTCCCAAATCTTTCTTTAGCGCTTTCATCCACATTTATTTTCGTGAACTTCCTCAGAAATAAATTACATCTAAAAACCATTGTTTAAATACTGTTGTTACAGGAAATGATGTAATTAATTAGAAAACATTTTTTTTTTAAATACTTAAATTAACAATGCATATGTCATACTTTATATTCGTTAATATTTTCAAAATCACAAATAATTAAAAACTTGTTTGAAACATCCATCTGAAAATGTCATTCATTACTGTGTGTCATTACTAGTGTCATTCATTACTACTAGCAAAACAGCCGTGTGAAAAAGCAATGTAAAAATTACCTATATATTAAAAAACACTTTAAATTTATTACTTCATTTAGTCCTGGTGTTATGTCAGCTCCAAACACCAGTTGCCACAACGATTCCTTACATTCTAAAATGTTATTTAGGTCTCCTGAAAGTAATCCTTTCTTAACTGTGTCCAAAATGAAAAATGCAAACTTTTTAAAATCTTTGCATATAATAGCATGCCTCACTAGAGCATTATTTTTATCTTTCTTTTTTATGGCTAGAGTGTGTTTGTATACTCTGCGCTTGAAAATTCTTTTAGTTTTTCCTATGTAATAATTTTTACATGTCACGCAGGTAGCTAAGTAAACTACTAGTTCACTGTTGCAATTAAAATATTCTCTAGCCCAAAATGTGTAATTTAAATGCTCTACTGTCACAAAAGAAGAATTACTCATGTACCTACATTGCTTACAATTAGTACAACTGAAAGTGCCCTTCTTGTTGGTACAACTTCTTTCTAAACTATTATATTTGTCTTTACCTGATTCCAATATGCTTTTTAAATTTGTAATTTTCTTATAAGTGAATTTGGGTTTGTGTCCTACAACAGACACCAATTCTCTATTTCCCATAATGACTTTCCAGTTATTTTCAATGATAGATTTAATACTCCACATTTCATTTACGATAGGCAGTGGAAATGCTGTTGAAAACTCTTTAACCTGCCTATCGTGATGGATGTTCTCGGTACATATTAGGGATACACCCACTAACAATTCCTCAGAGTGCAAAATTGGTTTAGCCACTCCTTTTCTGAGGAGTACCACTTCACTTTCTATCTTGTCTATGAACTCCCTAGTATATCCCCTATTCATGAAAAGTGATCTCAAAAGTGATAATTCATTCTGAAAAACTCTTTCATTAGACGTGAGTCTACTTAACCTGATTATCTGACCTTTAATGACCCCTCTCTTCATATGTACTGGGTGTAAACTGTCTTTATGCAGGTAACTATTAGCAAAATATGGTTTTCTATATATTTTGCTGTGAAAGGTCTTTGCCTCATCATCAATATTAAGTGTCAGATCTAAAAATGTGACTGTTTTACCAAAATCACCTAATTTGAACTTCAAAAAATTGGTGGTCTGGTTTAAAAATTCAACCAGTTCCATAAATTCTTTGTGTTCTCCCTTCCATAAAAACAACAAATCATCTATGTATCTACGGTACATAGAGACCTTGCTGAATAGGGGATGTGTCTTTAGAAATTTAGTCTCCCAATTGGCCATGACAATGTTTGCGAAGGAGGGGGCCACCCTTGAGCCCATGGCTACTCCTAGCTCCTGTTTATATATGTGGTCATTGAATTTGAAGAAATTATTTTCCAAAATTAACTCCATTAAAGTACATAATGAGTTTATTTTGGTGTTTGAAAAGTCAGTATGCTTATTCAAATACTCCCTCATAAATTCAATGCCCTCTTCCTGATCAATACTGGTGTACAAATTTTTCACATCTAAACTACCAAAAAATAGGTTTTCATCACAAATTTTTGAAGTTCAAATTAGGTGATTTTGGTAAAACAGTCACATACAAATGTATCTATGTAAACACTTCCAGGCAAAAAAAAAAGCCCTAAATATTCTAGATTATGTTGTGTATTTGGGAGCCACACATATGTCCTCCTGTTGTTTCTTTGTGATCTGTATATCTAATATCTCTCTCCCCAATCTTTTCTGACCTCTTCTGATTGATTCCTGTAGGTATCATACAATATTTTACATGCCCTACTAATTATCCCTTTAACGGCAGCTTCTGTTCTAGATTCAATTAAAACTCAACCAGTGACAGTCTTTCATTTAGGATTCCTATACCTTTCTCTTTGTCTACACTCTGATATCATCCCTGATAAGGAAGACAGTCACTAGCCTGCAATCCAAATGTCTTCCTGGCTTCTTACCTTTCTATTACCTTTTCTTCTCTAATTATTTGTTCCCAATACCTTGGTTCCTTTGTCAGCTTCCTCCAGTAAATTTCAGCCCCCTCTTGCTTATTCTCTGTTCCCCTAATTGCAGTTATCCCTATCAGCAGAACCTCCTCTCTTCATTCCCATGTTGGCTTAGTTTTTAGTATAATTTCTGCTACTTTATGAATATAATGCCTTGTATGACTATATACTGTTTACAGATCTGCATCCAAAATCCCATTCTCTCCTTATTTCTTGAATCACCTCCAAAATTCATAATCACACCCTTACCACTCTGAACTGTAGCTTTCTGCTTGTGTTATGTAGAACAGCCTTAACTATGCAGCTAAAATATCACTTCAAATCAGGTAATCCTAAACCTTCTCGTTGTATGGGGTAGATCAACTTATCACACTTGACTCTTGGCCTCTTCCCCTCTCAAATAAAATCCTTCAAGTCTTTACTAATTACTATCCACAACTGCTCCTCTGATTGATAAAAATATACCAGATATGTGTATAAAACTAAAAACACTTCCTTGAGCTTTCTGTTGACTTTCTCAAACAGAAGAGGTCTTGTGAATAGACAGAAAAAAAACAGCTTCTTATAGCTATCCATGCACGAAGTGAGACTGATACTTACAGACATGCAAGCGGAGCTTACAAAGAGCGAAATCACATTAAATAAGATTAGTTATCAGTTCATAGCATGCTACAGAACCCCCTTAAATATTCAAGCTGAGAGAGAAGAAAGTGATAACGATCTGGAAGACTAACTGTATTTTAAAAGAAGTACAAGCATCCTTGAAGAAAGCGGTGGCTGCAACACCTAAAGATGACAAGCACGTATCAGACCAAACTTCATACAGGCCCTCTTCGATTCAAAACCATGTTTATAAAGTGTTTATGTCTATAATGGCTAAAAGAATGGCAAAGGTAATGCCAAAACTGATAGATATGGATCAATGTGGTTTTGTGGAGGGGAGGCAAACATATGACAACATTAACAGAACAATGATGGACCAGAGGGAAGCAGAATATAAGAAAATGCAACTGTTATTGGTGGGTCTTAATGCAGAGAAAGCATTCAACAGGGGAAGGACTTTTATGAGCAGGGCAATGGAAGCATTTGCATTCCCTAATAAAATTACAAGCCTGATTACAAGAATTTATGAGAACCAGGTGGGGTGCCCTTTTTCCCTTTGTTATTTGCATTGCATTACATTTAGAACCACTGACAAAGAAAATAGGAGACTGAGAAATTTGACTACATAACTACATTCTGAGCCAGTTTCAAGTCTTTTTGGGATACAAAGTTAATGAAGATAAAGGCAACAGCTATAAACTATGAATGCATCTACACACAAAATGGTTCAGCAATACCACATTTATGGGGACATGATAAAATGAAGTACTTAGGAGTATTCTGTTACGGTAGCTAAGGATACATGGCAAGAGACTAAAAAGAACACAAAAACTGAGAAATCAGAAGCTCTGTTTTATGGATAGGGATAGCAAGATACAAGCAGTGAAAATGTTTTTAGTCTCTTTAGATACAAAGGTTGGGTATATTTTTTTTATCAACAAGAGAAGTTCTGGACAGCAATTAATAGAGAGTTAAAGGATTTTATCTGGGAGGGAAATAGGGCACAAGTCAAGTGCGATATGCTGATCCTTCCAATAGAACAAGGTGGTTTGGGGTCACCTGATTTGAAGGGGTATTTTAGAGCTACACAGTTAAGGCTCCTATACACAGCACAAGTAGAAATTTATAATTCAAAGTGGAACAGGATGATGATGAAATAGGAGGGAAGCTCAAGAAGCATGGAGATACTGGGATTTTGGATGCAGACAACAATAACCATACAGAATATTATATTCATAGAGTAGCAGAAATTATTATAAGAACTAAGCCAATATGGGGATTTAAAAAAGGAGATTCTGCCAATAGGGATGACCATAATGAGGGGCACAGAGAATAGGCTAAAGGGGATGGAACTTACTGGAGAAAACTTGCAAAGGAACCAAGGTATCAGACGCAAACTAGAGCGGGAAAGGTAATAGAATAGGAAGAGGCCAAGAATTCATTTGGACTGCAGGCTCGACATTACCTTCCCTATCAAGGACTGATATCAGAGTATAGGCAAAGAGAAAAATAGGGGATCCGAAGAGAAATACAAACACTGGTAGAGATTTTAGTAGAATCTAGAACAGAAGCTGCTGTTAAAAAAGGGATAATTAGTAGGGCATATAAAATATCCCATGATAACTATAGGAATCAATCAAAGGAGGTTAGAAAGGATTGAAAAGAGAGATTAGATAAGCAATTTACAAAGAAACAATGGGGATATATGTATGGCTCCCAAATATGCAACAAAGTCTAGAAGATTCAGAATCTTTCCTTGGAAGTGTTTGCATAGGTATTTTTATGTCTCAAGCAGACTCCAAAGAATTTTTCCTTAGGTAGATTGCAAATGCTGGAGGTGCGATGGGGAAGAAAGAGGTAATTGGGAACATTTTTTTGTGTGTGTGTGTGTGTGTGTGTGTGTGTGTGCATGTGTGTGTGTGTGTGTGTGTGTGTGTGTGTGTGTGGAGGGGGGGGGGCTTGTACTGAGTTACCAGTTTTTAAAAAGTCCCCGCAGACTACTCTGTGAGAAATACTGGATGAATGAACAGTGTAATGTCTGACTGACAATGGTTGGATGGATTAGAAGTGATGTATAATGTTTAAAAATGAAACAATGTTAACACAGTTTGCTATTCATATAGATGTAGGATTGCCTGTTTCATAAGTGCTAATTTAATAAATATGCCTCTTGTTTAAAAAAAAACACTAAATATTCTGGGTGAACTCCCTTTAAGCAGGCACACTGTTATTCTAGGTGAATTTAACCACAAAATGATTAATCAGGGAGTATATCGCCAATGTAAGATATACTCAAAATTTCTTAGATTTTATAAACAAAAACATCTTGAACCAGATTGTTACGTAATGGATTAAAAGCAGTATATACCTGACCTGCTCATAACAAACTTAGTTGTATGTACCACCCCAAGGTAACCCCTCATTGGCCATATCAGATCAGACTAGTACTTTTCTCCATTAGAGTTTCCAAACTGCCCAAAACAAATATTACAGAGTTCATACACTTCAAAAAAAGAAGTTATGTCTTGCTATAGCGTTCCATCTGTGTTGTCAATCTTCATCCATTTCTGACTCTGAGTACGGTTCCGATCCTTGGAACCGATCTGACTGTTACATAGCTTGCACCAGCCAAAAACCTCTCTAGTCACTGGTCTACCCACAATGCCCCTCTCTACATTACCTCAGATCGAGTTTGCAAGCTCTCAGAAAGATTTCCTAACTGAAGTCAGAAGCCCTGTCCAAGGCGTATCCTCACAGGGAGACCCAGGACCACATATCGCTTCACCAGGAGTCAAAAGGAGGGGGAAGGTGAGATGGGATGCAAGAATGGATGAAGATCAACAACACAGATGGAACATTATATTAAGATATAACTTTTTTACCTGTTGTTGTCAATCTTCATCCACTCTTGCCTCTTGGGACAGAGTCCCCAGCTACCTAAGATCTTGGGTAGCCCTATGGAAGGACATTCCTGAGAACCATAGAGCCCAAGGAGGCTCTCCCTCTGGAGACCAGATCCAATTTGTAATGAGTAATAAAGGTATGCTGAGTAGCCCATGTTGGAGCAGTGCAAATTTTGGACATGCAAGCTTTAGAATGGAAAGCAGCTGAAGTTGCCCACAGCATAGGAAGTTTTAGATTCGTTTTTTGTGTAAATAAAGGAAATGCAATCTCTTAGCCATCTAGAAAGAGTAACCTTAGAAACAGGTTTGCCCAAGGCTGCACCTGCAAAGGACACCAATAATTGTTCTGATTGCCTGAATTGTTTAGCTCTATCCAAGAAGAAACATACCTGCCTGTGCACATCAAGAAGGTGTAAGCAGTATTCACCCTTATTAGAAAAGCTTGGGAAAAACACCGGCAAGTCTATGGTTTGATTGATATTGACCTTCACTTTTGGAAGGAAGGACGGGTTTGTCTTGAGTGACACACTGTCTTTATGGAAAATTAAATAAGGGGCCTTAGAACATAAAGCCTGTAATTCAGAGACTCGTCTTGCTGAGGTTACAGCAATCAGAAGAGTTTTCCAAGAAAGAAGCCAAGTCCCAGGTCGCTGCAGGTTCAAAGGGAGGTAATGTTAAGTGACTACAAGACAATCGTCAAGTCCCATGGTGGTAAGGGATCTTTGAAAGAGGGCTTTAAACAAATTGTGCCCTTAAGAAAAACCTTGGAAAGTCTGTGACAGATTAACGGCTGGTCACCGAAACTGCTATGAAAATTTGAAATGGCTGTTAAAATAATCTTAATCATGGAAGCCGAAGCCCCTTTACCAAAAACAGTAGCTAAGAACTCTAGAACTTTTACCACTGGAGCCAAAAAAGGATCTAGATCATTCTCACAAGCCCAGAAAGAAAATCTCATTTACTATGGTAGACCTTCCTGGTGGATGGTTTATGGGGATGACAACAAAATGTGTCATACAGGAGATGAAGGTCATTGTGCCGATGACTTGAGAGTTTGTAGACTGGGATACACCAGTCCCTGGGGGTGAGACAGAAGGTCTGGAGCTGGGTCGAGAATCCATGGGTGATGGAGTAGATGAGGCCATAGGAAGGGAAACCATATTTGTCAAGGCCAGTAAGACACAATGTGGATTACTTTGTTTCTCAACTGAGCTGATTTCTTGAGGGAATGGAGGAAAGGCAAAAAATGACCCGGGGGCCAATCGTGGAGAAGGGTGTCTATCGGGGACTCCCCCTGAGGGGGAATTAGGGCAAAGTAGTTTCTGCAGTTGTTGTTCAGGGGTGAAGCAAACAGGTCACAGGAAGGCTGGCCCCAGCAAAGAGAAATCTTCACCACTCTGGGATTTAGAGATCATTCGTGAGGCTTAAGAATGCACCTGCTCAGTTTTGTCTGTTATCACGTTGGAACTCCCCGGGTTGTGCACTGCTATCAGAAAGCAGTTGGAAGTTATAGCCCATTGCCACACTCAAAGGGCTTCTCAACACAGTGGGTAGGACTTGGTTACCCCCTGTTTGCTGATGTACCAGACAATGGACATGTCTGACGGAACAGCTAATGTTCCTTGAGGTAAGGCAGAATGAAGTGCTTGCAATGCTGGAAGAATTGCCTCATCTCCAGAACAATGATATGCAAGTTGGCCTCAGAGGGGGATCTAGTGCCTTTGAGCATCTTCCCTAGATAACACCCCCCCACATACACATCTGGGGAGCATCCGTGGTCACTATGGCCTTGGGTTGAGGGTGGACAAAGGGGTGGCCTAGAAGAATGTCCTTGGATTTCATCCACCAGGATAGATTTTTATATCTAGCTGATGCAAAAACAACTAGATGATTCATGGGGTGGGTTAGAACAGACCACTGGTTTGCAAGCTACCATTGAAGTCTCATGTGAAACCTTACCAGTGGGACTAATGTGATCGCTGTGGCCATGGAGCCCAGTACTTGCAGGATTTGCTGAGCTGGTATCTTGTTTGAACGAAGAGGGGGCTGAACCTGCAATTGTATTTTGTGTAACCTGTGGTGAGTTAGGGATGCACACAAGACTGAGTGTTGAGACGAGCTTCAGTGAATTCCATATGCTGAGTAGGGGTTAGCTGAGACTTCAAAAGGTTTAATGTGATGCCCAACTGAGGAGGTAGTTTCAGAAGGAAGTTCCTGGTTTGTAGAAGTAGATGGCTGGTGGTAGCGGTGAGGGGCCAGTCTTCCAGGTATGGAAACACTCGCAATCCATGCAGCCTTAGATGTGCTGTGACTGCTGCCATACATTTGGTGAACACCCTGGGGGCTGTGGTGAGAACAAAGGGCAGCACTCTGAATTGGTACTGACTGGCTCCCAGCCATAAGTGGAGAAACTTTCTCGAGCGTTTGTCCATCTTTCTGTGGTAATACATGTACTGAAAGTTGACAAAGCACATCCAATGACTTTTTTCTAGCAGCTTTTGGATTTCTAATGCTGCTTGAACTCTCTGACTGGGTGGAACATCAAGTTTTCCTCAAATTCATGGGGTAAGGCTGAAGGGAATAGAATACCCTCTGGAAATAATCTTTATCACCCAGGCATCGGAAGTTGTGCATCGGCAGGCGATTAGGTGCAAACAGAATCTTCCCCCAACTGCCTCCAGAGGTGAGCAGTCGGGCCTCCTTTCAGGAGCGTTGGTAGGATTGACCAGAGAAATACTCCCTGGGAACCTTGGTTCTGTGGACGACCCCTGCCTCAGGGACAGTATCTTCCATTGTAACTCCCTCCTCTGCCTCGAGGGGAGTCTGTACCACATGCGCCCTGGAAAGGCGTCTGGGACTTCCTGAACCACATATTGCCACTCCTTTGATTCCCAAGTAGGATTGTTGAGGAGTGGAAAAACATACGTCCACAGCAGACAGCCTTTCCATCTCGCTCACAACCTAGAAAGAGTTTCCTTCACTTTGGGTACAAACAAGGAAGATCACTCAAAGGGAGCACTGATGAAGAAAGACTTAAATGGTTCTTCAAACTCACAAAGGTGCATCCAAATGTGTCATCGAATCACAATGTCTGAACCTGCTGACCTGGTCGCCCCTTCGACGGCATACACAATAAGCCTCATGGATGAGTTTGAAACAGACTCCAGCGTAGCTAACTGCGAGGCCACGTTTTCTTGGACCTCTTCAACCACTGCTCCCACCAGGTTGTCTGACAGTTCCTTGACCAGATCCCTTTGAAGTCTAGTAAAATTTGCCAAAAAATGCAAGGACCTGATGGACCTGATGGAGAAGGTCGATGACACATAGACCTGTTTCCCGAATCTGTCCATCATCCTGGACTCTCAGTTAGGGGGATGAACAGCAGAACTTTCCTCAACTAGTTCTTTCTTGGTGGCAGCCACTACCACCATAGCGTCAACTACTAAGCCCTTTGTCCAATGTGGATGTTCCTTGGGTGCTGAAAGTATCTTGCCAGGTCTCCAGGGGATGGGCTCAATAGAGTCAGGAGCCTTCCAAGCCCACTGAGCGATTAACTCAATGAGGTGGTCAGCAGGTCGGGTCACCCAGGAGGTAGATGGGCAAGCTCCAAAGGCCTGCAAGTATACGGATTCCTCAGAAGAAGGGTCTTTGGGCTTCCAATCACTCCTTTGTTTTAGGATATCCAGAATGTCTCTAAAGGAGACATCTTCCAGGGGTGACCAGGGGGGGGGGGACTCTCCGTCATCGAAATCCATGTCCTCTGTGACTGATTCTTCAGGAGAATCAACTACCAATGATGGTAGTGAGAATTACTAATGGTAAAAGTATAAACACACTCTAATGGGTAAGACCAAGAAAAAGTTTTTAGAGTTAAATATCAAGAAAAAAAAGTAATATTTTACTTAGCTCTGAGAGAGGAACTGGCCAACACGTCTAAGCAGTTAAGAGCGGCAAACGAGATCTGAGGTAATGTAGCGAGAAGCATTATGGGTAGACCAATGGCTCGAGAGCTTTTTGGCTGGTGTGAGCTATGTAACAGCTGGATCATTTCCGAGGATCGGAACTGTACCCAAGAGTCAAGAATGGATGAAGACTGACAACATCAGGTGTACAGTTAAGTAAGTAAACATACTACAATACTAGATGTTCAAATCATCACTAATGCAGTAGCCTGATCTACATGGGTTATATCTAGCTATGCCTAAGAATGTAACAGCCTGCCAGCTTCCAAAGCTTCAGGGCACTTTCCATATACTCAAATCATTAGTCAGCTCAAACTGAGTGAACTAAAGGTCAGGTTCGGGTGCCAAACATTTCAGAGATTTCATGCCAACAGAGAGGAGGATGTTAGGGGGAAAAAATATGTCCACATCCTGACAAAAAAAAATGTATACAAAAATAAGGGGGGATGGATGAAGAAGTGAATACTGCACCAGTGATTACCTGAACATCTGCTGTTATACAAAAGTTATCTATTTACCATGCATCTGTGTTGTCTCTTTCCACCCTTCCTCAACCAATGGATTTTGGATCCAACCTTGGATCTGACTTTGGATGTTTTCCAGACTTAGGAACCATAGCTCAGGCTCTTCCCATTGCATATAATCCTATGACAACCCCAACCATACTTTAGATTGTGTTTGCCTGCAATATATATATTGCCACAGCTTAGAAGAACTGGGAGAAGAAATGGAGAAGATCCAGGAGCCAATGGAGAATGGTCCGAGCAAAGTGTGTCGTAGACCTGGAGGAGGAATAGTTTATTTTAGTTTTTTTTTTTTTTTTGTAAAAATACAATGCACATAGGACCAAATTGCTTCTTTTATTATATTTCTAGATTCCGCCCATTTTCAAAAAAGCAATAGATGATGCCAAGGCCCTGGCAGAGTGAGACTTGTCCCTGCCTGGAATAGTTTTGCTGTAGTAGGAATCTTCTTCTTCTTCTTTCAGCTTTTACCAGTTAGGGGTCACCACAGCGGAACTCCGGTCCGCTAATGATTGGCAGTAGATATTTTTTTTACGGGTGCCAAGGTGCCAGCTCGACGCCCAACCTTCAGCGAAGGCATGCCCATTCTATGCATGCCTTTCGAATGCCATTCGACCATGGGGAGGGCATGCAGACTCCACACAGAAGGCGCTCCAGCAGAGAATCGAACGGGAGAACCTCTTGCTGTGAGGCAACAATGCTACCCCTGCACCACCGCGGCTTTTGTTGTAGTAGAAATAATGAAAGGTAATCGCCTGAGGCAACCATATGGAAATAGTTAGCCTGGTTTGACACAGGCTCATCTTTCTTCTTACCTTGACAAGAAATGATCAACTGATCAGAAATTCTAAAAGAGTTTTCTCTGTCAAGTAGTATCCAAGTTGTCTGTGGGCATTCCAAGGTATGAAGTATCCATTTATCCCTCATTTTTAGGTTCTGGAAAAAGACAGGGAGACAGATAGTTGACTTAGAGTAAACTCGGACACTACTTTAGATATAAAAGAAGAATTAGTTCTCAAAGAAACCCTATCCTTGTGGAAAATGAGATAAGGCTGACCCACTAAAAGAGCTTGCAACTCAGATACTCGTCTTGCAGAGGTAACAGCAATGAGCAAGACTGTTTACTATGTCAAGAACCTCGAGTCAGCCTGATGAGCTGGTTCAAATGGAACAAGTATTAGTTTTACTAATACAGGAGAACCCAGTGGTTTTCTAGAAGGCTTCTTATGCAGGACCCCTTTCAAAAACATTTTCAGAGGAGACTGCACTGAAAGAAGGGGGATCCATGCACAGACATGGTGAAATGGCCGACAAATAAACCTTGATTATGGAATAAGATAGGCCATAGGATAATAACTCACACAAATACTGTAAAACCAGAGAAAAACTAGCCCCAAGCAGGTGATGGTTGTTTGGTAAATGTTTGCTTAACAGCATCTTACAGAGGTGGTTTATTTTGTTTGTTACTAGAGTTAGGTCTGAAAAGAGAATGGAAAATTTCTGAGAGACTCCTTGAATCAGCTTTCCTCACTCACACATTCTAATTATCTCTACAGCAGAAGGTCCAAAAACTAGTTCTCTATCCAAAATACAATTTTTCACAACCTCCAGAAGGTTCTGAGAATACAACCAGGTAAGCCTCCTTAAAATAGTTCCAGTGCCAGCAGCCTTGGAAGTTGTATCTACGGTGTCAAAGGCACATTTCAAATAATGAGCAGTGACTTGGGAAACAGAAGAAACCAAATTATGCAAGACAGACTTCTCTTCACAGGAAGAAATAGATGCCAAATAATTCCTCATATTTTCACAATTAGCCATGATAAATTTCAGCTATGAGTCTACAACTGAGAATTCCAAAAGCTAGAGTTGCAGGAGCATATATTTTCTCCCAAGATTATCAAGAGCCTTCCCCCATCCTCAGAAGGAGACAGATTACTAACAAAATGTTTAGCAGCAGCTAGATTCACTGAAGCAACAGCTGCTGGGACAAGCATGGGATTTGTGCATAAAAACGTAAAAGACTGACAACTTTATATAAGCTGCTTTTTTTTTTTTTTTTTTTTTTTTTTTTTTTTAAGAGGAAACACACTGGCAGTCAGGGAAATTATAAGATGCAACAAAAACATTCTCCAAGGCAGGAAGAACTAGATCAGGAGAAGGTTCCAAAAATTCCAGTTGTAAGAAATCATACTTTCTGAGGGACTGAGAAAAATCAGTTTTCCCACTGAAAGAACTTTTCATTCTGGTCCCAGAGAAACAGAATTATTCAAAGGGACTATCAGATACACACTTTCTTCAGAATCTGAATCCATAATCTGTGTCAACAAACCTACTTCTGTCCCCTCATAATGCCCTACAGGTTCAATCTCTTCAGGGAAAGAGTAATCCCTTTTTCTCTCTTACCAGAAACTGTGGTGGTAGTGCTGCGGTAGCGTTGTCGCCTCACAGTAAGACGTTGTCCTGTTCGATTCTCAGCTAAAGCGTCTTCTGTGTGGAGACATGCGTGAATGGGCGTACCTTCATTGAAGGTTGTGTGTCAGGCCTGGCAAGTCGGTACGTAAAAATCTACTGCCAATCATTAACGGACTGGAGTTCCGCTGTGGCGACCCCTAACCGGGAAAAGCTGAAAGATACAACAACTCTCTTACCAGAAACAGTCTTAAGAGAAGGGTCAAGACCTGCACTAAACCCTGGGCTAAGCGTAATACATTACTCCTGGCCAGATAAATTGAAACAGGAAAAGACATACATTTATTTTTTTGTTTCTTTTTGACAGGAATTTCTGAAGAAACAGACCCAGAATTACCAGAACAGCCCCCCCACCCACCCGGGATGGGTACAGCATTCTAGCTAAGCAGAGATACTTTCCTTACCCCTTCTCCCAGGGCTGATAAGAGTGTCTCGCCCTTGCCTGTTAAGGGCACAGCAACAGCTGCCGGGGAAGTGTCTAATCGCTGGTGTATGGTGGCTGAAGGGACTACATGAGACAGATCCAAGGAAAAATATAAATGGTCCAAGAAACCACTTTGGCCACAGGGGAATCACACTCATGTGGTTAAGGCAAGCTACTATCCTGGTGTGGTAACAATCTTTTTTCTTTTTTGCGGCTGGAAGAAGATACAATTTAGGAACCAGTATGTTGTCCCATGGCCAAGCTGAAAAAGGTGCTCAAGTCCCATGGAAACTTAGTAGTAATAGTCAGTAAAACAGGTAAGATGCAAAAAGTAGTTTTCCCCCAGAAAATAAACAGAGCAAAATGTACTCCAAACACTTATTCCAACTCCAAAAAGTAAAACAGTTTCTCCACAGAAAAAGTAGTTTTTAAATAAAGTTCAACAACTTTTTACAACAAAAGTAAAGTGATGCTCCTGTTTAAAATTACTTTTCATAGCTCAAAAGTTATTATTTTACAGAAAAAAAATTCTGTGAAAATAAAGTGGAAATGTATTTCTCCTGTGGAAATGTACTTGCCCAACAATGGAATAGTGTTAGCTGACCATCTATCTTTGAAAGCTTACATAATAGAACTCTCTTCAGCAGCAGGAAAGCTCTGAGGGGCTTGGCACCTGAACTCGACTTTTAGCCAGCCTAGCTTTGGACAAGTGGAAGGTTCCCAGAAGCTTTGAAAGTTGGCCTGCTGTTATATCCTTAGCAAGACATAACTTATACAGCTTAGACTACTGCATCAGTGATCAAAATGATGAGTGTACAAATCTCTTTAAACTCAATGATGAAGGCTCTAAATTAAAGTACAACAGCATTACCCAACATACTGATACTACAAAAAGTTACTCAAAAAAATTCTACTCGCACCTGGATAAATGTATTAATCTGGCAGTCCCAATTAGATCCAAGCAAATGGGGAAGGTCTGAAAGCAAGCTAGTACAGACAGATTTACAACTAACATCTCTAGTACATATATATATATATATATATATATTTATTTATTTATTTTTTTAAAGAAGAAAAATGTTCATTAAATTACCACTTATGACATAGGCAATCATAGATTTATACAAGTGAAAACAAACCATATTAAGATTTTCAGTCGCAAACAGTATACACAACAAATAATTGTCTATACAGTAATTTTCAATCAAACATCACATAGCTCATTCAATTCTCTTAAACCTCATTCCTCCTCCAAAACATTTTTTCTATGTAATTTGCTCCTAGCTTTTTCTAAAGATCCCACTTCCAGTTCTTTTATCTCTTTTACTATATTACCAAAAGTGATCACCAAAGCACAACTTCACCAGTAAATGCAAGAAAATGCATTGTAAGGCGAAACAATGAAGCCACGGAGGGAGATTCAAACCAACAAGTTTATTCTGCTATAACATTAACATTGACACAACTCGTTGTCCCAATACGTTTTCGTTTAAAGTTACTTCATCAGATGTGGGCGTGCAATACCTGAAGAAGTCATTCTTTTTCAGTTCTGCACCATTATGTCTATGAAATTCTGCCTCCAACCTACTCAGTAATTCCACTCTTCAAAGGAGACAGTAGCAATGTCTCAAACATTTCTGCTACCTCCAGGGTCTTGCTCCTTTGCTTCATTTACTGGTACAAACACAAAATGTTACTGCTTTTTACAATATACATACTAGAGGAAAATAATATACAGGAAGAACAGCTTAACAGTAATTTTGTTAAACTCTACACTGCAGCTTACAGCAGCCATCAGAGCTTAAGCAGTGATCAGATTGAAGAGTGGAATTACTGAGTAGGTAGGAGGCAGAAAGTACAGTTGTGTACACCTACCATAAATGTAGATGTTCGAGTGTCTTCACTGTTGCAGTCATGACTGTAGGGTTCTCCCCTGCCGGCAGGCAGCCCTCGGTCGGCCAGAATCCCAAAGTCTGGGTCCGGCGTCGGCTGTTCAACTATGCTCCCTGACGTCAGAGCGCCAGGAGTATAAAGCTGATAGCCGACGCCATCTTCTCCAGTTTTTCTTGCCCCAGATGTCAGGAGTCCCAAAATGAAAAAGGTCCCATAACCTTTGCAAATACACTTCAGAAGAATGGTGAAAAAAGGAAATACACAAAAGTAAAAATAAGAGGGGACAGGAGGGAGGGAAACCCAGACTGCAACAGTGAAGACACTCGAACATCTACATTTACGGTAGGTATACACAACTGTACTATGTTCATCGTGTTTCACTGTTGCAGTCATGACTGTAGGGTAGAATCCCAAAGCTGAAAGAAAGAGAGGTGATCATAAAGAGGAAGGGGCGGCTAAAAGGCCCTGCAAGACTGCAGAGACAAAGCCTGCCCTAGACTTAGAGTAGAGAGGTAGATTGTAGTGCTTAGAAAAAGTATGCACTGAACTCCAAGTTGCAGCCTCCAAAATGTCCTTGGTAGGAACTCCCCTGAGGAAGGCCACAGAAGTGGCAGCAGCTCTGGTGGAATGAGTCCGTATACTCCCTGGGATTTGCTTTCCATGGTGAGAATAACAAAATCTGATTCCATGAGCAATCCATTTAGAAATGGTCTGTTTTGAAATGGCTTTACCTTGGGAACTTGAAGCATAAGAAACAAACAATTGTCCTGATTTTCTGATGTTCTTGGTTCTGTTCAGGTAAAAACGTAGTTGTCTGTGTACATCCAAGGAATGTAAGATCCTTTCCCCTTTATTTTGAGGAGTGGGGAAAAAGGTTGGCAAGTGAATAGTTTGATTTAAAGCCACTTTGGAAACCACCTTAGGCATGAAGGTAGGATTAGTCCTCAAAGATACCCTGTCTTGATGAAAAATAATATAAGGTTCCACAGCCATAAGAGCTTGTAACTCTGAAACTCTCCTGGCAGAGGTTAGGGCTAACAGGATAGCTGTCTTCCAAGATAAAAACTTGATGTCAAAAGAGGCAGCAGGCTCAAAAGGAGGCAAGGTTAGTTTTTCCAAAACATAGTTGAGATCCCAAGTAGGAATGGGAGGAGATCTAGGAGGTCTTAAGTCCTTAGCTCCTCTGAGAAACTGTCTCATGAGCTGGTGGGAAAAGATGGGAGGGTCTGTATTATAATGAGCAGAAATAGCAGAGGCATGCATCTTAATGGAAGAGAAAGAGAGACCCTTATGTAAGAGATCTGTCAAGTAAAGTAAAATTAAAGTAATGTTAGGAAGAAGAGGATCAGAATCCTGAGCCTGCATCCAGGAACAAAATCTTTTCCATTTTTCTGCATAAGATTTTCTAGTGCTAGGACGTCTGGCTTCTAAAATGACATCCATAACCTGCTTGGGCAGTAAAGAAGAAATCAAAGGCCCTGGATTAACCAGGCCGCCAGGCTGAGAGTTCTGACATGAGAGTGAAGAACCTGACCCTGATGTTGGGACAGAAGGTTCGGAGACTGAGGTAAAACCCAAGGGGGCTCCAGGCATAGGTTTTTTAGAGTTGGATACCAAAACTCTCGAGGCCAATTTGGAGCCAGCAAGATTATCATCTTGGGCTTGTCCTGTTTTATCTTCAATAAAACCCGTGGAAGAAGAGGAAGAGGCGGAAAGGCATATCCCGAGAGGTTCCTCCAACTGAATGACAGGTCGTCCACTTCCCAAGCTTCTCTGTGGAAAGTCCTGGTGCAAAAACTCTGTAGTTGATGATTGAGATGGGATGCAAAGAGGTCTATGTGAGGACATCCCCAGACTGCTGTTATCATCCTGAATATTTTGGTGTCCAGCATCCACTCATGTGGATCCAAAAGGTTTCTGCTCAGACTGTCTGCCAGGAAGTTTTGTTTCCCTGGTAGAAACTGAGCTTGAAGATCCAGATTGCAAGCTAGAGCTGTGTTCCATAGATCCATGGTAGTCTGCAAAGGGGGTAGGAATGAGATCCCCCTTGCTTGTTTATGTACCACATAACTGTGGTGTTGTCTGTCCGTATTAGCAGCTGTCCTGGTTGTAAAAGATTCCTGAAGGCCAATAGAGCTTTCTGAATGGCTAACATTTCCTTTAAATTGATATGCAGGTGCTTCTGATCCTTTGTCCAACGGCCCTGCAAACAATTGCCCTGAAAATGGGCTCCCCAAGCATAATCCGAGGCGTCCGTGGTTAGAATCTGAGTGGCAGGAGGCAGACGGAAGGGTTTCCCCTTTGTTTAGAGCACATGCCCTGGACCACCAAAGAAATTCCTTTTGAAGGCAAGGAAGGACGGAGATCAGTATGTCTAAACTGTGGCAATGCTGAGACCATACACTTTTTAGGTACCACTGTATTTTCCTCATGTGTAGTCTTGCATATGGTACGAGAAGGATGCAGGAGGCCATGTAACCCAAAGCCTGCAGGAATTTCCTTGCAGATAGTTGAGTTAGAGTTGCCAAGGTTCTGAAAGTTGAAGCCAGCTGTAATTGTTTTTTGGATGTCAGAAATGCCATTTGGGTTGTGGTAATTAGAAGTGCACCCAAAAAAGTTATCTGTTGTGATGGTGTCAAATTTGACTTTTTTATGTTTACAGAGAATCCCAGGAACTTGAGGAGGTTCTGTACAAATTCTAGATGCTGGAGTAAGACATCCTTGATATCTGCCTGAATTAGACAATCGTCCAGATAAGGGTAAATTTGAATTCCCTTGAGTCTGCAGTAAGCTACTACTGGAACCAGGCATTTGGTGAAGACTCTGGGCGCAGTAGATAATCCAAAGGGCAGCGCAGAGAATTGAAAGTGCCTCGATCCGGCCTTGAACCAGAGGTATTTTCTGCGATCCTGCCTGATGGGAATGTGTAAATATGCCTCCTTTAAATCCAAAGTTACCATCCATGCATCTTTGGACAGCATTGTAAGTAGCTGCTGTAGAGTAAGCATCTTGAATTTTGGAATCTCTAGAAAGGTGTTCAAGACCGACAGATCCAGAATGGGTCTCCATGAGTTTTGCTTCCTTGGGACTAGAAAGAGCCTTGAGTAAAAACCTTTTCCCATCTCTGAAAGAAGAACCAGTTCTATGGCATTCATAGCCAAAAGAGCTTCCACCTGGTTTAAGGCCTCCGTCCATTGATGTTTTGGAAGGTCTGGCCATCTGCTTGGTCTTGGCAAGGTATGAAAATGGAATTTGTAACCTCTTAAAACCACATCCAAAACCCATTTGTCTTGGGTTATTTGAGTCCAATTTTGATAAAAAAGAGAGAGTTTTCCTCCGAGAGGGGCTCCCAGGCAAGAAGTTCCTGTAGCCCAACAGAGGGAGTCATTGAGTTTGTTTCCTTTGAGATTGTGACCTGTCCTCTCCTCCCCTAGGGGTGGAAGTAGTCCACTGTCTTGGTCTATAAGCAGCTTGTGTTTGAGGCCTCCCTCTGCAGCGTCTGCATCTACCCCTCTGAGGCCTGTCTGAAGTGGGAAAGGACCAATTTTTTGAAGGCCAATTCCTGCTAAATCTAGGTGGCTGTACTTGTAAGAAATCTTTAACTGTTTGCATGGATTTCGCCTTATCCTCCATCTTTTTAATCACCTCTTCAGCTTTTGATCCAAACAAAACCTTAATGCTTTACAGGAGCATCCAATAATTTAGCCTTTACTTGTTCTGGTAAATTTTGTTCCTTTAGCCATGCATGCCTTCTAATGACTGTACCAGAGGCCGCAGCCCTACAAGAAGCCTCCAAGGCATCAAATCCACAGTGTAAACCATGCTTCCCAACCTGTTCAGTGGCATGCAATAAGTCATGTAATTCCTTATCATCTGCACAGGCAGAAATGGAAGTAAGCTTTTGATTTAAGACAGACAAGAGAAATTGCTGATATTTAAGCATATGAAACTGACAGTTTAAAGCCCTAATGGACAAAGTAGCAGAAGTGTACACCTTTTTGCCCCATCTTTCTAAGGATCGAGAATCCTTTTCAGTAGGAATGGGATTTTTGGCAGAAGCGGCCTTAACTCCCTTAGGACCCTGAGAAATGGTTTCAGGGTCAGCAGAAGGGTTCTTGTATAAAAATTGATGGGAATCAGGAACCCTGTAATATCTATCAGGTTTCACAGGAGCAGGAGGAAAAGAGTCAGGGGTTAAGTTAGCCTCCGAAAAGGCATCATCCACAATATCCAAAACAGGAGGAATAGCCAGGGGTCTATGTTGGGGAAGAAGAAGAAAATCCCTCAGTCTTTTCTTGGATTCCGAATACTCTTGTCCTTCCCAGTGGAAATGTTCCTTCATTTCATGAAAAGTTTCCCCAAAAGAGAAATCCTCAGGGGGAGAAGCTGAAGGAATGGATTCTTCAGCATCAGAATCCTCATAAGGAGGGAAAGAATATTCCTGATCAGAAGAAGAAACTGAGGAAACAGAAGCCTGATCAGAGGAATCATAATAAACATCCTGCCTTGGCCTTTTGCCTGGAGGGGGATGTGAACCCCTAATCATAGTAAGTAAATCCTCCGCCATCTTGAGTAACTGTTTCTGTGACTTGGGAGCCAGTTCAGAAGAGGCCTGTGTTGAAGTCTTTGATTTAGAGGGAGTCTTTGCCTTTGTCTTTGGCTTTGCCTTTACTAGTAGCTGAGTAGGCCTGAAAACCACTTCGGAAGCCGGTACCTGCACAGCGGCTCTGGACCCATCCGAAGGAGCATTGTCCAAAGGTCCTGCAACAGAAATATTTAAAGGCCTGGTTGGCTCCTCATGAGAGTCCGTTTCGGCTGTCGGTTCTGAAATGGCCGACGATAGGGGCTGCAAAAGCGCCTCACTGACGACGGCCGAACTTGAAGCTGGCTTCGCTTGTGCACTATCATCAGATTTGGACCTCGGAGGCCTGTCTTTATCCTTGCGACGTTTGTGAACTCCGGTAGCCGGGACCATATCCGACGACATTTTGTAGTTAAGCGCCTACCGAAGTAATGAAAAGCAAAATCGTACCTTCGCTTAATTGTATGTTGATTAAACCTAGCACAAAACCGACAACTAGCTACGTCGTGGTCAGGGCCTAAGCAAGGAATACAGTAAGAATGAAAATCCTTATGAGGTATTTGCTTTCCACATGAAATACAACTATTAACTTTTTCTGACATAGGAGTGGAGCAAGAAAAAAGTTTCCCCAACGGGGTACTTAGCTTTGAGTGGAGAAGAAAGTCTTCAGACAGAAGAATATCAGAAAAATTCGTCAGGAGTCAGCCGACCGGCACTTGCGAACTGCTATCACTGCACGGTAAGAAAGACTGGAGAAGATGGCGTCGGCTGTCAGCTTTATACTCCTGGCACTCTGACGTCAGGGAGCATAGTTGAACAGCCGACGGCGGACCCAGACTTTGGGATTCTGGCCGATCGAGGGCTGCCTGCCGGCTGGGGAGAACCCTACAGTCATGACTGCAACAGTGAAACACGATGAACATCTTCATAGACGTGCTGGTGCAGAACTGAAAAAGAATGAGTTCTTCAGATACTGCACGCCCACATCTGATGAAGTAACTTTAAATGAAAACATATTGTGACAACGAATTGTGACTATGTTAATGTTATAGCAGAATAAACTTGTTGGTTTGAATCTCCCTCCATGGCTTCATTGTTTCCCCTTACATCGCATTTTCTTTTACTATATTCACTACTTCCAGTACAACTGGTTTAAACTTTGATTTCCATTTTCTAGTAATTGCTTTTTTGGCAGCCACCAGAATTAAACTCAGCAAGGCCTTACTATGTCTAGGCAATTCTGATTCTGTATCATCATCTTCTTTTGGCTTTTCCCGGTTAGGGGTCGCCACAGCGAATCACCTGTCCGCTCATGATTGGCAGTGGAGTTTTACGGTGAAGAGTTGCCAGCCCGGTGCCCAACCTTCCACAGAAGGCGCACACATGCATGCACTCACACCTAGGGCCAATTTAGAGTATCCACTCCACCTACAGCATGTCTTTGGGATGTGGGAGGAAACCGGAACACCCAGAGGAAACCCACGCGACCACAAGGAGGACATGCAAACTCCACTCAGAAAGCACTCCAGCCAAGGATCGAACCAGAGAACCTCTTAGTGTGAGACGGCAATGCTAACCGCTGCACCACTGCGGCCGCCCTAATTCTGATTCTGTATCACGGCTCAAAAAATAATTTTCTTAGTTTCACCAATTTGCTCACCCAGTATTTCTCACAGAGTAGTCTGCAGGGAATTTGAAAGTCTGACAGCTCAATACACCCTGCCCAAAAAGAAAATTCTCCCAATTACCTCTTTCTTCCCCAGCACACTTCTGACAAAATTCTTTGGATTCGGCTTAGGATATAAAAATAGCTACGCAAACACTTCCAAGCAAAAATCCTAAATCTTCTAGACTTTGCTACATATTTGTGAGCCACACATATATCCTCTCCTTGTTTCTTTGTGAATTTCTTATCCAGTATCTCTCCCCAATCCTTTCTAACCTCCTCTAATTAATTCCTATAGTTATCATGCAATATTTTATATCCCTTTTTAACAGCTGCTTCTGTTATAGGCTGTACTAAAAACTCTTATCAGTTCTGGTATTTCACTTATGATCCCCCTATTATTCTCTTTGCATATACTCTGATATCAATCCTTGATAAGGAAGGCAATCTCTAGCCTGCAATCCAAATGTATTACTGGCCTCTTCCCATTCTATTACCTTTAACACCTCAAGTATCTTGATGCAAACAGATGTTTTTCACCTCTGGGCTCCTGTTTCCAGGCAGCAGCTAAGCCAACATACTACAGTACAAAATAGTGTTTAAATACTTTACCTGAATGAGCATAACATACCCTAAGACAGTCCTGCCCAATATAGTGCCATTCTTTCATATGGTATACCAAGACACAACAGCATACCTGAGTACAGTGGTTCTGTTGTAACAGAAAGAAAAGTATTTTCTTTAGCTGCATAGCATAGTCTTCTTTTCTAGCATAATGACATGAAAGTCAGTTTCCATCTCAGATCACATGTCCTGCAAATGAAAGGCTAACAGCTGTAAGCCTTACTTCTGGCAGGAGGCATTCATGATCATAATCACAGCTCACATGACTTATGGGACTTCATAGTTTAAAGCACTGAACCACCTGAATAGGTGGGGTATGCTGCAGGACTCTAATGTGCTGCCTAAGCACAAAACACAAAAAAAAATGATACTCTATACGACCAATTAAGCAGAATTAGATCCTTATTTCATTCTTGTGTAAAGCAGATGTGTTCTAAAGACAGTAAAGTATAACAGAAAAGTTGGGCAGAATCTGGGGAGTTATCCCAACTCCATATGTCCTAGTAGCACAGCAAGGGTCCACATTTTCGCAGAATGTCTGGACTTTTTGCATATTTTTGGTCTATTCTTCATAAAATATTTGGTTTTCTGACAAATCACTGACAACTGAAGTCACTGAATAATGACATCATTCTCATGTAAAGCAGATCTGTTCTAAAGAGTAAAGTATAACAAAAAAGTTGGGCAGAATCTGGGGAGTTATCCCAACTCCATATGATGTCCTAGTAGCACAGCAAGGGTCCACATTTTCACAGAAGGTCCAGACTTTTTGCATATTTTTGGTCTATTCTTCATAAAATATATGGTTTTCTGGCAAATCACTGACAAGTGAAGTCACTGAATAATGACCTTGTTTGAGTTTCTGACTTCAGACGACAAACAAGATGGTCTTGAAGTTTTACAACCTTGACAAACCTGATTACACTACTTTTTTGTGTCATGGATGTGACACTGAAAAAAAAAAGTTAAGTACTCGCCATAATACTCCATCTGTGTTGTCCATTTTCATTCTTCCTCAATTGTTGAGTTCGGATCTGAACCTCGGAGCTGACTCTGCCATTACTTAAGCTCATGGTAACCAAAAAGCTCCTGAGCTTCTCCCTTACCCATAATGCACCAACCCCTAATATACTTCAGATCTTGTCTGCTGATTTACATAAAGTAATATCTGCCAGTGTGCATGCATTCAATGATGATGCTTAAAGTTCTGAAATTCTTCTGACATAGGTAATGGCAACTACAAAGACAGTCTTCCATGTCAGGAACTTAAGATCGCATTTAGCTGCTGGTTCAAAGGGGAAATGAATTAAGGCCTGCAGTACCAAATTCAAATCCCATGGTGGAGCAAGAACTTCATAGAGGGGTCTCAATTGAAGAGTGCCTCTGAAGAATGCTTTACAAAATTTAGAAGAGGCCACAGAAGAATTTTCAAACCCAATATGACAATTAGATACTGCTGCTAATTGAACTTTAATGGTAAAGAAGTTAGCCCCCTCATTAAAGATTAATGCCAAAATTCAAGTTTGCTATGTATTGGAGCTGAAAAGGGATCAGTGTGTTTTTGTTGTGTCCAGTAAGCAAACCTTTTCTACTTAACCATATAAAGCTTTCTTGTACACAGTTTATGGGAATATAAAGGAATATGACAGACAGGGGAAGAGAGCATCAGTTGTCTGGCTATTAACAGAAGTGGAGAAACCAAACTGCTATCATGAGGTTTGAGATATCTGTATGAATCATATCTGTCTGCTGTGACAGCAGGTCTTCAATCGGATCCAGAATCCAAGGCTTACAAAGTAGATCAGGCCACTAGAAGGGGAACCAAATCTGACAAGGCCAGTAAGCTGAAATTAGGATGACTTGCTCTTCAACCTGGCAGCTTTCTGCAGAAATTTTGGAATAAGGGGAATTGGCAGGTAAGCATAAAGTAGACTTGGAGGCCACTAGTGAAATACAAGGTCCCTCAGTAATTCCCCCTGCGGAGGGATTAAGGTAAAGCAGCTGCTGCATTTATTGTTTACGGGAGAAGCAAAAAGATCATAGAAAGGGTGGCTCCACTGATGGAAAATCATTTCTGCCACTTTCATGTTGAGGGACCACTAGCGAGGTAGAAGAATGGACCTGAACACTATTCTATTTTTTTTCCATTTCTGATCTTTATGACTATGCATCCATGCAAGAGGCACAGGACACAGCTTATCACAAAATATATCCTCCACTACACTTTCTACAACATATACTATATATACATCAAGCCTACAGCACTTGGCATCTTTGTGGGTAACCAACAATACCAAGCTAGTGGCACAGTGGAGAACTTAATTTTGCAAGTCTGTGACTATTCTGTGACTTTATAAATCTAATGCAAGCAAACATGCTCATAATATTTCATGTCCTACCGCAGAAGCTTGCAAATGAAATGCACGTCAATAGCCAGTCAGATACGACTCTAAGGCAAATGAATTTATGACCAGACCTTTAACATTTCAGTGAGGATCCGAGGTATTTGGTGGCTACATGTAAAACTAAACTGCACTGCTAATGGAAAGCCGAGCATCCTAAAATAAATAATAAAGCTTCATATAATGCCTCTAAAGGTCACATTTATTCTAACAATCTGTTGTGGATATAGACTTTTCAAATTAATACTAATAAGAGTAAAATTCACAGTTATATCAAGAAATGTATGATGCTAAGATAACTTTAATTAATGATTGAGCTACTTGCATTAAAGTGAACTGATATGCTAAGTACTACCATACTCTATATTTCACTGAGGACATACAATTTTAACTGCTGAAATTCTAACTACATATCTGAACAGATTCTGCTGTTATGAATTACTTACTTTTCTGCAGCATACATTATCTACACCAAGCCTACAATAAGTGGCAGCCAGATGGGTAACCAACAATACAAAACCAATGGGTACTATTGACCTACATTGGAAGAACCACAAAGGACAAATAAGGAGACCAAGACAAGCTCACAGTGAAGACAAAAAGCAGGGATCCACTGACTGCTGGAGCCTTCCTGTGTCCTGACAGAGTGCTCTTCAAACTATCTGGAGATATACAGAGCTGAATATATTTTTCTGGCACTTCAGAGTTATGCACTGTTATTTTTGCTTCACTATATAGTTTTTCAGATCTCTAGTGTTGTTTTCCCATACCCACCCTTCCTATTCCTGTGTTGTTGTTTAAATTTGGAGGCTTTTGCAGTTGCCCGCCCCCATCTGGGACACTCCCCCCAGTCCCATCTCTTTACCTCATTCTACCTAATAGACTCCTTCTGCACTTGTTTTTAGTCATTTTTAATTTAATTGCATTTTTTTAAACTATTTGGTCTAACATTGCTACATACTCAAGTGTGCTAGCTTGCACTGCATTTGAATTGTTTTTACTGCTGTTTTAGCTACTTTTCTGTATATATATATATATATATATGTATATATATATATATTTTTTTTTTATTTATTTATTTTATTTTATTTAACATTTGTTAACCGGGCTAGTCTAACTGGAGACAACTCCTTTTTCAGCAGAGGCCCGGGGAGAAAAGCTCCACAAATTGTACAGACAGTCAATACAAAACAAAATGAAGGGAACATAGTTTGATAGGATAAGTAAGTATTGTGCTCAACATAAAAAATTAAGTCCTGGTTTAGTAATACTTAAAATTATCAGATTTGGACTAAAATATGGTAGGAGGTAAGAGAGAAAAAAAAGAACATGATAGATAAGAAAAGAGAGAGGAAAGTGTATAAGTATGAGACTGGAATAGTAGAGAGCAGGTTTAGAGTAGGGAGGATAGAAAGGTGAGAGACTACTGAGCCATGGTTAGTCAGGATTGAGACAGGGGCACAGCCAGTGTTTTGTTAAGTGTGTTTTAGTTTTGTTTAAAGAGAATAGGAGATGTGATGGAAGTGAGTTCAGTGGGAAGCTGATTCCAAGACTTACCAATGGTGTTGGAGAAAAGGGAGTCACCAGCTGAGTTATTAGATTTACATATAGTAACTAGAGGTTTGTTAGAGGACCGAAGGAATTTAGGTTTGTATAAGGGTAAAGAGATTAGAGAGGATAGGTGTATTGTTAGGTTGGTAGAATATTCTATGGACAAAGGTAAGTTGAGAGAGTAATAGCATGTTGTGAAATTCTAGCCAGTGAAGTTGTTGTAGATTCAGACAGTGATGGGTTCTAAATTTGTTTCCGTGACAAATCTAGCTATGTTATTGAGAGTGTTAGCTAATTTAGAGAGATTGTTCTTCTTGAGGTTAGTGTAGATGGGTGAAGCATAGAGGAGAGTAGAAATAAGATGAGAGTGGGCAAGTGTAGCTTTAGCATTGGGAGTTAAGAATGTTTTAATTCTGTAGAGGGAGCCCAGTTTTCGATTGACTATTTTAATGGTATTGTTAATATGAGTATCAAAAGTAAGGCAGTTGTCTATAGTCACACCTAGCAGCTTAGTGGTAGAATCAGGGGATATAACAGTACCATTGTTAGAAGAGATGGAGAATTCTAGTGGGGGGGACCTAGAAGTAGGCTTAAATAGGAGGAGTTTGGTTTTTTTAGCATTCAAAAGTAAACAGCGTTTTAAGAACCATGTCTCGACTGTGTTGAAGACGTTTTGAGTAGGGGTTCAGAACTCAGAGGAAGTTTTTATGAGCAGATAAGTGTGGAGTCGTCTGCATATTGGATGCAAGTTGCTTGGGGTAAGGCTAATTGAAGGTCATTTATGAATAGAGTGAAAAGGAGAGGGCCTAGAATAGAGCCCTGTGGAACACCAAGAGTGATAGGTAGCAGAGATGAGAGATTGTTACCCCAGAGGACGGCCTGCTTTCTATTGCTGAGGTAAGAGGCAAACCAGTGGATAGCCTTGGGTTCAAGAGAGATAGATTCCAGGATTTGTAGGAGTAGGGGATGGTTGACCATGTCAAAAGCTTTGGAAAGGTCTATAAAGAGGGCTGAAGATAGGTTGTTATTGTTGCGATTTTTAAAGATAAGATCAGTGAAGGAAAGTAGGGCAGTGGTAGTACTGTGAAAAGGCCTAAAACCATGTTGGCAATTGGACAGAATATTATGTTTAGTGAGGTGATTCATTAGTTGATGGTGTATACATTTTTCCATAATCTTTGCTATTGGTGATAAGAGGGCTATGGGTCTATAATTGGAGTACTCATTGAGTTGCCACCTTTATGTAGGGGATGATGTATGAGATTTTCCAGATATCAGGAATGGACTCTTCGCTGATAGTTCTGTTTATAAGGATGGATACAGGGTAGGCTATTATGGATGCTGCTTTTTGAAGGTATTCGACAGGAAGTTTGTCGGCAGAGGGGTACAAGGTTTGAGTTTTGGAGACATTTTTGGATAAAGGAGGTGGAGATAGGTTGTAGTTTAAAGGTAGGGAGATTAGTAGAAGTGGGGTCAGGGATGGATGATTTATCTATGGAGAGGTGAGAGGCTAGAGAGTTAATGGTTTCAGTAAAGAAGGAGTTAAAGGTGTTGGCAGTTTCTAGGGTTGTGTGTTTTCTGACTCAGAGGCGGAGTAGTAGTCTTACCAGGGTGAAGAATCTTATTTAAGGTTGCCCAAAATTGTTGTGGTTTATTAGTATTAATTTGTTGGAGATTACTATAATAGTTTCTTTTGTCACCGATTATTGCTTTTTTGGTAGAATTTCTGAGTTGCCTAAAGATCAGTTGATCTGAAGGAGATTTACTAGATCTCCATTTAGACCAGGATTTATTTCTGAGTAACATTTTTTGTCTTGTTTCTTTAGTTAGCCAGGGGGCTGGTTTAGTTTTAACTCTGATGGTGCGTTCTGGTGCATGATTGTCAAGGATTGATAAGAATCTAGAATTGAAATATTCAACCGCATCAGCGAGTGTGAGAGTTTTTAGGGGGTTCCAGTTGCAGGCATTTAGTTCAGATAAGAAGAGGATAAGGTTAAAGTGTTTATTATATCGTGAGGTTTTAAGGGCTGGGTTGTTAGTGATAGTAGTCTTTAGTCTTATGATATAGGTTAGGTAGTGGTCACTAATGTTATCAGGTAAGGTACCTGCAAGGTAGGATTGTTGTTGTTTGTTAATTAGAATCCAATCTAGTATGCTTTCTTTGTTGCTAGGTTTGTTGATCCTGGTAGTGGTGTTAATTATTTGAGAATAGCCATGTAGATTAATATGGGTGGTGGGGTTATCTGAGTTTATTGAGGACCAATCTTGGTTTAGGTCTCCTAATATGATAGTTTCTTGAGGGTAATTTGAAGATGTCCAACTAAGGATGTTTTCGATTATAGTAGTGTTGTTTCCGCGGGTAGGTAGATACAGAGTATAAAGATTGATTTATTTGGGTTAATTTGCAGTTTAGCCAAAAGAAGTTCAGCCTTGGTATCCACTTGAGGTTCATAGGGAACTAAGGATATGTGAAGTTTTGTCTTAAATAGCAGGGCTACACCCCGCCTCTGTGGGTATTTCGATCTTGTCTCACAATGTTATAACCTGGGGGAATTATTTCATTATCTTTAGTGCAGGGTTTTAGCCAGGTTTCTGTAAGACACAGAATATCCAAGGAGTGAAGATCAAGAAGAGAATGGAGATGTGTGACTTTGTTGTTAACACTTTGTATGTTCAGGTGTCCTATAACTAATGCATTAGATTGAGAGGTAAGGGATGGGAGGAAGGGGCTACAAATAGTAGGTCTGGCATCAAGAGAGGTAGCTCTGGGCCCAGGGTTTGGATGTATGTCGCCATCTATTAGGGTAGATGGGTTAAATTGGAATTGTGGTAAGAAAGAGAAATTTGTAAGGTATTTTATTCTTTTTGATGAGAGGGTATATAGTTTAATATGCGAGAGTCGATGATATTTGGCAGGGAGACAGGAAGGGATGGATGTAATATTTGAGTGAGATAGTGTCACTGTAGAATGATTAGAGGCTGTTTGCTTATGAGGGTAGTGAATGTGGTTTATGGATTTGTCTTCAAAAGATGTAAGGATGTAAGGTAGTGAGGCAGCTAGTGAAAAAATAAGTAGGAGTGACAGTTTACCTAGGATGTTTCTAGTTATACTGTTCATGTAATGGGGTTTGATGATTTTAGATGGCATGTTGAGGTGAGGAGCAAGGATCTGATAGTAGAGGTAGTTAATATAGGGAAAGTAAAATGCTGTGAGGTAGAAGGCTATGGGAGTTTGACAGGGTTAATCTACAAGAGAGTAGTGAGGGTGGGAGGGCAATGGTAAGGTGAGGTTATGTTGATGAAGATTGGTAGGTGGGATAGGCTAGAGCAGTAGGGGTGTGGCTAGTTAGGTATAAATGTAGGGATACGTGGGGTGGGTGGGATAAGGGGGTAGGGAGGGGAGCGAAGCGGGGCAGAAACAACTACTGGAGAAAGCGTAGCCAATCAGTCCAGAAGGAGAGCCAGAGCACCAAGAAGCTTGTCAAGGTAGGAAATACAGTATATATATATATATATATATATATATATATATATATATATATATATATATGTGTGTGTGTGTATATATATATATATATATATATATATATATATATATATATATATATACACACATACATACATATAAAATATACCTTTCCTGTAACTAGTGTAGTCCAGATTCAGATTTGCTGTATCCAGGACTGTATGTACGCTTCTGAGCCCCCCCCCCCCCACAAGCTTTCTGTGTTGGAGGGAAACCTTCTAGCTTGTCAATGGGAGTGGTAAGCACTAGATAACCTATCTACCACAATAAGGAGTGGTTCTGGCCCAGAAATTGTAGTTATTGGCCGTTTGGGTAGTTTTTCCATCTCTCTCAACTTTCTGATTTAAAAGCCCGCATTTGCACTTGTTTCCCCCCTTTCCTGTAACTAGTTTAGTCCGGATACAGATTCTTAGTTTTAGCACTTGAATTTGCTTATTCGTGATCAGCACTTGTTCAGAACTTGTAAGCACTAAATAACCTACTAATTACTACAGCACTCAACCTTTCTCATTACCTACAAGAAAACAGCTTTGGTACTTACTTTCCTCACTTGCTTAGAGAAAAACAGCTCTTGTACTCACTTTCCTCACTTATCTAGAGGAAAATAGTTTTTTATTTAGGCATGTCCAAGGGTCAGCTCCCAGTGTTCTCTCCTGCCTATCTGATGAATCTGGGCATCTTGGGGCAAAGTAGAAATTGCCTCATGTACACAGACAACCCTCTCGTCCTACCACCCAACACTACAACCTGTGAGAGATGCACTTATCTAGCCAAACTGGAGGTAAAGCTCTCTCCAATCAAGACTGAACTTGACAGTCAAGAGGAGAAGGTAAACACTTGCACCACACCACACTAATCACATAGTCTTACTAAATCTACACCACCAAAATCCACACATAAAAACATTTGCGCAGGCTCTCAGTAATAATCTGCTTAAGCAACAGAGACCTCCAAAGCAGAAATGCAAGCAACCTCCACACCCCCAACACAACCCAAATGACACAAAGCCCACAGACTCAGTGTGCCACTCAACCACAGCCAATAAGGCAAAACAACGTACCCAACACACTAGTCATAGGTGACTCTATAGTCAGGCACATTGATGTCCTACTTACCAGGCTAAACAAGAAGAAGGTTACTGTTAGCTGCCTGTCAGGTGCCAGGACCTGCCACATAACCCACGCACTCATGTCACTCTACAAGTACAAATATGACTCTGTCATTGTCCATGTTGGTGTGAACGACCTGAGACGTACCTCCCTGGACTACATGAAAAGAGACATGGAAGAGCTCTCCAATCTTGTAGCCTAGGCAGGTATGAACCTAGCCCTGAGTAGCATTCTGCCATCACCCAGAATGATGCCGCAGTACAAGGACTAAATGATTGACTTCAACAATTGGCTAAGCTTCTGGTGCCATTCTAAAGGGATCCAGTATCTGTCTGCCTGGGATGACATGGTCGACAGACCACGATGCTTTACCAGAGATGGCCTGCACCTGTCACACCTGGGATTCCGGATACTGGCTAAGGTTCTTGCTGCCCCTATAGTGCCTTTTTTAGGCAATGTTCAAATGATAAATTCACCACCGTAACAGGAACAGGCAAACAAAAACTGAGGGTGATGCTACTCAATGCTAGAAGTCTAAATCTCAAAATGCACTCACTCGAGGCACTCCTTAAAATGGAGAACATCGATATCTGTGCAGTGACTGAGACTTGGTTCAAGGTTCCAGAGAGCACCCCTGCACTACCAGGCTATAACTCATACCACACTTTTCGGCCATGTAACCTGGACTGGAACACCAAAGGCCGAGGTGTGTCCATATTCATTAAGGATATCCACACCTCCAGGCTAGTTGCTCAGCATAATGCAGCCGAGGTTATCCAAGTGCAACTAACTTTGGGTAAAACTGCAACCCAAATTGTAGCTTGCTACAGATCACCCACCATGCCCCAGGATTCCCACTCCTCTTTTCTTGATGTACTGGAAAATATTAGTGTTCAACCAAACACCCTAATAATGGGTGATTTCAACTACCCCACCATTAACTGGGAAAACTACTCATGTACCAACTCCTTTGCTCAACGCTTTCTGGAATTCATAAACTCCAATGCCCTGGATCAACTTATCCACACCCTCACCAGGGGCACCAATATCCTAGATCTAGTCATTACCAACATGAGTGACCAGTGTTCCACACCTGAAGTCAACCCCTCATTGGTCCGATCTGACCATAAGCTAATTACCCTAGATATCCACATCCTGCCCCCACCCCCCATTAAGGAAACCATAGTAAAAGATTTTGCCAAAGCCAGCTTCATGCTTCTTAAGACAGAAGTGGTGAACTTCATGACACCCATGCAGATGGACAATACAGTTACGACTACTGAATCCTACAAATTGCACTTTATAAGCACTTGCATGAGTGCATGGATCGTGCTATCCCAAACAGAACCAAGACGCTATCCTCCAAAAAATGGAAGTCAATATGGTGGTCCCCTGCCATAAACAAACTGTGCAACAGAAAGAAGAAACTGTTGCAAGAGAGAGTAAAATCCCATGAGTGGAGGAGCTCCCTAGTCAGCCTCAGTAAAAAGCTGCGATCCCTGATAAAATCCTCCAAAGCTAGTTATGAAAACAAAATTGCCACTGATTCTAAGGACAACCACAAAGCATTCTATAGCTATGTCAGGAATCTCAATGGCAACACTCAGATCTGCTCTGAGTTACAGCATAATGGCACTAAATATACAGACCCAACTGATATTGCCAACATCCTGGCAGACAGGTTCAGTGCTAACTTTACCCCCCTCTCACCCCCTAAAGAGCCCATCTCTATACAGGAGGAATGCAAAGTTCCTGTAATCACAGCTGCATAGGTAAAAACCACACTCTCCAAAGCCAAGAACACAGCATCCATGGGACCAGACAACATCTCAGGCTGCGTTCTACACGAACTACAGCACGAACTGGCACCCCACTAAGTACCATGTTCAATCATAGCCTCACCTCAGGCTTTGTGCCTGCTGAATGGCGCACAGTGACGGTTATCCCACTCCACAAGGGGGGAGCCACCACGGACCCCGGGAATTACCGCCCCATAAGCCTGACGGGCCTGGTCTGCAAGGCCATGGAATGTATCATCATGGAACTTATAAACAAAGACATTGGTAATCTCCAAACTCTGGACCCCACCTACTTTGGGTTTGTAAAAGACAGATCATGTCTCCTAAACCTGACAGACTTCTTTGAAGCAGTCACCAAAGCCGTAGACAAGGGTAAGGTGGTTCACATAGCCTATCCAGATCTTGCCAAGGCTTTCGACACCATCCCCCACTCTGGAATTATAGATAAACTCACTAAACTAGGTAGAAATCCCTGTGTCACAAGATGGGTTGCCAACTGGCTCACTGACAGAACCCACACTGTGAAAGTAGCAGACTCCAAATCTGACTTCAGACCAGTGACAAGTGGAGTACCACAGGGTTCAGTCCTGGGTCCTCTCCTGTTTGGTATCTACTTCTCTGAAGTACAGGCTAACACAGAAGGTCTTTGGCTAATGAAGTTCGCAGATGACTGCAAACTAGGAGACATAATCGAAACTCCTAACAATGTGGACATCCTACAAAAGGGCCTCACTGAGACAGATGCCTGGTGTCAAAGCCATGGCCTCAAGTTCAATGCCAAAAAGTGCATTGTCATCCCCTTTGGTAAAAACTCTGTACCCATGAACTACAACACAGGCGGTAGTATACTTAACACCGAAAGTGTGATAAGAGAACTTGGGACACGGGTGGACAGTAGTCTCTCCTTTGATAATCACATTGCCACAGTAGTCAGGAAATCCTCATCACAAAAGGTTTCTCATCCAGAAAAAGAGAGGTCATTGTTCCCCTCTTCTCATCACTCATTAGACCCATTATAGAGTACAACGCCCCTTTTGGTATGTACCTCACAAGACATCTACAACTGGAAAGGCTGCAGAAATACCTCACAAAGAGGATTACCGGCCTCAAAAAGATGCCCTACGGAGACTGTCTCAAAAAACTCCAGCTTTACTCCGTCGCATATCGCCTACTCAGAGGTGATCTCTGCCTAACATACAAAGCTATGTCAAACCCACAGTTGTTGGACATGCTCCACTTAAAGAAATCCCAATCCCTCCGAGCTACACGCTCTAGGGACCTAAACCTTGTCACCACAATAAACAGACCATGCCAGATGGATAGATTCCTGTCCCAGAGACTTCCCACACTCTGGAATAAACTACCTATCTATATCAAACAAAGCTCCTCATTAGCACTCTTCAAGAAAAATCTTGATGATTGGATGGGAAATAGGAAATTCACCCCAGAGATCACCTCTGTGGCTCTGCTCGACAGTGGCACAGGAAAATAATTTTCTTGGGTGGCAAAAGCCAGGGTACCTTTTTGGCTGGGCTTGTATAGGCCCCAGGGCCGATAGCCTAGTACCTACCTATGAACTGGGGAAGTATTGCCAAGTCAGTGTCCAAATCGTCACCACCACTTACAAGGCTGATGGGTATCTGTACAGGGCAAAGAATCCACTTATGCAAAACTTGCTGCCTTTCTTTCTTCAAATAATGAAGCCAGAAGGAATGCCCCCCCCCCCCCCCCCCGTAACTAAACAATCATTAATATTATTAAACAACAATATTGTATTGTATTTACTTGCTTACTTATGCTTTGTTGACTGGGTTAGTTCCACTAGGGCAGAAGCTTCTTTTCAGGAGAGAGGCTCCTGGTAGTATCCATACTCACTGATACACATTTTAAGTTAAAAACTAAGGAATGGTCCTCCACCCATAAATAACTGTAATTTTATTAAACAACGTTTCAACATATTTTAAGTAAAAAAGAAAAAAAACATAACTTTACCTTCTCTGGATAACACAGCAATAGGAATCCCTGGATCACTCAGTTTAATAAAGGGGCCGCCGTCACCACCTATTCCTCGTCTAGCTACTAAAATATTTTTAGTGCAGACATTTCCATGTACAAAATTCTTGTCCTCCTGCAAATGGAAAATAATTAGAAATAAAGACATTCTACTCAAAACTGCATAATGTTCACTGCAACATTTAAAAACTTTAAACAGACTGAAGTAGCAACCTGTATACTCACTATACAAAATCTAGGGTACTGGACAACTAAACAAATCAAGCTACACTGAATAATGTTCATTAGAAGTAAGTAAATCAGACATGGTTTACTAAAAATATAGATGTCTAGTTCAAATACCAAATCAAGAAAAGGAATGAATTTGATGATTTTGCATGAATAAGTGGTGTTGGAGCACTGTAATAGAATGAATTATGGGGGAGATGTGTATGTGCTGACTGCGTTTCAAATTTAATGGGTAGGATGGTGTTGAATTTGTTACATGCAAGAAAGGCAAAACTTTTGTGGTGGTGTGTTTTTGGGCAAGTGTGTACATGTGTCTGTGCATGTCGAAGTCTTGAAGAAAACAGGCTCTGTAAGTAGTTCAGTGTTCCCACATACTACCCAGGCCTACTTTCATCCCTCTCTTGACTCCTGCATGTTTTGTTCAATGAAGGCTAATGTCTATATCAGCCAGACCCCAACAGGCAGACAGTCTTGAATACTGAAGTACACAGGGTCTACTGGAATTCACCATCAAAAAACCTGTAAAGCATTCTCAGAAAAGGGTTGACATGCGCTCACCATATCATATGATCTGTAAGGATATCTTCTGCAATGTCGAACTGTTGGGATTTCCTTTTCTTACATTAAAAAGCTCAGTCCATTTACAAATTCTCTCTCATTGTGATAGAAGGTATTACATGTAATACAATTTGGCACATGAGGCTTCAGAAGAGGTCAGGAAGGTGTGCTCATCCACTATGCTTCTCAGTTCAACCATCATCAATTGAGCAGCATTGCCTTCAAGTCAGAAAAAAAATGTGCAAGAATATAAAAAGACAGGTACTTAGAAGTAGCAGTGAATCTCCGTTTTTCTAGAGAACTACTTAACCAGCCTGTGCTGTGGCATACATCTGCCACAATAAGGATGTGTAACACAAGTTCAGGAGGTAAGGTCAGAACCATATGCAATGTAGCAGACTGAAATAACACAGGACATCCCTCTATTCTGATGACAGACCTCCTCTACATATGTCTAATGAGTGTAAGGCCTTCTGTTACTTCTGGAACTTGACTCAGAATACTGGGTAGAAGCAAGGAGTCAAAACAAGGAACGGGAAGGAAAATTAAAACCAGATGACGTCCCACCTGAGGGAGGAGGCTTCCTTCCTTTTTAATGGGATAGTTTCCTGTGCTGCCAGACACTCAAGATTCTGAAAATATCAGCATCCATGGAATCAGAAGGAATGGTGGAAAGGCATAAAGGAATCTGTGAGGAAGTGAGTACCTTAGTATGTGCTGACACCATACTGTCCACAACACCACAAACATACTCGTGTGCAAATGGGTCAGTGAAGATCATTGCTGTTAGAAAGACCAAAAGATGCACACAGATTTCAGCCTGAAACTGCCACTTCATCCTCACACAGGCTGGCTAGATAATGATCTAATCAACCCTCCCCCAAGATGAATAACGCACAAAGAACATAACCATCCCCGTCTTGATGAAAGCTCTATCTGAGTTAGGTTATAAAAAAAATCAGGGACTGCATTCAAAAGAATTTTATTCTCAAGCCAAGAGCCAAGAATGCTACCAAGAGTCCCTCAATAAATACACCAAGAGCCAGTAATCCAGACAGGGAAGTACATGTAACGACTTTGTAGAGCAGTGTCTAAAACTGTTTCAACAACTTTGCTAAAAAATACCAGTCCCCCAACACAGCCTTTTCTAGGGAGGACTTAATACCTCCCTCCATGAACATTTTTATCACCTACCAGTCCCTCAGACATCCTACCAATCTGGGATGAACTCAAAAAACCGTACCTCCCACAAGCAATCCTGGCTGATAGTACTATGAATGTGTGACTGTTGGGGTTGTCTTCTTGGGGTCTTGGCTAACAACAGGTTGAAACAATACACTGTGACATACTGGGGTACCTCATGCTATGGAAAGAAGAATTCTTTCTACAGAAATGAAGTGGTTTGAAGAAAAAAAAAAAGGAAAAGGTTATAAGGCAGCATGTTTATCAATGTATGCTTTGAAGGACTTTACACAGATTCTGGAAATCTGACCAAATAAAACCTCATCCCATAAAATGGCATCCACAATGGCCTGACAAAGCTTAGCCCTGCATTTGAGATAGGAAGAAGACACTTTTCTAACCCTGTTCTAGTTATAGCACCAGTGCAGTTCATCTGGCTACATGGAAGCCCACTGGAAAAGACATGACACGGATTGACTGATTATTTATTATGTTTGTTTACTGGGGAAGTGCATTATTACAAATGACCAACTGCAGGTGAAGCCCAGGTAAATACAACACAGTTTAAATGGAAAATACAAACTGAAGCTTTACAAAGATAAATAAATCAGGATGACAAACACATGATGGCTGAGGCACTAGTTAAGCAAAGAGTAAAAGATTTCAAAACATAAATTTGCACACACCAGAATGAAAATGCTTCTGCTACTCTAGTTACGTTAACATTGGTTGGTGAAATCATGTTATATACAATATTTACAATAACAACATATAAGAGCAAGATGAGATATGGGAGAATTGTTTTAAGAAATTTATCAGCAGAGTAAAAAGTAAAGCAGAAATTAGAATGATGCAGGTAGTCTATGGAGGGATCTGCAAAAATAACTACGTGGTAGTAATTTAGTGAGGGAATACAGAGGAAGATGGTATTGATCAGTGAGGAGGAAGGTGAGGGAGAAAATGCACTATATGCATGTTGGATGTGGGTTTATACAGATCCTCCATGATCCTAGATGCAGGGAAGTCTACCAGTTATTCCAATATCTGGTCCACTAGGGAAGACTGAAACCTGAAGAAGTGAGAAACAGGTAAAGGAACTTCAGATCCAATGTAGTAATAGAGGGTGACCACTAATCAGCACTGTTCAAGGTCTTAGACTCCACATCATCTGTGAAAGTGGAAAGGTGCTGTGATCTCTGGAATCTGTGACCTAAAGAAATCACATTTACTTCTGCCCAAGGCTGCTTCACCAAGATGACACTACTCTATTGCTGGGCTTGGAGAAGGGATCTGTCACTTTAGGAGCAAATAAAATACAAACTAGACACTTCCAGGCTATGAAAACATCATTAAGGGCAAGATCCATAGATGGAATGAAACAGCACTCCCAAAACCTTACTCAACAGTGAATTGAACTGTTTCTTGAGTGGGGATTCCAGAGTAACAGCAGTGGTCAGTCCATCATAGATATCGTCAAGCTGATGGTTTCCATACAATAAGGATAATCTGTAAAGTAGACTAAGTTATCTTTATCTAAGATGTTGACTGCTGAATTCTATAGAGTCTCCTATTCAGGCCATTGAGTTAGGGGAACAATCCCTTAACTTTAGCTCCAAACTGCATGAATGGGGGTGGCTCAGGACCATCTGACATGTGAGGCATGGTGTGTGAAATAACCAAGTGTCAGAGATTAGGAAAGGAGGCCTTGGCACTTGGGAAGTGCAAATCAAATTTAACAAATGGTCTTGACAGGTTACTGGCTAAGGCTCTTGCTGCCCCTATAGTGCCTTTTTTAGGCAAGGTACAAATAAATTCACCACTGTAACAGGAACAGCCAAGCAAAAAAGTACAGTTGTGTACCTACCATAAATGTAGATGTTCGAGTGTATTCACTGTTGTAGTCATTACACTTGGGTTATCCTGCTGGCAGGTTACCCGCAGTCGGCCTGAATTCCAAAGTCCTGGTCCGGTGTCGGTTGCTGTCACCTCTTCCCTGATGTCAGTGTGCCAGGGGTATACAAGTTGCAGTCAACGCTATTTTCTTCAGTTTTTCTTGCCCCAGACGTCAGGTGCCCCCAAAAGGGTAGGCTAAATAAAACATTGCTTATAAAAGGCATGCACTAAAATAAACATTACCTTCATCTAAAAATACATCACATAGGTTGCAAAGAATAGAGAAGTACAGATAAGTCCCAGCAAGGAAAGGGGGATGGAGGGTGGGTAACCTGGACTGCAACAGTGAATACACTCGAACATCTACATTTATGGTAGGTACACAACTGTACTATGTTCATTGTGTTTCACTGTTGCAGTCATTACACACCTGGGTTGAATCCCAAAGCTGAGGTTGGGCGGCTGGGTCTAAAAAGAATTAGGAGTGGCCATGAGGCCCTGCAGAACTGCAGTGGCAAAGCCTGCTCTGGATTTAGAGTAAAGAGGTAAGTGGTAGTGCTTAGTAAAAGTGTGCACTGAAGTCCAAGTTGCAGCCTACAAAATATCGTTGGTTGGAACTCCTCTGAGGAAGGCTGCTGAGGTGGCAGCTGCCCTGGTGGAATGTGGTCTAATGCTCTTAGGCACTGATTTGCCATGTTGTGAATAGCAGAAACAAATGCAGTGTCCTATCCATTTTGAAATAGTCTGCTTTGAGATAGCCTTTCCTTGTGATCCTGTAACATATGCCACTAAAAGTTGCTCAGTCTTTCTGAAAGCTTTAGTTTTGTCCAAGTAGAATCGTAGCTGTCTGTGTATGTCCAAAGAATGCAGAAGTCTCTCCCATTTATTCTGTGGGTTTGGGTAAAAAGTAGGCAAATGAATGGTTTGGTTAAGAGCCACACTGGAAACTACCTTAGGCATGAATGTTGGGTTTGTCCTTAGAGAAACCCTGTCCGGATGGAAGATAATAAAAGGTTCCAAAGCCATTAATGTCTGTAACTCTGAGACTCTTCGTGCTGAAGTTATTGCTAGGAGCAGAGCTGTTTGCCATGATAAGAATTTTATCTCAGCTGTATTGGCTAGCTCAAAAGTAGGCAGTGTGAGTTTTTCCAAGACAAAATTGAGGTCCCATGCAGGTATTGGTGCTCTCCTTGGAGGTCTTATGTTTTGGCCCCCTGAGGTACTGCCTAAGGAATGGATGTGAAAAAATAGGTGGGTCCATATTGTAATGAGCTGAAATGGCCGAGGCATGGATCTTAATTGATGAGAAGGATAGGCCTTTGTCCAAACTGCGGTGGTGGTGCGGTAGCGTTGTCGCCTCACAGACAGACGGTGTCCTGTTCGATTCCCAGCTAGAGTGTCTTCTGTGTGGAGACATGCGTGAATGGGCGTACCTTCGCTGAAGGTTGTGCATCAGGGCTGGCAACTCGGCACGTAAAAATCTACTGACAATCATTAGCGGACCTGAGTTCCGCTGTGGCAACCCCTAACGGGGAAAAGCCGAAAGACACAACATAGGCCTTTGTCCAGCGTCTCAGTTAGATATTGTAAAATCTGAGGAATATTTGGAACAAGCATGTCAAATCCTTGTGCCTGGTTCCAAGCACAGAATTTCTTCCATTTTTCTGCATAACATTTTCTGGTGCTGGGCCTCCTGGCCTCCAAAATAACATCCATCACCGCTTTAGAGAGAGGTGTATTCTGAATGGTTACACTATCCGCCATGCAGCTAGATTTAGGGTTCTGAGTTGGCTGTGCAGGATCTGATTGTTTTGTTGGGTCAGTAAATGGGGAATTTGAGGCAATGTCCAGGCTGGGCCTTGAGACAAGCTCCTTAGGATTGGGTACCAGTGTTGGCATGGCCAATCCAGGGCAATCAGTATAATTTGTGGCTTCTCTTGTCTGACCTTTAGGAGTACCTTGGGGAGGAGAGGCAGTGGAGGAAAGGCATAAACTGTAAGGTTGCTCCAGCTGAATGACAAAGCATCCACTTTCCATGCTTGTTTGTGATAAGTCCTTGTGCAGAACATCTGAAGTTGGCAGTTGTGAGGGGAGGCAAAAAGATCTATGTCTGGGCATCCCCATTTCCTTGTTATCATGTTGAAGATTTGTGGATCTAGTTTCCACTTGTGAGGATCCATAAGGTTTCTGCTTAGTTCGTCTGCCAGAGCATTTGTTTTTCCTGGGAGGAATTGTGCTTGCAGGTGTACTTGGTAAGTCAATGCTGTGTTCCATAAAATCATGGCTTGTCTGCAGAGGGGGTAGGAATGTGTGCCCCCCCCCCCCGCTTGTTTATGTACCACATGACTGTGGTGTTGTCCATCTTTATCAGCAGCTGTCTTGGATGAAGTAGGTCCTTGAAGGCTGTCAGGGCATTTTGTACAGCTAGCATCTCTTTTTGATTGATGTGAAGATGCCTTTGGCTTGCGGGCCATGTGCCCTGAATACATTTTCCTGCCATGTGGGTCCCACCAGGCATAATCTGATGCATCTGTTGTTAGTGTTTGCCTGGCTGTGGGTAAAGTGAATGGCTGTCCCTTGTTGTGGTGACAAGCCTGTGCCCACCATCGAAACTCCTGTTGCAGGCAGGGAATGAGTGAAAATGATTCCAGGCTGTGGCAATGTTGAGTCCAAACACTTTTTAGATACCATTGTAGTTTCCTCATATGCAGTCTTGCATATGGAATTAGCAGAATGCAGCATGTCATGTAGCCCAGAGCCTGCAGAATTTTTCTTGCAGATAACTGGGTCTTTGCTGCCATGCTTTCGAAGTAAGAAGTCAGTTGCCTTTGTTTGTCTGGCGTGAGATAAGCCATCTGGGCAGTTGTATTTAAGCTTGCACCTAGGAATATTATCTCTTGAGAGGGCACTAGTTTTGATTTCTTTTCGTTTACTGTGTACCCTAGGCAAATTAGTAATCTTATTACAAACGCCAGATGCTTTAGTAGAATGTCTTTGGTCTCTGATTGAATAAGGCAGTCATCCAAGTAGGGATATATTTGTATTCCTCTTTGTCTGCAAAATGCAATTACTGGTGCCAAGCATTTTGTGAAGACCCTGGGCGCAGTAGATAAGCCAAAGGGCAGTGCAGAGAATTGGTAGAGCATTGAGCCAGCTATGAATCTGACGTATCTTCTGCAAGACTGTCTGATTGGGACACGCAGGTATGCCTCTTTGAGGTCCAAAGTTACAAGCCAAGCCTTCTTGCCCAGCATGGGCAGAAGCTTCTGCAGAGTCAACATTTTGAATTTTGGAACGTCCAGAAAAGTATTAAGAATAGACAGGTCCAGAATTGGTCTCCATGCTTTGTCCTTTCTTGGTACTAAGAAAAGTCTTGAGTAAAATCCTTGTCCCTGCTCTTGTTGTGGCACTGGCTGAATAGCCCTCATGTCCATGAGAGATGAAACTTGTTTTTGTGCTCTGCCCACTGATTGTGTGGCAGGTCTGGCATACCTTTTGCCTTTGGAAGGGTGTGAAAGTGGAACCTGTAGCCCTGAGAGACTATATTTAAGACCCATTTGTCCTGGGTGATCATGTGCCAATTTTGTGAAAAAAGTGCTAGCTTTCCCCCTAAGGGTGCTGCCAAAAGATAAATGCTTGGCATTGGCAGAGGGAAGTCATTGGGACTGTTTCCTATATGGCTGTGATTTGTCTTCTCTGCTTTTAGAGGTTGAAGCACCCCATTGTTTGGGCCTGTATGAGCCCTGGGGCTGTTGTCTGCCACTAGGGCGTCTGTATCTGCCTCTTTGTGGCCTGTGTTACACAGGAAAGGACCAATTCTTAGAAGGCCAGTTTCTGCTAAAACTGGGTGGCTGTACCTGTAAGAAATCCTTTACTGTCTGCATAGATTTAGCTTTATCCTCCATTTTCTTCAACACCTCTTCTGCCTTAACACCAAAGTATCATGCTGTAATGGAGCATCCAATAATGTTGCTTTAACATGATCAGGCAGAGTCTGTTCCTTTAACCAAGCATGCCTTCTAATGACAGAACATGTAACAGCGGCCCTGCAAGAGACCTCCAATGAATCAAAACCACATTGCAAAGTATGCTTTCCCACTTGTTCAGCTGCATGCAATAAATCCTGCATTTCCTTATTCTCAGAACATTCAGAATTTGTTAACATTTTCTGTTTTAGCAGAGACATTACATATTGCTGATATTTAAGCATATGAAACTGACAATTTAAAGCCCTTGCAGCCAAGGTAGCAGTGCCCTAGAATCTCTATCTGACGGGACAGGGTTTTTTGCAGTAGAGGCCTTGACCCCTTTGGGACCCTGAGATATAGTTTCTGGGTCAGCAGCAGGGTTTTTATATAGAAGTTTATGAGAATCTGGAACCCTGTAGTATCTGTCTGGCTTAACAGGTGCAGGGGGTAAAGAGTCGGGAGACAGTCCGGACTCTGAAAATACATCATCTACAATGTCTAGAACATGTGGAATAACAAGAAGTCTGTGCTGAGGTAGTAAAAGAAAGTCTCTGAGCCTTTTCTTAGATTCTGAGTAATCTTGGCTGTCCCAGTGGAAATGCTCTCTCATGGTATGCAGGGTTTCCCCAAAGGAATAATCCTCAGGAGGAGAAGCTGAAGGAATAGATTCTTCAGCATCAGAGAGGAGAGAGGAGTCAGAGGAAATGGAAACCTGATCAGAAGAATCATATTCAGTGTCTTGCCTAGGCCTCTTATCAGGAGGGGGATGGGTACCTCTGATCAAAGTAATTAGGTCTTCGGCCATTTTGAGCATCTGTTTCTTAGGCATGGAAGTTTGTCCTGGAGAATGCTGTACTTGTTTCCTTGTCTTTAAAGCTGTTTTAGTCTTTGTCTTGGATGCTGAAGTTTGCTTGATATAAAGCTGTGTAGGTCTGAAAACACCCTCAGAAGCCGATGCCTGCTCAGCGGCTCCAGACCCATCTGAGGGATTAGTTTCCGAAGGCCCAATACCTTGAGTATCCAGAGGCCTAGTTGTCTCCACATGGGAGTCGGAGGCGGCCTGTGGCTCTGAGGTAGTGGGTGTCAGGGGCTGCGAAAGCACCTCACTGAGAACTGGCGACTGGCCTAGAAGAGGCATCGTTGTTGGTTTTGGACCTCAGATGCCTGTCCTTTTTTTTCCCTTGTGCTTTTTATGAACTCCGGTCGTCGGTTGTTCCGACAGCATAATATAGTTAAACCTCCGGCCAAAGTAATGAAAAGCAAAATCGTACCGACGCTTAATAGTGCGTTGGTTAAATCTAGCACAAAACCGACAACTAGTAACGTCATGGTCAGGGCCTAGGCAAGGAATACAGTAAGAATGAAAATCCTTATGAGGTATTTGCTTCCCACAAGAAATACAATTGTTAACTTTTTCTGACATCGGTTTGGAGCAAGAAAAAAGTTTCCCCAATGGGGTACTTAGCTTTATTGAAGACTTCGGATCTGAAATTGAATTTTGAAAAATATCAGGAGTCGGCCGACCGGCACTTGCGAACTGCTTTTGCTTCGGGCACTGCACGGCAAGAAAGACTGAAGAAAATGGCGTCGGCTGCACCTTATATACCCCTAGCGCACTGACGTCATGGAAGAGGTGACAGCAACCGACGCCGGACCAGGACTTTGGAATACAGGCCGACTACGGGTAGCCTGCCAGCAGGATAACCCAAGTGTAATGACTGCAACAGTGAAACACGACGAACATCTGAGGGTAATGCTACTCAATGCTAGAAGTATAAATCTGAAAATGCACTCACTCAAGGCACTCCTTAAAATGGAGAGCATCGATATCTGTGCAGTGACTGAGATCTGGTTCAAGGCTCCAGAGAGCAACCATGCACTACCAGGCTATAACTCATACCACACTTTTTGGCCATGTAACCTGGACCGAAACACCAAAGGTGGAAGTGTGTCCATATTCATTAAGGATATCCACACCTCCAGGATAGTTGCTCAGTATAATGCATCCGAGGTTATCCAAGTGCAACTAACTCTGGGTAAAACTGCAATCCAAATTGTAACTTGCTACAGATCCCCCACCATGCCCCAGGATTCCCACTCCTCTTTTCTTGATGTATTGGAAAATATTAGGGTTCAACCAAACACCCTAATAATGGGCAACTTCAACTATCCCACCATTAACTGGGAAAACTACTCGTGTACCAACTCCTTAGCTCAACGCTTTCTGGAATTCATAAACTGGGAAAACTACTTGTGTACCAACTCCTTAGCTCAACGCTTTCTGGAATTCATAAACTCCAATGCCCTGGATCAACTTATCCACACCCCCACCAGGGGCAACAATATCTTAGACCTAGTCATTACCAACATGAGTGACCGGTGTTCCACACCTGAACTCAACTCCTCGGTGGTCTGATCCGACCATAAGCCAATCACCCTTGATATCCACATCCCGCCCCAACCCCCATTAAGGAAACCATGATAAAAATTTTTCCAAAGCCAACTTCATGCTTCTTAAGACAGAAGTGGTGAACTTCATGACACCCATGGAGATGGACAATACAGTTACAACTGCTGAATCCTACAAAAATGCACTCTATAAGCACTTACACGAGTGCATGGATCATGCTATCCCAAACAGAACCAAGACGCTATCCTCCAAAATAAGGAAGCCAATCTGGTGCTCCCCTGCCATAAACATACTGTACAACAGAAGGAAGAAACTGTTGCAAAAGAGAGTAAAATCCCATGAGTGGAGGAGCTCCCTGGTCAGCCTCAGTAGGAAGCGGAGATCCCTTATAAGATCCTCCAAAGCTAGCTACGAAAACAAAATTGCCACTAATTCTAAGGAAAACCACAAAGCATTCTATAGCTATGTCAACAATCTCGATGTCAACACCCAGATCTGCTCTGAGTTACAGCACAAAGGCACAAAAATTACAGAACCAACTGATATTGCCAACATCCTGGCAGATAGGTTCAGTGCTGACTTTAACCCCCCTCACTCCCTAAAGGGCCCATATCTATACAGGAAGAATGCAGAGTCCCTGTAATCACAACTACGCAGGTAAACGCTGCACTCTCTAAAGTAAAAAACACAGCATCCATGGGACCGGACAACATCCCAGGCTGTGTTTTACACGAACTTCAGAATGAACTGGCTCCCCACTTAAGCACTATGTTCAATAATAGCCTTGCATCAGGCTTTATGCCCACTGAATGGTGCATAACAACAGTTATCCCACTCCACAAAGAGGAAGCCACCACTGATCCCAGGAACTATCGACCTATTAGCCTGACGAGCCTGGTCTGCAAGGCCATGGAACGTATCATCATGGAACTCATAAACAAAGATATTGGTAACCTCCAAACTCTGGATCCCACCCAGTTCAGGTTTGTGAAAGGCAGATCATGCCTCCTGAACCTAATCAACTTCTCTGAGGCAGTCACCAAAGCCGTAGATGAGGGTAAGGTGGTTCACACAGCCTATCTTGACCTCGCCAAGGCTTTCAACACCATCCCCCATTCTGGAATTATAGCTAAACTCACTAAACTAGGTATAAATCCCTACGTCACAAGATGGGTTGTCAATTGCAGACTCCAAATCTGACCTCAAAGCAGTGACAAGTGGAGTACCACAGGGTTCAGTCCTGGGACCTCTCCTGTTTGGTATGTACTTCTCTGAAGTACAGGCTAACACAGAAGGCCTCTGGCTAACAAATTTCGTAGATGACTGCAAACTAGGAGCCATAGTCAAGTCCCCAAATGATGTGGACATCCTACAGAAGGGCCTCGCTGAGACAGATGCCTGGTGTCAGAGCCATGGCCACAAGCTCAATGCCAAAAAGTGCAATGTCATTCCCTTTGGTAAAAACTCTGTACCCATGAACTACCACATAGGCAGCAATCTACTTAACACCGAATGTGTGATAAGAGACCTTGGGACCCAGGTGGACAGTAGTCTCTCCTTTGATAGTCACATCTCCACAATAGTCAGGAAGTCCCTCTACGCGGCACACCTCATCATAAAAGGGTTCTCATCCAGGAAAAAAGAGGTCATTGTTCCTCTCTACTCGACACTCATTGGACCCATTATAGAGTACAACGCCCCTTTTGGAATGTACCTCTGAAGACATCTGCAGCAGCTGGAAAGGCCACAGAAATACCTCACAAAGAGGACTACTGGCTTCAAACAAATGCTCTACACTGACCGCCTCAAAAAACTCCAGCTTTACTCCATAGCATATCGCCTACTCAGAGATGATCTCTGCCTAACATATAAAGCTATGTCAAACCCAGAGCTATTGGACATGCTACACCTAAAGAAATCCCAATCCCTCCGAGCTACATGCTCTATGGACCTAAACCTTGTCACCACAATAAACAGGACATGCTGGAGGGATAGATTCCTGTCCCAGAGACTTCCCATACTCTGGAACAGGCTACCTATCTATGTCAAGCAAAGTTCTTCATTAGCACTCCAAGAAAAATCTTGATGAGTGGATGGGAAATAGGAAATACACCCCGGGGATCACTTCTGTGTCTCTGCTCGACAGTTGCACAGGAAAATAACTTTCTTGGGTGGCGTAGGCCAGGCAACCTTGTTGGCTAGGCTTACGTAGGCCCTTGGGCCGATAGCCTAGTACCTACCTATGAACAAATTAGTGACAACATCCTGTGATCCTTAAGTGTATTATCCCCACTTCCAAGCACAGCTTCCACCAAACAGATAATATCTAACATCTAGCCCAACTCTATGGGCCTAACAAAGAACAACTCTTCTGGCCAATCAGTGCACAACTTGAGTAGGACTGGGAGGAAGATCCTTCAAATCCCAAGTACAATGAATGAGTCAGTGCTGGGAGGACTTCACAGACTTCTCCATATCAGTGGCCAGGTGTAGGTATGTTCTGTATGATCTAACATGGCAGATAATGGGCAAACAATGTGGTGTTCTTCAAAGATAAATTGTGGTAGTGAACCTTCATTCTCCTCTTACTGTTAGGTCAACAATGTGTGCGATCTTGACCTCTTTGTTGTCAAATTGGAGCTTGTGACTTACAAGCAACACAATGTTAACTCATGGGTAGACAGCAGGAAGAGGACCTGAATAGTGTCTGGCTGTCTCACACTGTTTCATCCTGTGTTTCTGGCCCAAGTTCATGACAGGGACTCTTCTACCAGTCAAAATACTCAGTGCCTTCCAAAGCTACCATCTTTAGAAGTATAATAGAGGCTGCAAGCTCTCCTTTTCTCCTTCTCCGTGTGGACTGGTAAAGCTGCATTTTGTTTCCATCCAGAAGGGAGAATGCTGATGTGAATCCTTTCTAGTGAATGTTTGCATGCAGGAACACTTTCAAGACTTCTCCATTCTGGACAACAAATGAGGGATTTTTTTTCCTTCAAAGAACATGCTTAGTCTCAGAACAGGCATCAAATTCAGGAGCCTTTCAAAAGCAAGTGTGACTGAGATCCAGTCTATGCAAGTGGCAGGAAGGAAATGAGTGGTTCTTGGCCTGATTGCATCCATCTAGTGCAATGAGTGACAAAGCGCAATGGGGGAATGAGAGGAAATTCAGAAGTGTGCTGGGGATATCAGAAGAGGAAATACCAACATTTATTCACTGCAGAACGCCTTCTAGTCTAATGTAACTGATTACAGTTTTTTAGACATGAAATGTACCTCTGCATTTTGAACAGTGAAGCACAAATATGATAACTTTGTTGAAAACTGTGTAGCAAGCTCAATTAAAAAAAATAAAATCTATAAACAGCCTAGGATGCAGGAAAGTGCATTATAAAGGTTAATCAGTACATTACAAAACCAATCACCACAGTGTAAACAGAAAAAAAAAACATCTGGCTATATTTTTTTAACTTTGTGACACATATTTAGGAACAAGGACCTCACCTCTGGAGCAAATTCCCACTACATGTCAGAGTAGCACCCTTTCCACCTTCAAGATATACAGAGATAATTGGATGGGTGCAGCCTTATATTCTCCTCTTATCTATTTTGTCTTGTCCTACATGATACTAGAGCAAACATTTGAATTTTTTTTGGCTAGGCTTGTAATGGTCAGCATAATGACTACCTACTACTTACTTATGAAGGAAGAGGTTTTACCCATTCTGTTGGAACAAACGTTAGTAGCCCTACATACAATACTGAGTTTTTAAAGACAGAACAAAGGGACTAATTATGCTGCACAGAAAATATTTTTTCTTTTATAGACATGAACTGTTCTCTGAACAAAAGCTTTCACTTTGGTGGCCATAGGTACTGTGAGGAGAGAAATAAGGGAGGAATTATTTTAAGTGATAGGGAGCAGCTACTAACAAAGGTACTCATAATTATACAGACACTGTTTTGCTGGTTTAGTGACTTTGCTGAATCACTTTCAAATGCAGTATATATAAACATCTTAGTCTTGCTTCAACTGCACTGTTACTTGTGTGAAACATGCTCCCAAACCATATTCCCCTGCTTACTACCATACAGTGGTTTGACAAAAACAGACAAAGACCTCTTTTAAAGAAAAGCATTCCAAGTAATAAGTTAAAACAGACAGCAGACTAGCTTATGTACAAGACGTCACTTTATAGGAAATTTCTAGTAACTAATACTAATACTAGTTCCTGACCACTAGGGGACACTCTTACATAGACCCTATCTTTCGCCTATCCCAAAACCTCAGGAAAATACTTTTTCTTACAGACTACTGTCCTCACCTTGTTACTGTTGTTCTTTCTTACACCTCTTGCTATACTGTACTCTCCCAATATTCGCCTTGGAAACCTTCCCCTCTACTTCATTTTTCTCTCTTCAACTACCTTACTTAACTTACCTTATCAGCATTCCACTGATTGTTCTCCTACTACACTCACTTGTCTCTACCCGCTCCGTTCGCCCTGCGGGCTCACTCCGCTCCCCTACCCTTCCCCCTGCGGGCTCACTCCGCTCCCCTACCCTTCCCCCAATTTCCACCCGCCCCCAGTGCTCCTACATTTATTCCTCTGTAGCCACACCCCATCACATTCTGCTCCAATCTAACACTCCAACTTATTAACACTCCCACCCCTCCTTGTCTTAACACCTCACCTGTTATTACCTGACCTCCCACCCCTCCTTGTTACAACACCACACCTTTTCTCATATCTCCTTACCTGTTCTTACATACTTACCTCTCAAGTTTTCACCCTAAAAACTAATATAATGGCTAAATTACCCATCCCATACCAAATAAAACTATCATTCTTGTTCTCACTCTTTCCTACTCTAACTATTGCCTATCTGCTAACCTCCTATGAACAACCATTATACCCCTCCCTTCTCTTCCCCACCAAATACACTTCTACACCAATACTAGCCATATCTCAAAACTACATACACATAACAGTCAAACCCTGCTACCTACAAGCTAAATATCAGACTATCTCACATTAAATATATCAAGCTAAATATTAAAAAAATCACTTAAATATTATTGCAACTTCCATTACCCTATAAATAGAATACACCTCCACTCCTTATTAGACAGGGACATTCATCCTAACCCGGGCCCAAACAATATCCTTGCCACTAAACAGTGCAACCCTAATAACTCCAGTACCCAAGCCCCTACTAAGCCCTCTAACTCACTCTATATAGCACATCTCAACATACGTAGCATTAACAATAAAATTGCCCACCACCATGCCCTCCTAGATGTTCACCTATTTGACATACTATGTCTATCCGAAACATGGCTAAAACCCACAATTAAAGGTAATGAAGTCACCCCACCTGGTTATAATATCCTTAGACTAGACTGGACAACCAAGAAGGGAGGCGGGGTAGCAATCCTTTATAAATCAGACCTACAAGTTACGACTGCAAACCTTAGACCACTTTCTGACAATAATGCTGAAATCCTCATTTCTAAATTTCAGATCAACTCATGTAAATCTATATACATCATTTGCATCTACCTTCCCCAGGAAATAAAATTTCAATCCTTGAAGATATCATTAACTGGCTTTCTATTAATCTCCCACAAGAAACCATAGTCCTAGGAGACTTTAACATCGACTGGGAGTCCTGCAGTATGGCACACCCTACCATCCATATTAACCTATATAGCTTCTCACAAACTATTAACTCCCCAACTATAATTAATAAACCCAATAACAAGGAAAGTATCTTAGACTGGATTCTTACTAATACTCCTCATCAAACATACCAAGTAGGAACCCTTCCAGATGATCTAAGTGACCATTCACTAACTTCTATTATCAGACACAAAACCAACCTAACTTACCCAAACAATTTCAGGATAATACGCATCAAAAAGCATTTTAACCCAGAACTTTTCCAAGCCGAACTCGAGCAGTGCAATTGGTCACCTCTAAAATCTCTCCCACCAAATGAAGCAGTGGAATACTTTAATTCCACATTCTTAACCATCCTCAACCATCACGCCCCATTTTTTAATTTCAAAACTGGTTTAGCTTTATTTCTAACAGAGCAAGTTGGGGCGTGATGGTTGAGGATGGTTAAGAATGTGGAATTAAAGTATTCCACTGCTTCATTTAGTGGGAGAGATTTTAGAGGTGACCAATTACACTGCTTGTTATTTCGTGTCATCTGTGGGAAGCATTGCAACAAGACAGAAAATACATATCCTCAGCGTATAAAATGGTAAAAGAGAGAAAATATAATAATCATATTCTGTTATCGAAATACTGGAGAGAGAAATTGCCATCCCTAGACAATAGTAAAATAGTAGAGGCGTTTAACTTAACATTAAAATCTGTATCACTTCAAAAACTGGTCTTTACTCAATTGATGATATTTAACAATGCGTATTATACCCATCTAACACTTCATAAATTTGATTCAAAAAAGTCACCTAAATGTCCACAGTGTGTAGATCAGACAGCAGACCTGTTACACATGTTCTGGAGTTGCAAGTGCATTTATAAATTATGGAGCTCATTAAAGTTGCAGCTACAAAAAATGGGTTACCAAAACTCAACACTCACCTGGGAATTTTTGATTTTACATATTCCACCGGAGAATTTGGACATAACAAAAAGATTGTAATTATGAATATTAGTTTACTAATGAAATTATATATAGCCACAAATTGGTTGAACCCAGCACAGACATTGTGGCAAAATTTCAGGCTGTTAGCGATTAAGCATATATTAGCGCACAAATTGTTAATTAGAAATAATAAGAAAAGTATAAACAGTATAAAAATTTGGGAACAAATCTTTAATATTATTTTGGCTTAGCGGTTCCTATCCACTTTCCTTTAGGACATTCTGTATGTGTACCAACACATTCTTGGATTAGATAGAAAATGTTGAAATAATACAAATTATTGGCTTGAGTTGGTTCATAATTGTCTATAGTAGATGCTTTTATGTTTATTTTTTTTTCATTTTCCTGTACTTGGTTAATATGATATTTATTCTTAATGTATAATATGGAAATTCAAAATGGAACTAAAACATTGGAAGCAGTATTGTACATAATGCAAATAGTGTGTGAAATGTATAATGGTTTTGCAAAACAATAAAAACGATTATTGAAAAAGAAATAAAGCTAAACCTGCCCCTTGGCTCTCAAATACTACTAGACAAAAAATCCTTCTTAGAAACAAATCCTGGGCAAAATGGCATACTACTAAAAATCCCACTGACCACCAAACCTTTAGACAACTTAGAAATAGTACTAAAACAGCCATCCTCTTAGACAAAAATAACTTCTACTTCCAACTACAACAAACTTACCATAAGAAGCCACAAAAGTTCTGGGCTAGCATTAACAAACTACTATACCTAGGTCAATCTATCACACCTAACCCACAAAGCTCTAACCCTGATAATCCCACACAAACAGCTAATGCCTTCAATTCTTTCTTCATAGACGCCATCCAAACTCTTGCTAGTCAACTATCTCCAGATACCTCAAATCTGCCTACATCTATTACAAGCCCACCTCCATCATTTCAGTTAAAACCAGTTCCAACTTCCTTTATTTGCTCCCTTCTCCAGAAACTAAAACCTACTACCCCCTCAGCTGCCAAACTTCCAGCAGAATATCTGCAAAAAGGAGCTAAAGCCATAGCCTATCCCATTTCTATTCTGGTTAACAGAACTATAAGTGAAGGAACTATCCCATCTATCTGGAAAATTTCTCTCATTATCTCACTATATAAAGGTGTGAATTCTAACTACTTTTCTAACTATCGTCCTATTGCTCTTCCATCTCCCCTAGCAAAAATTATGGAGAAATGCATCCATAAGAAACTACTTAACCACCTACTCCAAAACAACTTACTAGCCAATTGTCAATACGGATTTAGACCTTTCCACAGTACTACCACTGCCCTACTAACCTTCACAGACTTCATCAACAAAAACTGAAACAACAAAATTCTCTTCTCTGCAGTCTTTATTGATTTATCTAAAGCTTTCAACATGGTTAATCACCAGCTCCTTTTAAATATACTGAAATCCTTCTCACTTGAACCTCTAACCACAAATTGGTTTAAATCTTACTTAGACAATAGACAACAGGCTGTGCTATAGGAAAACTATCTACTCACCTCCCTATTTCCCTAGGTGTTCCACAGGACTCTATATTAGGCCCACTCCTATTCTCCATTTTTATTAATGACCTTCACTCAGCAATTCCTGATGCCACCTGTATTCAATATGCAGACGACTCCACAATAATTTGTTCAGCCACGTCTCCAACTGAACTACAGTCCCTTGCCCAAAACGCATTTAATACAGTAGAACAATGGTTCTTAAACCACTGCCTCCTCCTAAATCCTAAAAAAAACTAAACTTTTACTTTTCACACCAACCCAAAAATTCACACCAATAAATTTCACACTAGTATCTAACAATGGCACTATCATATCTCCCAACTCAACCACTAAACTTTTAGGAATTACAATAGATAACAACCTTAGCTTTGATACTCATATAAACAGCACAATAAAAACAGTCAACAAGAAATTGGGGTCCCTCTACAGAATCAAACCCTTTCTTACACCAGTAGCCAGGACCGCCATAGCCAGAACTCACCTAATCTCCACCCTACTCTATGCTTCACCTATATTCACTAATCTTTCTAAAAACAACCTCAACAAACTGACTATCTCCTATAATAATATTGCTAGATTTCCCAATGGCTCTCCTTTTAGAACTAATCACTGTCTTAATCTTAAGCAACTAGGATGGCTAGAGTTCCAAAACCAACTGCAATTTCACCAGCTTGTCATAGCCCATAGGACCCTGTATCAACCCAACACTCCAATACTCTGTTGCCTCATTACCCCATATAACAATCTTAAACATTTACGCTCCTCAAACTCTTTATTAACACCAGTAGATCCAACAACTTAGCAGGAGACTCTCTGTTCTCTAATACTGCTGGTAAGCACTGGAATCTTCTTCCCACTGAACTCATATCTCTGTCTTCACTGACACTTTTTAAACAGAATCTAAGACTATTTCTCAGTACTCATTGGTTATGCCCCTGTACTAACCCTGACTAACTTTCTCTCCATACACTAGTTTTATTACTCTTTATCTTTAGTGACCTATCCTTAATCAACCAAAAACCATGTTATTGCAATTTAAAATATGCATATACGTATATAGCAACATCTCTTGCACATTACCTTGTACTGTCTTGTGTTATGCTCACTAGGAGTATTGTATTTTAATAACAATAGCTGTTATATACTTTGACTATTGTAACTTACTATATTGTCTTTATGTATGTGTCTTGGAGCTTTTCTCCCCGGGCCTCTACTGAAAATGGACATGTATCCAGTTAGACTAACCTGGTCAACAAATGTAAAATAAATAAATAAAATAAATTTATCAAGACTTTCATCACCTGAAAATGCGTGCAGCAACTTTACATAAAACAGTCAATACTAAGCAGCTGTGGCTGAAAGAACAGGCTCATATTACGAAAAAATGAGCACTTAATCTTTCTGATTTCTATGAAACTGAGTGAGTATGTGAGGGTTATGCTGGCACATTACAGCTCATCAAACAAATCCTGGATCCCACTGTAGACCAGAAAGAAAGAAATTACCCAACCCTGGGATACTCTTCAAACCACCTATACAGAGAACACTGGAACCTAACCCGATAGAACAACAATGACCAGTGAAACTCTAGCATAAACCTCATATACTCACTCAACTACACTGAAATAAAAAAAAAAAATACTCAGCAAGTGGTGCATCATCAGTGAAAACAAGTCCCTCAATAAGATTCTTCCCCCACTACCCAAATTCACCATTAGAAAAAACAAGAGCATTAGGAGCTACGTGGAATGCTGCCACACCACACAAGATAACTCCCACTGGAAAGGCACCTACAAGTGCACCCCAATGGACTATAATTATTAAAAATATATGAACAATATGCCCTAACAACAAAAAGAAATTCAAAAACATTTTATGGTAACTGCAAAACATATATGATAGTTTACAGAGAACAATGTGATCACTGCCAAGCATTTTATATTGGGAAGACCATCAAGAAACCAAAGACTGCGACAGCCCACCACTTCACAGACATCTGACAAGGGAGCATGACCAACCCATTGGCCAAACGCGCAAAACAGTCTAGAGAACATGGAACCTTTAAATTCCACATCATAGATAAAATCGACTACAACCATCTGGATGGCAAGAAAAATAACAAATCAGGATTGGCAGATAAGACTTTTAGTAAAAAAAAAACAGGTTTAAACACCTCCTTTTCAACCAACTGCATAGCTAATCTAAGAACCCTTGATCACCACATTTTTCGTTAAAGGAACCATCAACTGTGGACCCCCCCCCAAAAAAAATGAACAAGCAACAAGACTCCCTTTTGAGTATGCAAGTTTTTATTGGGGGGGGGGGGCTTTGAAAGACATGCAGACATGCCTGACTGTACATTAAAAAATATACTACTTTCTGTTAAGTGTTTGAAAATCACTGAAAGGTACTGTATTTACTTACGAAAAAAAAAAAAAAAACTTAAAAATAGGGCAGATCCTGACTATAACTGTCAACTAACCTTACCCACATTATGATAACACTATTTTAAGGCAGACATGAGGAAGACTTACGAAAACACTGCAGAATATGTATAACAATAAAGCAACCACAGTTTAGCATTTTTACAGTTTGACAGGTTAAAAGGGTCATAACCAACTATAAATTATGATAAAATATAATGCTTGATCATACTGGAAGAATGATTACTTCAGGCACAGATCAGACTTAAGTGTGGAAAGATGCAAGCTATCAAGTTAACATTTGGACTGTAAATGGTTAAATGAATAACTGTGATAGGGACTTGGAATGGACCCACCTAAACTCCACCTCCCATGGTTGCCCACCTTCTGCCCACTGGAGAACACTCCCCAAGAGGCAGGTCTGGCTGGTAATATGCCCCTTTTCCAGTAAATATAAACCAACAATTGCATGACTATAACTAAAGTACAGTTTTGTACCTACCATAAATGTAGATGTTCGAGTGCTAATACAGCTGCAGTCATAACAGATGGGTTCTCCTGCCGTCAGGCGGGTCCTCAATCGGCCGAATTCCAAAGTCTAGGTCCAGCGTCGGTTGTCGTTGCTTCTTCCCTGACATCAGTGCGCCAGGGGTATAAAAGAACCAGCTGACGCCATTTTCTTTAGTTTTTCTTGCCCCAGATGTCAGGTGCCCCCAGAAGGAAGGCAAAACATAAATTTATGTAATAAAGCAAATGCAATATAATCAAAAAACAGTAGTTGCAAGCAAATGCACCATAAAAGAATACCCCAATGAGGTTGTATGAGGAGGTGTTAGCCATTAGGCCTGTCCCAAGACGGGAAGGAGGGAGGGAAACCTGGACTGCAGCTGTATTAGCACTCGAACATCTACATTTATGGTAGGTACAAAACTGTACTATGTTCATCGTGCATACAGCTGCAGTCATAACAGATGGGTAGAATCCCAAAGCTAAGAAACGGGTGGTAGGCACTAGGTGGAACTAGGAGGAGCCAGAATGCCCTGCAAGACTGCAGTGGTGAAGCCTGCTCTAGTTTTGGAGTATAATGGTAGGTGGTAGTGCTTGGAGAAGGTATGCACAGAACTCCAAGTGGCTGCTTCCAAGATATCTTTGGTAGGTACTCCTCTGAGGAAGGCTGCAGAGGTAGCTGTGGCCCTTGTGGAGTGAGATCTGATGCCTGCAGGTACAGCTTTACCATGAAAAGAGTAACAAAAGCGTATGCAGTGGGCTATCCATTTTGAGATTGTCTGTTTGGAAATTGGCTTCCCTTGAGCTCCTATAGCATAGGACACAAAGAGTTGTTCTGATTTTCTGAAAGGCTTTCTTCTGTCCAGATAATAACGCAGTTGTCTGTGGATGTCCAAGGAATGTAGTAGTCTCTCCCCTTTGTTTTGAGGATTAGGGTAGAAGGTAGGTAAGTGTATAGCCTGATTCAAAGCTACCCTCGATACCACCTTTGGCATAAAGGACGTGTTGGTTTGTAAGGAAACTCTGTCCTGATGGAAGATGATAAAAGGCTGCACAGCCATGAGGGCTTGTAGTTCCGATACCCTACAAGCTGAGGTGATAGCCAGAAGGAAAGCTATTTTCCAGGACAAATATTGCAAATCTGTTGAGGCAGCTGGCTCCAAAGGAGGCAAGGTCAGCTTTTCTAGAATGAAATTGAGATCCCAAGCAGGTATTGGTTGTTTCCTTGGGGGTTTTATATTCTTAGCCCCTCTGAGGAACTGTCTTAAGAGGGGGTGAGAGAATAAAGGTGGATCAGTGTTGTATTCTGCAGAAATGGCTGAGGCATGGATTTTGATGGAGGAGAATGAAAGTCCACTGCTTAGCAGCTCAGCTAGATACTGTAATATTTGAGGTAAATTCAGTTTTCCAGGATTCTGGCCTTTTTTCTCATTCCAGGCACAAAACCGTTTCCATTTTGCAGAGTAAGCTTTTCTAGTAGATGGCCTTCTGGCCTCCAAAATGACATCCTGCACCTCCTTGGAGAGTAGGGTCTGTTGTGATGTTAAGGAATCTTCCATGCGGCCAGACTGAGTGTTTTCAGCTGACTGTGAAGAGTTTTGAAGCTGTGCTGAGTCAGAAGAAGAGGCATTAGAGGTAGGGTCCATGGAGGAATCGTCAGGCTCCTCAGGAGTGGGTACCAGTGCTGTCTTGGCCAGTCTGGAGCAATGAGAATCATCTTTGGTCTGTCTGCTCTGGTTTTTAATAGAACTTTGGGCAGCAGAGGAAGAAGTGGAAAGGCATAAACTGTCATTGTTGTCCAACTGAAAGAGATAGCGTCCACACTCCAGGCCTGTTGATGAAAAGTCCTTGAGCAGAATTTTGCCAATTGGTGATTTTGTGGGAGGCAAAGAGATCTATGTCTGGCCTTCCCCATGCTTGAATTATCTCTGTAAAAACTTGAGGATGCAACTTCCATTCGTGTGGATCTGTCATATTTCTGCTTAGATTGTCTGCCAGCGTGTTTTCCTTGCCTGGCAAGTACTGTGCTTGAAGTTCGATTTGTAATTCCAGAGCCATGTTCCAAAGTGACATGGCCAGCCTGCATAGGGGGTATGAATGGGTTCCTCCCTGTTTGTTTATGTACCACATTACTGTGGTGTTGTCTGTCCTTATCAATAGTTGACCTGGATGCAGAAGGTCTTTGAAAGCTATAATAGCATTTATTACTGCTAGCATTTCCTTTTGATTGATGTGAAGGTGCTTTTCTTTTTGGGACCATTTGCCCTGAATGCACCGATCTGTCATATGCGCCCCCCAGGCGTAGTCCGAGGTGTCTGTTGTGATGACTTGATTTGCTTGAGGCTTGCAGAAAGGGAGACCTGTGTTTGTTTGGCATGCTTGAGCCCACCACAGAAATTCCTTTTGAAGACATGGAATTAGTGGTATTTTGTTTCCAAACTGTGGCTGTGTTGAGACCATAGGTTTTTCAGGTACCATTGAAGTTTCCTCATATGCAGCTTTGCACATGGGATTAGTAGGATGCAAGATGCCATGAATCCCAGAGCCTGCAGGATTTTCCTTGCCGTCAGCCTGGTGAAATTTGCTAGTGTTCTGAAGTATTGAGTTAGTTGCCCCTGCTTCTCTGGTGTGAGGTAGGCCATCTGGGTGTTTGTGTCCAAGTTGGCACCCAGGAAAATTATTTTCTGAGTGGGTATTAGCCTTGATTTCTTTTTGTTGACTGTGTACCCCAGAGAATTCAACAACATTATTACAAAAGCCAGATGTTTCAGAAGTATGTGCTTGCTGTCCGCTTGGATCAGGCAGTCGTCCAAATATGGGTATATTTGTATCCCTTGAAGTCTGCAGTAGGCAATTACTGATGCCAGGCATTTCGTGAATACTCTGGGCGCAGTAGATAAGCCAAAGGGCAATGCAGAGATTTGATAATGGGTTGAACCTGCAAGAAATCTGAGGTATCTTCTGCAATTTTGTCTGATTGGGACATGTAGGTATGCCTCCTTGAGGTCCAATGTTACCAGCCAAGACTCCTTGCCCAGCATGGGAAGAAGCTGCTGTAATGTGAGCATCTTGAATTTTGGTGCAGTAAAATGTGTTTAGGATGGATAGGTCCAAAATAGGTCTCCAATCTTTTCCCTTCCTTGGTACCAGGAATAGTCTGGAATAAAAACCTTGACCTTGTTCGTGAGTAGGTACCTCTTGAATAGCTTTCATGTCCATGAGATCTGAAATTTGTCTTTGTGCCTCTGCCCTTTGATTGTGTGGCAGGTTTGGCATGCCTCTCATTTTTGGAAGGGTGTGAAAATGGAATCTGTAGCCTCTGTTTATAATGTCCAGGATCCATTTGTCTTTTGTGACAATATGCCAATTTTCTGAAAATAATGCCAGTTTTCTGCCTAAGGGTGCTGCCATTTGAGCCTTGCTTGGCATGCAAAGTGGAAAGTCATTGGGCTTGCTTTCTGAATGGTTGCGAACTATCCTCACCACCTCTTTGTGTAGGAGCTTGCCATTGTCTGCCTCTAAACAATCCTTGAGATTGCCCTCTGCCCCTCGGGTGCCTGTATCTACCTCTTTGGGAGTCTGTCCATGGCTGGAAAGAAGCAATTTTTGGAAGGCCAATTTCTACTGAAACGTGGAGGTTGCACCTGTAGAAAATCTTTCACTGTTTGCATTGATTTAGCCTTTTCCTCCATTTTCTTTAATACCTCCTCAGCTTTAACACCAAATAATACATCCTTTTGTAGAGGGGCATCTAGTAATTTAGCTTTGACATGATCTGGTAAGGTTTGCTCCTTGAGCCAGGCATGTCTACGTATGACTGATCCTGTAACAGCAGCTCTACATGAGGCCTCTAGAGCATCAAAACCACATTGCAAGGTATGTTTACCCACTTGTTCTGCACTATGCATCAAATCCTGCAACTCCTTCAAGTCTGGTTGTTCAGGTTGTGACATTTTACTTCTCAACTGTGATAACAGAAACTGTTGGTACTTTAGCATATGGAACTGGCAGTTTAATGCCCTCATGGTTAAGGTGGCCGAGGTGTAAACCTTTTTTCCCCACCTTTCTAAGGATCTGGAATCTCTCTCGGAAGGTAATGGGTTTTTAGCAGTGGAGGCCTTAATTCCCTTGGGGCCCTGTGAGATAGTTTCTGAGTCAGCCGCATGGCTTTTGTATAAAAATTGGTGTGAGTCAGGAACCCGTTAGTACCTGTCAGGCTTGACTGGGGCTGGAGGTAAAGAATCCGGGTTAAGGCAGGCCTCCGAGTACACATCATCTAGTATGTCTAAGACAGGAGGTATAGCCAGAGGCCTGTGCTGGGGTAGCAAGAGAAAATCCCTAAGCCTTTTCTTGGAATCTGAGTACTCTTGGCCTTCCCAGTGGAAGTGTTCCCTTAAGGTATGCAAGGTTTCCCCAAATGAGTAATCCTCTGGGGGGGAGACAGAGGGAATGGACTCCTCAGCATCAGAATCTTCAAAAGGGGAGTAAGAATGTTCCTGTTCATCAGAGTGCTCTGAAATAATGGAGGCCTGGTCAGAGGAGGGAGATTCTTCCTCCACTCTGAGCCTTTTGTCCGGGGGGGGTTGAGAACCCCTGATAAGAGTAATCAAATCCTCAGCCATTTTAAGCATCTGTTTTTTAGGCATGGGGCCTGGAGAAGGGCCCTGTGGAGCTTGTCTCTTAGACTGCATGGCTGCTTTAGACTTAGTGAAAGCCTTGATAGAAAAAGAAGAGGAAGGTCTGAAGACACCTTGAGAGGAGGCAGACCTATGTACATTTTGAGATTCACCACCAAGAGTGACTTCGGTATCTGTAGTCGGGGTGTGGGCCGAGGAGCCTGCGACCTCGGGCACAAAAGACACCACCAATGAAGTGTCGTCGGTAGGCAGGGGCTGCGTAGGCGCCTCGCTGAGAACCAGACCACCTGTAGTTGGTTTTGGCATGGTGTCGGTAGAGGCCGCAGACCTCGTGTGTCGGTCCTTATCTTTGCGTTTTTTAGACAAAACTGGAGTCGGAGTATCCGAGGACATAATACAGTTAAATTTTTTGCCAAAATAGTGCTGGGCGAACTCCGCCTGACGCTTAATGGTGCGTTTGTTGAATGTAGCACAAAAACGACAGACCGAGACGTCGTGGTTTGGGCCTAAGCAAGGAATGCAGAGGGAATGAAAATCCTTATGCGGTATTTGCTTCCCACAAGAAATACAATTATTAACTTTGTCTGACATCGGTCTGAGGCAAGAAAAGTTTCCCCAACGGGGTACTTAGCTTTTAAGAAGACTTCGGTTGCAAAAGTTTCGTAATTTCAGGAGCTGGCCGACCGGCACTTGCGAACTGCTTCTGCTTCGGGCACCGCACGGCAAGAAAGACTGAAGAAAATGGCGTCGGCTGGTTCTTTTATACCCCTGGCGCACTGACATCAGGGAAGAAGCGACGACAACCGACGCTGGACCTAGACTTTGGAATTCGGCTGACTGAGGACCCGCCTGACGGCAGGAGAACCCATCTGTTATGACTGCAGCTGTATGCACGATGAACATCACCAAGCAGTGCTCATCTGCCTGTAGTGAGAATGATATCACTACAATAAAAAGGATTTAATTTAAACAAACTACTCTTGTGATTTACTCTTTAAAAAGAACTTTCCAGAAGTTGATAAAAATAAGTTATGTCTTACCATAACATTCCATCTGTGTTGTTGATCTTCATTCATTCATTACTGATGGGTTATCGGTTCCGTCCTCGGAAGTGAGCCAGCCAATATCAAGCTCGTGTCAGCCAAAAACTCTCGAGCCAAGGTCCTACCCAGAATGCTCTGCTCCCTGTTACCTCAGATCGAGTTTGCAAGTTGATACATAAAAGTAGAGGCTACCTCTGGTCATAACAGACCTACAAGAAAGGAGTACATGAGATCAACCAAGACCCTTCGGATGGGGGACAGAGGGTGGGAAGTAACGAATGAATGAAGATCAACAACACAGATGGAATGTTATGGCAAGACATAACTTCTTTATCTGATGTTGTTAATCTCGTTCATTATTCCTTACTGATGGGACAGAGTCCCCAGCTACCTGTATTCCTAGGTGGCCCTCATGGAAGGACATCCCTGAGCACCATGGAGCCAAAGGAAGCTCTAGCTCTGGAGGCCAAGTCCAATTTCTAATGAAGAATAAAGGTATGAGGTTTGGCCCAAGTTGCAGCTGAGCAGATATCATTGAGGAAAGCCTTAGCATGGAAAGCTGCTGAAGTTGCCATAGATCTTGTAGAATGTGCTTTGACTCTACGAGGCAAGGTGAAATTGTTTTTGTTGTAGATACAGGTAATGCAATTTCTCAACCATGAAGCCAATGTAACTTCTGATACAGGATGACCCCATCTAGGTCCAGAAAAAAACATAAACAGTTTGTCTGATTTACAGGTAGATTTTGTTCTGTCCAGATAAAATCGTATTTGCCTATGAACATCCAAGGAGTGCAGGCAATACTCTCCCTTGTTAGAATGGTTAGGAAAAAACACTGGAAGGTCAACAGATTGGCTCTGACACCACTTTTGGTAAAAAGGTAGAATTAGTTCTCAGTGATATCCCTATCCTTATGGAAGATAAGAGAAGGAGGTTTGATGCATAAGGCCTAAAAGTTCTGACAATCGCCTGGCCGATGTAATTGCAATCAAAAACAAAGTTTTCCAAGAGAGATATTTTACATCACATGAAGACGCAGGTTCAAAGGGGGGAGCTGTTAGAGCTTGCAGAACCAAAGCCAAATCCCAAGGTTGTACTGGTTCTCTAAAGGGAGGTTTTAGGTGGATAACCCCTTTCAAGGAAGTCTTACAGAGTCTGTGTGACATAAGTGAAGAATCTTGAAAACCAACATGGAAACTTTTGATGGCAGCTAAATGTACATGGATAGTAGAGGCAGACACCCCAGAGTGGAAAAGATGTGATAGGTAATCCAATACCACCAAGACTGGGGCTGGCAAAGGGTCTAATTGTTTATTTGCTGCCCATACAGAGAACCTTTTCCATTTGTTAAGATAGATTAGTCTGGTGGACGATTTATGAGATGCAACAAGGATATTGCGCACAGGGGACGAGAGGTTTTCATGCCTGGCAATCATTGGAAGTGGCAAAACCAAGCTGTCAGCTTCAGGGTTGTTAGATTGGGGTGAATCAGACCCTGCGGATGGGAGATCAACATTGGGGATGGATTGAGGATCCACGGTTGATCTAGCAGGTTAGGCCAGAGGAAGAGAAACCAGATTTGAAGAGGCCAATATGGAGTAATGAGGATCACTTTGCTTTTCAACTGTCGTGCTTTCTACAGAAATTGGGAGATGAGGGGAAGGAGGAGGATAAGCATAAAGAAGACCCGAGGGCCAAGAGTGGACTAGAGCATCCCTTGGTGACTGTCCCAGAGGGGAGATGAGGGCAAAGTAGTTGCTGCACTTGTAGTTGGTTGGGGAGGCAAACAGGTTGCAGCAAGGTTGGCCCCAGCGGTTGAAGATTTTTGCCGCTATCAGAGGACTGAGGGTCCACTCATGAGGTTGTGGAATGCACCTGCTCAATTTGTCCGCTATCACGTTGGAGCTCCCAGGAATGTGCACTGCAGTTAGAAAGCGATTGTAAGCTAAAGCCCATTGCCATATTCTCAAGGCCTCTCGGCATAATGGGTAAGATCTGGTGCCGCTTTGTTTGTTAATGTACCAGACCACTGACATGTTGTCTGATCGGATTGCAATAGTCCCTGACAGAAGGATGGAGTGAAATGCTTGCAACGCTAGAAGCACCACCCTCAGTTCCAGGACACTGATATGCAAAAGGGCCACTGTCTCCGACCAGGTGCCTTGGACCGAGTTTCCCTGACATAGCCCCCTCACCTCATCAGGGAAGCATCTGTGGTCACCGTAGCTATTGGCTGATGGGAGCTGAATGGGTGAGACCACGGTTTAGGATTTTGAGAGTAAATCTTGCTTGCATCTCCCAGTTACACTTATCTGAAAGGACAAAGGATGTTGTAGAGGGTAACAGTTAGTAAGAAGTAGCCATTGAAGGAGCCTCATGCGGAATCTGACTAGAGGGACAATGGTAATCGAGGCTGCCTCTGACCCCAATAGCTGGAGTATAGATCAAGCGGGAGATTTGAGGTGATAGAGCAGTGGTTGAACTTGTCTTATTTTCTGAAGCCTGTATTCTGGAAGGGATGCTGTACAATTTCTCGTGTCCAACAGTACCCCTATAAATTCCAAAGACTGAGTTGGGGTTGTGTTGGATTTTTCCCAGTTTACAGTGATTCACAGGCTTTGAACTGTTAAGAGAGTAAACTGCAGGGCTTCTTCCAGTATATGCTTGGTGGGGACGGTGAGGAGCCAGTTGTCAAGATAAAGAAATGCCTGGAATCCTTAAAGTTGCAAGTATGCAATCACCACTGCCATGCATTTTGTGAACACTCTGGAGGCTGTAGAGAGACCAAAGGGGCGGGCTCGAAACTGGTAGTGACTGGCTCCTATTCGGAAGCGGAGGTATCTTCTTGAGCATTTGTCCATTTTTATGTGGTAATACGCATCTTGAAGATCTACAGAGCACATCCAATCGTCTTCTTCCAGAAGAGGAAGGATAGACTGAACCGTGACCATCCAGAATTTCTCTGTTTTTAAAAATTTGTTTAGTGTACCGAGATCCAGAATTGGTCTCCAGTCCCCTGTCTTTTTTGACACTAAAAAGAACCTTGAGTAAAAATTGGATCCTATCTGGTCTGGGGGAACTGTCTGGATGATTCTTTTTTTGTAGCAGCTTTTGGATTTCATATGCTGCTGCTGCTTCTCTTTGACTGGGTGGAACGTCGGGTAATACACTTGATGAGACTGGGCAAAGATGGAAGGGGATGTGATAGCCTTTGGATATTATCCATTGTATCCAGAGTCGGTGGTTATATTTTGCCAGGCAGTGGGGTACAAGGAGAAACGACCCCTGACCGCTTCCAGAGGTGAGCAGTCAGCAACATTTCAGGAGTGCTAAAAGGGTTGGCCAGAGAAGGAATCTCTGGAACCCGGGTTTAGCGGACCTCCTCTGCCTTGAAAGGGGCATCTTCATTTGGAGTTTCCCCCTCTACCTCTAGGGGAGAACTCAGCACGTGCAACCCAGAAAGAACCCTGTGATTTCTTGTGCCACATCTTTCTGCTCCTCTGATTTCTGGAGTAGAATCACTGAGGAGTGGAGTGTCGGACACCAACGGCAGACAGGGTCTTGCCATCTTGTTCGCACCTTGCCAGCATATCTTTGACTTTAGGGCCAAACAAAGAAGTGGCCTCTATGGGGGCATTCATAAAGGAAGCCTTAAAGGAGTCCGCAAAGTCACAAAGGCACATCCAGGCATGTCGTCTGGCGACTATACCCACGCCTACCACTCTATCCACCTCTTCTGTTGCGTGAGAAATAAGACGCATGGAAGTGTTGAAAATGGACTCTAGGGTGGCTATCTGAGAAGCCACGTTATCATGGACCTCGTCAGAAAGAGCTCCTGCCAAGGTTTCAGAGAGCTGGTTGATAAGATCTCGCTGAAGCTTGGTAAAATATGCCAAACAATTCAAAGACCTTACAGCGAGGGTCGATGAAGCAATCACACACTTCCCTAATCTGTCAATTGCCCGGGACTCCTTGTTGGGAGGATGGACAGTTTGGCTCTCTTCTGCCAAATCCTCCTTAGTAGCAGCTGCCACCACCATAGCATCTACTGGAAGACCTCGTAACCAATGTGGGTGCTCAGCTGGGTGTGATAATATTTTATCTGGTCTCCTCGGTATCGCTTCCAGGGTGTCAGAAGCCTTCCATGCGCACTGGACAAGCTCATTGGCAAGCGGGGTGACCCAGGAGGTAGGGGGTAAGGCACGAAAAACCTGCAGGAATACGGATTCCTCAGAGGAAGGAGTCACCCCTCTAAGGATCTCGAGGATGTCACCAAAGGACACCTCATCAGAGGGTGACCATGGGGACCCTTCCCCGTCATCAAAATCCATATCTTCAGTCAATGACTCCACAGTGGAGTCCATGTGCTTCCTCTTACATGATGCTTTGTGAGGTACATCCTCAGTAGGAGGTTCTGGGGAAGACTGCAAAGAGGGGGTCTCCTGAGGAGGAGAAACCTGAGGCTCTTGTGCCCTGTGTCCGGCAGTTGAGGCTTGTGACAGTTGCATCACAGAGGGGAAGAGGACTCCCAACATGTAAGCTTTGCCAACGGAGGCAAGCGCCCTCTCTATGGACTGGAAGGCTTGCCTGCCCAAGGAGGAATGGGAGCCCAGAACCGGGGTCACACCCCGCCCCGGCGAGCCCGCCCCAGATCAGGAGTCTCAAGAGGACCGTGAACCGTAAGAGAGAGAGGATCCCTAGAGGGTGCCATAGAAAACAAATCAGCATTGAGCCAGGAATGCCCTCCCCAATGGCACAGCCACTGGCCTGAGAAGAGCCCAATACACCAAGGACCACAAGGACGACTCTGGTTCCAAAGTGAGATCCACTATCGGAGTCGGAGGAAGGGAAGCTGCTTCGAAACTTGAGTGGAAGTCGAAGGAGAAGTGTACGTTGGGGTTTGAGGAGATATACGTTCACCTGAATGAGAGAATGTGGACTTTGATGGTTGGGAGAGACCTCTGGCCACAAACAACTGGTCAACAAGCCGCAAAACATCCTGTTCAGAGAGACTCTTGGTTGACCTCATGGAGAAAGCTGATGGTGATTCTGGCCTTTCTAGGAAAGGACTATATTGACTGGTTTCAAAAGGATCCAGTGAAGGAGAATATTTGGTCCTTGCTAATTCAACAGGTGCAGATCCCGTTGTCGAGGATGTCTGCACTGAAGAAAACAGTGTGGAAACAGTCTGCGCTGACGATGTCAGCACCATAGTAGCTGAAGGTGTCTGCACTGTAAAGCCAAAAGTCTGCCCCAAAGGGTACAGTGCCATAGTGGAAAGTGCCTGCACCAGCAATAAGGATGGTGCAGAAAAGGACTGCACCGAAGCACATGCCGGTGCCAAAAATGTCTGCTCTGTGGAGTACAGAAGAGTCACACCTGGAGCCAAAGGTGACTGTACCAATGGTGCCAAAGGGGACTGAACAGTGCCATTAAGGGCTTCAACAGAGCTGTCAGAACTGTAGTTGTCTGCACCAGGAACTCATGTGCCGGTATCGATAAAGGAGACATGGCTGTAGTCAAAATCATTTGGGGTGGTGCCAAGCCTGGAGCCGAGAGAGTCACAGGTGGCAGCGCCGAAGTAGTAATCAATTTCACCTTCTTATGAATAAGACTCCCTACGATCTCCAGAGGGAGAAGAAGGGAGTGACTTTGATGAAGAAGAGGAAGAACACCTCTTGTGGTGTTTAACAGGAGGGGGTGAGCCCTCTGACCGACAAATAGCCTCAGAGAAAGGAGACTTGAGGTGACCTTTCAAAATTAAATTATTTTTCCTCTCGCTGAGAGTCTTGGTAGAGAAATTTTTACAAATCCCGCTCGAAGGATCCACAGTCAGATGGGAGACATTAAGACAGTATACACATAAGTCGTGGCCATCGGAAAGTGGTAACTTACGTCCGCAATCCTTACACTGCTTGAAACCAATGCTACTTTTCTTATCTGACATAACTGATGTGGAGAAGAACAGTACCAAAAGGAAGAAGAAGGCTACCCAAAAAGGGTAAGAGGAGAAAAGAAAGGATTACCAGTGATGATAATGGAGAATTACCACCAGGTAAGAAAAGAGGGTAATAAAGGGAAAAGACTAAAGGGGGAGAGTCTAAAGTGTACAACAGGGTAGGAAAATTTTAGAATAAACTTTTTAGAGAAATTCAAAGTAAGAACAATGTATAAACTTTCAAAAAAATCAGACAGCTGAGAGAGTGGCGTGACACGGCTGTACAGCAACGCGGCAAACGAGATCTGCAGGGAGCAGAGCATTCTGGGTAGGGACCTTGGATCGAGATTTTTTGGCTTGACGCAAGCTTGATATTGGCCGGCTCGGTTCCGAGGACAGAAACGATAACCCATCAGTAAGGAATTAATGAAGATTAACAACATCAGATCCATAGTTTGGATTTTAAAGTTTTACAGACTGCAGCAATCCAGAATCCAAATCACCAACCCTAGATGCTGAGCACGTCTTTCCCTTTTTTTACAATTCTGGAATATAAGAAATGCAGTGTAAATATGACCTACCCTACTTTACAAGGCTTTCTTCTATGTTGTCTACCTCTCACATAATACTTCTACTTAATACATTTTCTCTTTTTTTTAATTTACTGAAAGTTAAACTACAAATGAAAAAAATGGTAGAAAAAGACGGAGTAACCAACGTGTCAAAATGTCAGTATTAATTTCTATGTATGTGGAAGCAGTAGGAATCCAGGTTATTCCACTTAAACCCAGTTAAGTGAAAAACAAGTGGATTGAAAGTAAAGCCACCCACTAACCTGATGTGTTTTAACTGTCTCCTGAACTCCCAGACTTAATATACTCAACTCCTGAAATTGATGAATTTGCTAGAAAGGGGCAAGCTTGAATGCAGTATTCTAATTTGATGAATGTACATTATGGCCAAATGCTGCTAGTGAACTGCACTGCAATGGGGGTGGGTGGGATACCTGTTAATATGCTTACCCTGAAAGGACTGCACATCTCTTTACCAACTATCTGTGCATACCTACAACACTAATACTACTCAACTCGATATACTAGAAATATAAATAACTTTCACCTCCCCAACCTGTTAAGCATTTTCTTTCCACGAATACATTAAAGTAAACATGAATATTATACAATATACATATCCAAAGTCTCACCTCACCTGTATATACGTTATCTTAAAGAACAATATCTTAAAACTTTCCGAGATTACCAGAGATGAACATTGTACAGCCAAGGATTATCTCATTAAGAAAATATTTTAAGACAGCAGCATGTGTAAAGCAACTGTGCAACTCCCAGGCAAATTAAGACACTGACCACTAAGGCACAATCCCAATTACAGGTTAAAAGAACTGTCTTGCATCTAAAATATAATATTCTACAGGGGTATTTAGACCCATTTTCTTAGCTTTGAACATAACACATATGTGAGTATTGACCGTATCAGTAAATCTTTAAGGGGGACCCTTCACACTGGGACACATTTGGAAACTCTTTTCTTTGCTCAGAACATATTTTTTCCATTCTCCAGCTTCCCACCTGTGCTCATGCATCCTGCTAACCTATGCAATAGCATTGTGTATCACAGCTAGGAGGGGGTACGTAAACCCAGTTTTACCACAATGGAAAATGACTGAGCACACTGGCAAGGTTTAAACGAACAAGAATATAAACTATACACAATGTACTTATATTTAACATCCACAAAAATTGTGGAGGGGTGGTACAAAATTAAGACGATAAAGGCAGGGTGATGAATACCTACATTGATTGATATTGTGAGTACTTATACCTATTATATCTTACCTGGAGGGACCCTCCATCTGCACTAGGTGCATTAAGGAAGAGTAGTAAGCAGTGTCCAACTACATCCCTGAGAGAGAAGATCCAGCTAAGCCCAAAAGCAAGGACTTAAAAGGCTAAGTCCTCAAGAGTAGTGTTAACAGGGAAATCCAATTTAGGAAAGCAGCGTCCATGATGTAATGTTCAGTGAAAGTATGAAGCAATACCAAATGGCCATGGCAAAGACATCTACAATGGACACACTTCTCAATCAACCACTAGAAGCATAATTCCTGATGGAGTGTTTTTGTGTACTCTAACCAAAGAACATCATCTGTCAATATTAGAAAACCATGCAGTTTGCAATCTATTTGGACAGGATTTGCTTACATACAGCCACACTTGCCTAACCCAGACAGAATGAGATGGATCACCTGGTCCAACTTCTTAAAAACATGTGCTATCATCAGGTAAATCTGAAATAGCAATGCACGTCAATGATATGATGGCCCATCTCCCCTTGGATTCAGCCCCTGGAAAGCAAACAAGCATAGAAAGCACGAATGCCACTTTTCGCATAAAATATGGATCAGTCCTTAAGGATACCCAATCCCTGAAAAAGAAAAAAAAAAGTTTCTTTACAATTTCAATTTAGGGCCTGTAGCTCCGAGATCCTAGGCCTGCAGCTAAATGACTAGCAAAAGCAGTCTGTTCCAAGACACAGACTTCCAATCTACTAACCAGCGGGCTCAAAATAATGATGTGCAGGACTATCAGCCAAAATTCAAGTCCCATGAACTGGATGGTTTCTTGAAAAAAACAAGTTAAAAGGCAAAATTACCTTGAGATATTGCTTGAAAAACATAAACTCATCAAGATTTCTGCCACACACAATGTAGTAATGCACAGAGATATTTATAATAGTGCAGCTAAGGTCCAATTCAACCAGGTGTCAAGACAGAGAACTTGAAAACAATTCAGCTAAGGCAAAAGACGCTAAGTCAATTGTGTAGATGGAAATCCACATCACTCTAATTAGCACAACGCCTTCTGAAAGCCTCAAATCGCCTCTGTTCTCAGCCAGAAGGTCCAGCTGGGACAATATTACTAGAACAACCATGCATGAACAAGAAAATGTTGCCTCAAAACAGGGAAAATGTCCTTGTGTATGCCAGTGGAGAATTTTGTAATGCCAAGAACATTAAAGCCTAGTTTGTAACTTCCTCAGCCATCACAGGGCAGAAAGGATGAGTAGTACTTCTTTCTTCTCTGAATTTTTCTAGTTGGTATGGAATTAGCTGGATATGAGGAAAGGTGTACAGGAATTATATCTTCAGCTAACTACTCAATACCCTGAGACAGCAACCAGAACAAGCAAGAACTGGTCTTTTGTGGCAAATAGGTCAATGTTTGGTGTACCCCACTCCTGGAACATCACCAAGAGTAAGACCACCCATCTTTACAGTATCAGTACAGGGTTGGGACTACAGCTCAGAATGTCAACTTTAACATCCACCTCTCCCGGGATAAGAACAGCTTGTAAGGGTGGTGCTTCAATTAAAGACCCAAGTCTAGATTTGTAATAACAGTCAGGAAAGGGGCTGGAAGTGCATCCTAGCCTGTTTATTTATGTACCACGCCATGATCTGTTGGTCTGACCCAAGCTGGAGGGGGTGTGTTTTCATCTCTCTCTTTCCAGGGAATGAAGGGTGAACAGAGCCAACCTCATTAAAACAGTTTTATGTGCAACCTCTTCTCCTGGGCTGGAGGGTTCAACTTCATAAGCAGGTTTATAAGCAATGCCCTCTCAGATAAGTGGGTGGGGCTTCATCTGTCCTGCTTCAGGAAACACCTCAAGTATGTTCTTCAATCTAGTCAAGAGGCATCCTTTCTGGCAGGAAGACAAACTCCATAGTGTGACTGCTGGCTAAAGTCCAACATCTGAAATCATGGTGTTAGTCTGAAACCAGGAAGAAATACATCATAGCATGAAGGCTCTGTGACTATAGGCACCTCAGGCCCACCATCTGAAGGAAGGATAATCGGACAGATGAGAGATTAGTTTCCCAGAGACTTAAAAGTAGCAGAATAGTTCAAGCAACAACCTTCCACTTTTCATTACCCAAGTATAGATAATTTCACGATCTCCCTGGTCCTACCATTGGGCAGTAGTAGAAAGCAGAATAGTCTTAACTCCAAACTATGAAGGTAACCAACTACAACAATTACCCCTAGTTTATGGTGATTCACAGGACTGATGGTGATATCCAAGAAAAGGATGCTGCCAGAAGTCTACTGATGGGGACTCCAGAAGACAGTTTTCCAGACACAGGAACAGCAGGAAACCCATATCATCTTTATAGGTAGGTCTGCAGACTGTTATAAGCCTACCCACCAACCAGAAGTCAGAATCAAACCCTGTCCCTTCTATCTGTGAGGTAAAGACCTTAAACATTATGCCCACCCCTTCCACAAACCCTTCCATCATCACAATGGCAAAATTCTTGGTGAAAACTCTAGGAACTGATAATCAAATAAAAAGCTGCAGCATGCAGCAGAAATGCTAAAAATCTAGAGTGAATTACATAGACTTTCTTACAGGGTTCACAGACCGTGATGTTCTTCTATTCATCCACCATGACTACAACTAAAAACACCATCTACCTTACTACAGAAGGTACAGTTGTGTACACTTACCATAAATGCAGATGTTCGAGTGTATTCACTGTTGCAGTCATCACATTTGGGTTATCTGCTTGCAGTAGCCCTCAGTCGGCCTGATTATCAAAGTCTTGGGTCCTGCATCGGTTGCTGTCTCATCTTCCATGACGTCAGGTAGTCAGGGGTATAAAAAATACAGCCGACGCCATTACATCACTTTTTCTTGCCCCAGATGTCAGGTGCCCCCATAATGGGAAGCAATTATATATACAAGGTTACACCTCCAACAAAAAAGCAAATACACCAAAAAGCTTTAAACATAGTAAGCAAGAATAGAGGTATAGCCAATAGAAGTCAGGGGGCTGGAGGGAGGGTAACTAGGACTGCAACAGTGAATACACTCGAACATTTACATTTATGGTAAGTGTACACAACTGTACTATGTTCTTCGTGTTTCACTGTTGCAGTCATCACATTTGGTTAGATTCCCAACGCTAAGGATGGGAGGAGGAAATTAGATAGCATTAGGACCAGCTATAAGGCCCTGCAAGACTGCAGTGGCAAAGCCAGCTCTGGATTTAGAGAAAATTGGCAAATGGTAATGCTTGGTGTAAGTATGTACAGAACTCCAGGTAGCAGCTTCTAGGATGTCCCTGGTAGGGACACCTCTGAGAAAGGCTGTAGAGGTAGATGCAGCCCCAAGTTGAATGTGGTCTTATCCCCTCTGGGATAGGTTTTCCATGGTGCTTATAGCAGAAATGAATGCAATGGCCTACCCATTTAGAAATAGCTTGCTTTGAAATGGCCTTCCCCTCTGCCCCTGCAGCAAATGCTACCAGCAGCTGTTCAGATTTCCTGAGAAGTTTAGTCCTGTCCAAGTAAAATCTAAGTTGTCTGTGCAGATCTAAGGAGTGCAGTATATGTTCCCATTTGTTCTGTGGGTTAGAAAAGAAGGTTGACAAATGAATGGACTAATTAAGAGCCACATTGGATACTACCTTGGGCATGAAAGAGGGACTGGTCCTGAGGGACACCCTGTCCGCCTGAAAGATGATGAAAGGCTCCACTTCCATAACGGCCTGTAATTCAGACACCCTTTTTGCTGAAGTGATGACTAAAAGGAAGGCTGTTTTTCAAGAAGGGAATTTCAACTCTGCACTTGCAGCTGGCTCAAAAGGAGGTAGAGTGAGTTTTTCCAATACAAAGTTAAGGTCCCCGGCTGCAGTTGGAGCTCTCCTGGGTGGTCTTAAGTTTTTGGCTCCTCTGAGGAGCTGCTTGAGCAGTGGATGAGGGAAGAGGGGTGGTTCTGTGTTGTAATGAGCTGAAATGGCTGAGGCATGAATTTTGATGGAGAAAAAGGAAAGGCCCTTGTGAAGCATCTCAGTTAAGTATTGAAGACTCTGAGGTAAATTGGGTGCTGCTGTGCCCATCCCCTGAGATTGGTTCCAGGAACAGAATCTTTTCCATTTTTCAGCATAAGATTTTCTAGTACTAGGCCTCCTTGCCTCCAGAATGACATCCAACACTTGTTTGCTGAGTGATGGTAACGGAGAGATCAGGTAATTAGCCAGGCTGCCAGGTTCAGGGTTTGAAGCTGAGGGTGCAGAATCTGGCCCTCCTATTGGGGCAGCAAGGTAGGGGTCTGAGGCAGGTGACATGATGTCAGCAGTGACACACTGCGCAAGAGGGGGTACACCAGTGCTAGCGTGGCCAGTCTGGTGCAATCAGTATTATCCTTGGTTTGCCCTGTTTGATCTTTATTAGTACCTTGGAGAGGACAGGCAGAGGAGGAAAGGCATAAACTGATAGATTTTTCCAGGTGAAGGACAGGGCATCCACTTTCCAAGCTTGTTTGTGGGGAGCCCTTGTGCAGAATTTGCCCAACTGGTAGTTCTGGGGGGAGGCAAACAGGTCTATATCTGGGCTCCCCCATTTGTTTATCAACATGTTGAATGTCTTTGGTCCCAGGTTCCACTCATGTGGGTCCATGAGATTTCTGCTTAGTTCATCTGCCAGTGTATTCAGCATTCCTGGCAGGAATTGAGCCTGTAGGTGCACTTGGTAGCTTAAGGCTGTGTTCCACAGAGCCATGGCTAGTCTGCAGAGAGGGTATGAGTGGGTTCCCCCCTGCTTGTTTATGTACCACATAACAGTGGTGTTGTCCGTCTTTACCATTAATTTTCCTGGAAGAATGTGGTCCTTGATGGCTGTCAGAGCATTCTGTACAGCTAACATTTCTTTTTGATTGATATGCAGGTGCATTTGACTTGGGTTCCACTTGCCCTGAATGCACTTAGATCAGTTCTTTGAGAAGCCCTACCAGCGCTCCTGAAAGGAGGCCCGACTGTCCTACTCTGGAGGCAGTCGGGGGTCGCTTATCTTTGTCTCCAGATGCCTGGCTCAAAATAACAAATGACAACTGGGTACAAAGTATCATTTCCAGAGGATATTTCATTCCTTTCACCACATCCCCTCCACTGACAACAAAAATCATGGACATTCCATCCAGTTACAGGGAACAGGCAAAAGTAGAGGTCCAAACATTGCTAAGAAAAAGAGTCGTCCAACAAGTCCCAGCAGACCACATAGGATCTGGAACTTACACAAGATTCTTTTTAGTTCCAAAAAAGACAGGGGACTGGAGACCTATTTTGGACCTCAGCACACTAAACAGATCTGTTAAAAAAGGGAAGTTCTGGATGGTCACGCTTCAGTCGATACTTCCCTTTTTTAGGGAAAGACAATTGGATGTGCTCGATAGATCTCCAGGATGCATACTACCACATAAAAATGGCCAGACAATCCAGGGATCATCTGCACTTCTGGCTGGGAATTACCAGTTTCGAGCCCTGCACTTTGGTCTCACTGCAGCCCCCAGAGTGTTCACCAAATGTATGGCAGTTGTCACGACTCACCTGAAACTTTTAGGATTCCATGTGTTTCCATACCTAGACGATTGGCTCCTCACCGCCACCACCAAGCATCACCTAATACAAGCCAGGGACACCACTCTTACTCTCTGCAGTCAGCTGGGCATTACAATAAACTCAGAAAAATCTGCCTTTTCGTTATCGCAACATACCGTTTTTATCGGAGCAGAATTGGACACCACCACCACTGCTTTGAAACTTCCAGCAGAAAGAGTCTTATTACTCTTTCAGCAGGTCCACAATATCATATCCAAAGACAAGGCTCCAGTATCAGAAGTACTAAAATAGTTAGGCATGATGGCAGCTGCAGTATTAGCCATACCGTTGGGTCACATGCACATGCGGATTCTGCAATGGCTGTTATTCACTCAATAGTCTTACCAAGAGCTCCCAATGTCTCATCTAATAATAAAGACAAACACATGCAAAAAGGATCTTCAGTGGTGGTTGACCTCTCTTCATGTTACAATAGGTCGTCCTTTTGTTCTACACCCACCAGTGGCCACAGTGACCACGGACACTTCCCCAATAAGGGGGTGGGGGGGCATTTTCAGGGAAGAACAGCTCAAGGCACATGGAGTGAACAAGAGACACATCTGCATATCAACGTCCTGGAGATGAGAGCAGTACTTTTAACATTGCAGTATTTCCAGGATTCTCTTCCTCTGGGAACAACTGCGATTCAGACGGACAACATGTCAGTGGTCTGGTACTTGAACAAACAAGAAAGAACCAGGTCCTACCCTCTTTGTCGTGAGGCCTTAAGAGTACGGCAGTGGGCTACATCCACCCAGCGCTTTCTGTTAGCAACACACATCCTGGGGAAATCCAACGTGACAGCAGGCAAACTGAGCAGAGCAATTTTGTTGCCTCAAGAGTGGTCCCTCAAGAAACAAATAGCAGAGAGAATTTTGCACAGGTGGGGCCAGCCTTGCTGCGACCTTTTTGCCAGCCACATGAACACGAAATGCAAACGCTACTTTGCCCAGTTTCCCCCTCCAGGAGAAGCCCCAAGGGACGCACTCGTACACGATTGGCCTCCGGGTCTCCTCTATGCATTCCCACCAATTCATTTAACACCCAAAGTACTACAGAAACAAAAGCCCTAGGAAGGACCATCATTCTAATAGCCCCTTATTGGCCTTGTCAGATTTGGTTCCCCTTCCTTCGACTTCATCAATTGGAGGACCCTTGGATTCTGAACCCAGTTCCAGATCTTCTGACACACTCGTCGAGGGAACTTCATCCCTCTCTTCAGTCCCTGAAGTTGACAGTTTGGCTGCTCCAATTCCCAACATAGCCAGGTTCCATAACTTTTCAAATGAAACACAGCAGATTCTGATATCTTCTCATAAATCCTCTACTAGGAAGTTATATCTTAGCAAATGGAAAAGATTTTCTATATGGGCCTCTCAAAATAACACTGATCTCTACCAAGCCCCTATTGCCTCCATATTAGAGTTCTTGACTATGCTTTTCAATAAAAGAGCTGCAGCAGCAACAGTTCGGGTTCAACTTTCTGCTATCTCTAATTTTCACCTTGGATTTGAAGGATTGAACAAAATGTCACAAAAACTATCCAAAGCCTTTCTCAAAGGGACTTTTCATCTCAGACCACCTGTGAAATCCCCTTATACCCCATGGAATCTAAATTTTATGCTTTCACGCATTATTCACCCACCTTTTGAACCAGCTTCCTCATGCGATTTGAAATATTTGTCATGGAAGACTATCTTTTTAGTAGCCATCACTTCTGCCTGCAGAGTGTCAGAGCTTCAGGCCTTGTCCATAAAGCCTCCTTATTTGATTTTCCATGCTGACAGTCACCCTGTGAACTAATCCCTCATTCTTGCCCAAAGTTTGTTCTGAAACTAACCTTAACCAGATTATAGACTTGCCAGTGTTCTTTCCCAAACATACCAACAACTTAAGAGTATATGCTGCACAAGCTTGATGTTCACAGACAGCTCCAATTTTACGGATAACCTACACAACGCCGACATTCCAGAATGCCGACAACATATGATCGACATTCAGAATGCTGACATTGTGAAACGTCCACAGAAAAGGAAAATAAAACTTCCTTTCAACTGCTAGCAGGGGAGCTATGCACCCCTGCAACCCCCCCATGGGGGGCTTTGACCCCCCCCACACCCCCCGTAACTTTAATATACCATCTCCAAGATTGCACTACAGTGCAGGAATGGATATCTTTCTATTCTGCACTATAGTGACATGCCGGTTCCGCATTGTCGGCATTCTGAATGTCGATCATATGGTGTCGGCATTCTGGAATGTCGGTATACTGAAGGTTGCACTTGGATAGAACAAAAGAGTTCAGGAAATCAGAACAGCTTTTCCTTTCCTTTTCAGATTACAGAAAAGATACGTCAGTGGGAAAAACAACTCTATCTAAATGGTTATCTGACTGTATCACATTTCTTTATTCAGCTGCTAATATGCCCTTACAACACAAAATTAAGGCTCATTCTACCAGAGCAGTGTCTACACCCTCTGCCTTTTCTACTAGACTTCTTATAAACAACATTTGTGCAGCAGCCACTTGGTCAAGACCTCATACCTTTATCACTCATTACAAAGTTGACAGGGACTCCTTTGGATCTACTGTCCTAAAAAACATACTCGCATGAGCCACCTGAGAAAGATGGTGCTAGGGACGCTACCCATCTGTAAGAATGAACGGCGAGACAGAACAACTTCACATAAAGAAGTTATGTACTCACCATAACATTCCATGCGAGTTGTTCATCTCGCCTTCATGCTTACTTCCCACACTCCTACCCCCTCCAAGGTTTTTCGCAGACTGAGATGCTAGTTTTATCTTGGTTGCTCAATCTTTCTATGGGTTTTCTCATAAAGAGTGATAAGAATGGCACATGGTGTTATCATACGCAGCAAAAAAGATCTGAGGTAACTCTAGGTGCATCGTGGGATAGGGACTTGGCCTCGAGCTTTGTAGTAGGCTGACTCGGAGCTGAGGGTTGGCTCCGAACCCATCTGTAAAAATGGAGGTGAGATGAACAACTCACATTTAATGTTATGGTGAGTACACAACTTCTTTATTTAATATAGGACTGGGGACCGGCTCGGAAAAGACAAGATGCTCGGCTCCGAGGGCTGTGGAGCCGACATAGACTCTTTTTTTAGACTTTTTTGACTTCCGAAGAAGCAGAAGCCTTGGAAGACTTACTAGATGAACCCTGGTCACTCAAAGCTTCCTGAAACGATGAATAAGAAGCCCTCTATCAATAAGTTTCTTTTTCGCTCCTGAAGGACTCTTGATGAAAAAGAATGGCAAATAGAGCAGCTTCCCTGTAAGTGCAGGGCTCCAAGGCAATACACACAATTAACATGACTATCCGTGACAGACATTTTCTGTCCACATTTTGGACACTTTTTAAATCCTGACTTAGGATGCTTATCCTTATCCTGGTCAGCCATACTCAAAAATACACTATACAAACAACTACATACTGTACTATAAAGAGACACACCCAAACAATTAGCAAAGTTTAAGCTAAAGCTAAGATAAAGACGTAAGCCCCAAATAACAAATGGGCTGAATATTAAACTATTAAAAACACACACACTCAATAACTACTTATTTAACTACCTATGTAATGATTTTAAAGCACACCAAAGGGAAAGGGAATATTAAAGGCCTATAGAAAAAACGAGGCCAAAAAAGAGAAGAAATATCTCTAATAACGAGCTATAAAGGGTATCACTATGAAAGATTATCAAAACTAACTAAAATACCTTTAGAACAATTTTTTAAAAACAATTTTCCTAAATAATTTGAGAAAAAGAATTATACTGACCCAAGCTGTGCAAGGAATCTCTGATGTATTGCAACAGCAAACTAGATCTGGGGTAACTCTAGGTGTGTATCATGGGATAGGGACTTGGCCTTGAGCTGTCTGTAAACCTAGAGCTTTGTAGTAGGCCGACTCGGAGCCGAGGATCGTCTCTAAACCCATCTGTAAGAATGAATGGAGAGAGAGAACAACTTCACATATAATGTTCTAAAGCTATGCACCACTGGAAATGATTCCACGGACCAGGGAAAACTGAAGAAATGAGCCTCCCCTATGCAATCCTCTGGGATAATCCAGAGTACTGTGGTCTCCCTTGCAAAGACAGTCAACTGGGAGAACTGACAAAAGGAACAGAAGGCCATAAAACACATTACAGTTGGGAGTCCTAATCCACCTGCCAGGTGACCTTTTCCTCTTCAGGTGCTATGGAAACCCAAGTAGCAGGAAAGACACTACAGAAACTTTCCAAAATAACCACTGCATTCTCCTCAACAGCAGACCTTCAATGATATCCACAGAAGCTATTCAAAGAGGACCTAGAAAGGCCAACCAGAATAGCTTGCCTTAGTTGTCCCTCAGATGAAAAAAAATCTGAGTAACTCAGTTAGCTGAAGACACACATTGACTGTTGGTGCAACAAGCACAGCAACAATACAAGCAAAATTATAACGGAAGCGTGAAAGGCCATGAAAGAAGCCATCATGCTACTTAAATTCACATAATCCATCATGTCAGTCTCCTTACTACTGATAGTGTTTCTAGATGATAGTGTACCAAAGAGTACTGGAAATGGACAGGTGAGGCTGATAATTCAGGGCTCTAGGGTGGACAGTGATGGAGGTAAATGCTATCTTTTCACCTTGCGCACAGTGTTACACTCCTTTATCCAGCAGTTAAAGAAATCAGGTGCTGGGTCTCTGGGTCCTGTGCTAGGCTCCCAAGATCATGTAAGATTCTTCCTGCCCAGGGTGCTTAAACAGAACAGCACTCTGTTCTTTCCATGGTATGCAAGGAGCATCTGACTCCTTCAGATTTGAAGGATTAGGATATGGATACTTCTAGCAAACAAAAAATATCATTCTTAAACCCAGGCTCCAGGGTGTTGGGGAAAGGGTGGAAATTATCTTTCTTACACAAATAAAAAGAAAACCTTTTTTATGGGATAGGGAAAGTAGCTACAAGCTTGTCCAAAGAAGACTCCTTGGCTTATATTTATCCAAAGGATCACCATCCAGGAGAAAGAATCATAAATCAGGGAACAGACTGTTACTCGTCTGCCTCAGAGACCAGGAGTCTCAAACCACTTAGGCTCTTCAGACTGACAAGGACACAGGCAAGGAGACACATATTCTGCTTCTTCTGACCTCAGTAGAGCCTCCCCTAGCACCTAATGCTCAAGATGAGGGACAGGTGTTTATGGGAGCTCGGCCTAGTACCTGCTGTACACGGCATTAATGCAAAAGTCTTGTGAAGGATTTTGTGGTGATAATAAGTTGCACTTCCTAACAGCAAGGTTCTACAATTAATATTACACCAGGCATCAAAACGTGAATGCAGATCCAGTGGTACTGGGATGACTGGAAGGTGTAAGAGAAGCACCTGGTCAACTCTCATCATCAAGTCAAGGCCACAGGGAGAGATGACAGCAAGACCTGATCCACAGTTTGTCTACTTATACACTTATTTACTAGTTCTTCACACTTTTCCAAGGCAGCCTTGCTATACAAAAGTCCATTTACAGAAAATTACTGCAAAGCAAAGCTCCATGAAATCAAAATAAACAATAATAAATAGTACAATAAAGCACACTGAAAAAAGTATTAAACAATGGAGTATAAACCCAACCAAATATGACGTAGTATCAGTGGACAGAATAAAACTTACATGAGGAGCAGAATACTGGATCATATTAATATGTATATCATATGTATAAGTTATTATTCTGAGTATGTACAACGTGCAAATTATTTACTTTTAAAAACTAAAAAAAATAGTGGGTTTGGTTAATGAAAAGAAGCAATAAAAAAGGAATACATTACAGAGAGTATGGTGAGAAGAAGGTTGATAAACTACTGAGATGATAAAAGCACATATGAAAACATACATAGCATTAAAGTGCTTAAAAATTAAAGTGAATTATGGGCAAGGTGATAACATCAGAGAAGTGTATTCAGTAAGCTGGAAGAAAGAATAAGGGTCAAGAATACAACAGAACAAAGAATATGAGACAGAATACAGCTAGCAAATTGAACAAAACTACAAGAGAGGTAGGACAGGTTTTTGTCATCACTGAAGGAAAAGTAACATTAAGGCCAAAAAAGGTGCACAGTTCTGTGTGTGTAAAAAGACAATTATTAAGAAGGTGGCAGTGAAACATTCAGAAATGCTACAGGAGCAACCTGTATGTTTTGAAAGACATGAAAAATGCAATGGATTTAACATGAGAGTGTGCTGTACTATTCTTGGTTGAGGGAGGAAGTGAATTCTTACTTTATATAAATGGCAAGCATACACTGCATCACAAATACCCTCGATAACATTAATGACTAACCTGGTACTTCATGCAAAACTAATGTGTTCAGGGCAGGGTAATTATTTTATATATTTTTTTTAGTTTGAAAAAGATGAAAAACTGTTAGGCTTATGTTCAAATACTGCCATTTAATTACTTAAAAGATGGTATAATGGGACATGGCACACCACCAGTCCATTTTAATCAACTGATGACTTCATCAAAAATTTGGGGGGGGATAGAGAAACCATGGATAAAATGAATGACAAGCTCTCATACCTCATTTAGAGGGGTGAAGCTCCCTGCACCTCCTTTATTTAATATAACACATTCTGAGGTTGCAGAGCCTCAGAACAAACTACCCACTTTTTACAAAATGGCCCATCAATTAAAACAGATGCAAAGAAATGCACATTTACCAGAACAAATATGGTATGCTATTCTGTGTTTTGCTTTAATCAATGAATCAAAAAGTACAGAAAAAATTATTTAAAATGGAATCAAAGAAGCATGAGCTAGCGGTATAATGATGAGTGGAAATATAGCTATGAAGCAAATTTAGCTAATTTATGGTAATATGTTTGGAGTATACTGAACGTATGTTTGGAATGCTTAGTGAACATTGATTAATGGAAGAAAACAAAGGAAGACTGTGGAATCAGAAAAGAATCTGCCTGCTGAAGGTAAGATTTACCATCATATAACATTTCTTGAGACTTTTACACCCTTTGCGTCAGTCCAGAAGTGTTTGTTTAGTTTAATTCATCCATCAAGTATAAATGCCTAAATAATCTGAGTCAGCTTTTTCAAATGATGTATGATTCCAAAGTATTTAAATGTACGAGTTTCAGAGTGGCAAATGTTATACATTTCATTTTGTCTGTATTTAGGAATACGTCTGAGGAATTTAGTCAGTGTCAAAGGGAAGTAAAGACTTTCTGTAATGAGTGATAAACCAAATGTTGGTGATGTGATGTGACGAGAACACCATGGTTATCAGCAGCATCCTGACAGTACAGTTGTGTACACTTACCATAAATCTAGATGTTCGAGTATATTCACTGTTGCAGTCATCACACTTGGGTTATCTGCATGCAGGTATCCTTCAGTCGACCCGAATACCAGACACTTAGTATCTGCATCGGCTGCTGTCGCTTCAGTACTGACGTCAGGGGTATAAAAACAGGCAGCAGACGCCATTACATCAGTTTTTCTTGCCCCAAATGTCAGGAGCCCCCCAAATAGGGAGCAAAGTTATGGTGGAAAAAACACCACCAGTAAAAAGTAAATACCAATAACCCATTAAGGGGTGAGTAATAGACATAGAGAGACAGAGAGAGAGACAAGGGAGCTGGAGGGTGGGAAACCAGGACTGCAGCAGTGAATACACTCAAACATCTACATTTATGGTAAGTGTACACAACTCATAGGTTCATAGGTTCATAGGTTCGTACTAGGCTATCTGCCCTAGGGCATTTATAAGCCTAGCCAGAGTGTATGTGGCTTACACCACCCCTTAGGATGAGAATACTATGCCCTTTTAGGGTTTAGTTTACTATGCCTCTGTCTAGTAGTGACACAGAGATGACCCCCGGGGTAAACCTACGATCTCCCATCCACTCATCGAGATTTCTCTTGAATAGAGTCAGTGAGGGGCTCTGCCTAACATGGACTGGGATTCTGTTCCAGAGTGTAGGGAGCCTCTGGGTTATGAATCTGTCCCTCCAGCACGTTCTATTTATTTCTGTGTTGAGGTTTAAGTCACTTGTTCTCGTGGCTCTGATGGATTTGGATTTTCTGAGGTGGAGCATGTCCATTAATTCAGGATTGGACATGGCCTTGTACGTCAGGCACAGATCACCTCTGAGTAGGTGGTATGCGACTGAATAGAGCTGGAGTTTTTTCAGTCGGGCAGCATATGACATATGTTTAAGACCCTTTATCCTCTTGGTGAGGAACTTTTGGAGTCTTTCCAACTGCTGCAGGTGTCGGGTGAGATACATCCCAAATGGGGCATTGTACTCAATAATTGGCCTGATAAGAGAAGAGTACAGGGGCACAATGACCTCTCTTGATCTAGATGTGAAACCCTTCATAAGGTGGGCAATATAGAAGGTCTTCCTAACCACTTTGGCAATGTGAGTGTCAAATGAGAGGTTACTGTCAACCTAGGTCCCTAGGTCCCTGATTACCTCTTCCGTACTTAATGGATTGCCGCCTATGTGGTAATTTGCCGGTACCTTGTTTTTCCCAAAGAGTATGACTATACATTTTTTGGCGTTCAGCTTAAGGCCATGGCTCTGGCACCAATTATCCGTTTCTATGAGGCCTCTCTGAAGGATGTTTGTGTCCGCTGGAGTATCAATTATGGCACCCAGTTTGCAGTCATCTGCGAACTTTGTCAGCCACAATCCTCCTATGTTTGCCTGTACCTCGGAAAAATAAATGCCGAACAAGAGGGGTCCCAGGACTGAGCCCTGTGGGACACCGCTTGTGACTGGCTTAGAGTCTGACATAGCTCCAGCAACTCTGACCCTGTGGGTTCTGTCCTTCAGCCAGTTTACAACCCATCTTGTGACATATGGGTTTACATTTAATCTGGTGAGTTTGTCTATGATGCCCGAGTGGGGTATTGTGTCAAAGGCTTTTGCAAGGTCAAGGTAGGCTGTGTGAACTGCCTTACCCTCATCAATGGCCTTAGTGACTGTTTCAAAAAAGTCAACCAAGTTCAAAAGGCAGGATCTGCCCTTGACAAAGCCAAATTGGGTAGGATCCAATGTCTGTAGGTCCCCAATGTCTTTGTTTATGAGTTCCATAATGATCCTCTCCATAGCTTTGCAGACCAGGCTCGTCAAACTTATGGGGCGGTAATTTCCAGGGTCCGTAGAAGCACCACCTTTGTGAAGTGGGACCACTGTTGCCATACGCCACTCTTTGGGTACGTATCCTGTAGTAAGGCTAAAATTAAACAGCAGCCTTATGTGTGGGTTTAGTTCCTCTTGGAGTTCATGTAGCACACAGCCCGGGACACCATCCGGTCCCATTGATGCTGTGTTTTTAACTTTAGAGAGGGCGGCTCTCACCTGGGCATCTGAGATGTTAGGGAGGCTACACTCTGCTGGGATAGTTATTTCTCCTTTTGGGGGGGGAGGGGGAGGAGAAATTTGCGCTGAACCTGTCTGCCAGTATGTTGGCAATGTCAGTGGGTTCAGTATATTTTGTGTCATTTTGGACTAACTCTGAGCATATCTGGGAGTTTCCACACAGGTTTCTAACATAGCTAAAGAAGGCCTTGTTATTGTCTTTTGTGTCTTTTGCGATTTTTCTCTCAAAGTTGGCCTTGGATGATTTTATGAGTGATCGTAGTTTTTTGCTAGTACTGATCAGAGATGCCTTCCCTTTTAGGGATTTTGCTCTGTCATGTAGTAGCTTCCTCCTCCTGTTGTAAAGTTTGTTTATGGCTGGGGTCCACCAGACCGGGCACCTGCCTTTGGGGAATGGGTCTTGGTTTTATTTGGGATTGCATGATCCATGCATTCTTGAAGGTGCCCATAGAAGGCATTTGCAAAGGATTCAGCAGTGTGGGTTGTGGTTTCCACTGGCCCAGGGGCCTTGAAAGATACCACTTCAGTCTTAAGAAGTGTGAAGTTTGCTTTTGAGAAGTTCTTCACTGTGGTCTTTTGTGCAGGGGGTGGGGTGGGATGTGGATTTCCAGTGAGATTAATTTATGGTCTGATCTTACCAAAGAGGGATGTACTTCCGGTGTGGAGCATTTTGTCCCCATGTTTGTGATGATCAGGTCTAGTATATTGTCTCCTCTTGTGGGAATGGTGACTAGTTGTTCCATTGCATTTGAGTTTATGAATTCTAGAACCCTTTGGGCTAGGGTGTTGGGGCTTGAGTAATGTTCCCAGTCTATGTTTGGGTAGTTGAAGTCTCCCAAAATGATGGTATTTGGAGAGACATTCATACTCTCCAGTGTCTTCAGGAAGGCTGTGTGGGGTTCCTGAGTTTGAGAGGGTGGTCTGTAGCATGCTACAAATTGTAAGGCAGTTTTGCCTATGGTTAGTTGCACCTGGATTAGTCTCCGATGCTTCGTTCGTTGCCACTAACCTGGAGGTGTGGGTATCTTTGATGAAAATGGATACTCCCCCTCCTTTTGTGGTTCGGTCCAAGTTTTGGGGCCGGAAAGCATGATATGAGGTAAAACCTGATAGTGCTGGGGTGCTCTCAGGAGCCTTGAACCAGGTTTCAGTCACTGCACAGACATCGATGTTCTCCATACTGAGGAGGGCTTCGAGGGCGTGCATCTTGAGGTTTAGACTTCTGGCATTGAGCAGCATTACCCTTAGTTTTTTTCCACTTCTGTTTTCTAGGGAGGTAGGTTTGTCATTTGAGCCTTGCCTAAAAACTGTACTATGTTCTTCGTGTTTCATTGTTGCAGTCATCACACTTGGGTTGATTCCAAAGCTGAAGAAAGGGTGGTGGCAGTCAAGAAGAGTTGGGGCTGGCTAGTATGCCCTGCAGGACTGCTGTTGCAAAATCCGTCTTTGATTTGGAAAAGATAGGTAGGTGGTAATGCTAGGTGAAGGTGTGTACAGAACTCCAGGTAGCAGCTTCCAGAATGTCCCTGGTAGGGACTCCCCTGAGGAATGCTGTAGAGGTAGAAGTTGCCCTAGTGGAATGAATTCTGACTCCCCTGAGGGGTTGGTTTCCCATGGTGTTTGTAGCAGAAATGGATACAGTGTGCTATCCATTTGGAAATTGTTTTGAAATGGCCTTACCCTCTGCCCCTGGTGCAAAACTGACTAGTAACTGGTCAGATTTCCTAAAGGCTTTAGTCCTATCCAGTGAGAATCTGAGCTGCCTGTGCATGTCTAAGGAGTGCAGGATCCTTTCCCCTTTATTTTGAGGATTAGGGAAGAAGGTTGGCAAATGGATAGATTGGTTGAGAGCCACACTGGACACCACTTTTGGCATAAAGGGAGGGTTAGTCTTGGGGGAGACCCTGTCAGCATGAAAAATAATGAAAGGTTCCACAGCCATAAATGCTTGTAGCTCAGACACTCTTCTAGCTGAAGTGATGGCCAGAAGCAAGGCTGTTTTCCAAGAGAGGAATTTTAGCTCTGCTGACGCTGCAGGCTCAAAGGGGGGTAGAGTGAGCTTTTCCAGTACAAAGTTAAGGTCCCAAGCAGTGGTGGGTGCTCTCCTTGGTGGCCTTAGGTTGTTTGCCCTTCTCAGGAACTGCTTGATGAGAGGGTGAGAGAAGTGATGTGGCTCAGTGTTGTAACGAGCCGAGATGGCAGAGGCATGGATCTTAATGGAGGAGAAGGATAGGCCTCTGTGGAGGAGATATGCTAGGTAACCCAAGATTAGAGGTAAGGAGGGCAGTGCTGTGTCCTCTCCTTTAGATTGAATCCAGGAACAATACCTTTTCCACTTATCAGCATAGGATTTCCTTGTACTGGGTCTTCTGGCTTCAAGAATGATGGGCACCTGCTTGCTTAGGCTGGTCACTGGGGGACAATTCAAGGAATAAGCCAGGCTGCAAGATTCAGGGTTTGCAGATGAAGAATCTCTCTCTCCTGCTGGGTGAGGGGGGCTGGGATCTGGGGTAGGTGCCAGGGTGGCACCAATGACAGGCTGCGCAGTAGTGGGTACCAGTGCTGGTGTGGTCAGTCCTGGACAATCAGGATTGCTCTTGGTTTGTCCTGTCCTATCTTGAGTAATATTCTTGTGAGAAGAGGCAGAGGGGGAAATGCATAGATTGACAGGTTTACCCACTGGAAGGATAGGACATCCACTTTCCAGGTCCTGCTGTGAGGTGTCCTGGTGCAGAATTTGCTGAGTTGGTGATTGTAGAGGGAGGCAAAAAGGTCTACTTTGAGGTTCCCCATTTCAGGGTTAGAAGGCTGAAGGTGCTGGGGTCTAATCGCCACTCATGTGGATCTAGGAGATTTCTGCTCAAGTCGTCTGCCAGAGTTTTGTTTGCCTGGCAGGAATTGGGCTTGCAGATGGATTTGCATGTCCAATGCCGTGTTCCACAGTGTCATGGCTAGCCTGCAGAGTGGGTAAGAGTGGGTTCCCCCCGCTTGTTGATGTACCACATAACTGTGGTGTTGTCTGTTTTTATTAGCAGGGGTCCAGGTGAGAGAAGGGATCTGAAAGCTGTCAGAGCGTGCTGAACAGCTAGCATCTCTTTTTGGTTGATGTGCAGATGAATTTGACTTGGGCTTCAGTGGCCCTGAATGCACTTGTCTCCCAGATATGCCCCCCAGGCATAGTCTGATGCATCTGTGGTTAGGGTCTGGATGGCGTAGGGTTGAGTAAAGGGAAGCCTCTTGTTGTGGTTGCATGCTGCTGCCCACCAAAGAAACTCTGTCCTTAGATGAGGTATGATAGGTATGACGGTTTCCAGGTCCTGAGAATGTTGGCACCAAAGACTTTTAAAGTACCAATGAGGTTTCCGCATATGCAGTCTGGCATATGGAATCAGTAGAATGGAAGAGGCCATGAACCCTAGGGCCTGCAGGATTTTCCTTGCTGACAGCGGGGTTCTGGTGGCCATTTGAGTGAAGTAGCCTGTCAGATAGGCTTGTTTTTCTGGAGTAAGGAATACCATCTGAGATGGTCTATCAAAGCTTGCTCCCAGGAATACAATCTTTTGATGAGTACTAGTTTTGATTTCTTTTCGTTCATAGTGTACCCTAGGGAGGTTAGAAGGTTCTTTACAAATGTCAGGTTCTGCATCAGCTTTTCCTGACTGTCTGCCTGAATTAGGCAATCATCCAAGTAAGGGTATATTTGAATGTTTCTTGTCTGCAACAGGCAATGGCTGGAGCCTGGAATTTTGTGAAGACTCTGGGAGCAGTGGATATGCCAAAGGGAAGTGAAGAGAAAGTACAGTTGTGTACACTTACCATAAATATAGATGTTCAAGTGTATTCACTGTTGCAGTCATTACATTTGGGTTATCTGCTTGCAGTAGCTCTCAGTCGGCCTGATTAACAAAGTCTTGGGCCCTGCGTTGCTTGCTGTCCCTTCTTCCATGATGTCAGGTCGTCAGGGGTATAAAACATGCAGCCGACGCCATTACATCAGTTTTTCTTGCCTCAGATGTCAGGTGCCCTTCTAATGGGAAGCAATTAAATCTATAATACAAGGATATACCTCCAACAAAAAAGCAAATACAGCAAAAAACTTTTTGAGCATACTAAGTGAGAGTACAGGTATAGCCAAAAGAAGAAACAGGGCTGGAGGGAGGGTAACCAGGACTGCAACAGTGAATAAACTCGAACATCTACATTTATGGCAAGTGTACATAACTGCACTATGTTCTTCGTGTTTCACTGTTGCAGTCATTACATTTGGGTAGATTCCCAAAGCTAAGGTTGGGAGGAGGAATTTAAATAGAATTAGGACCAGCTATAAAAGCCCTGCAAGACTGCAGTGGCAAAACCAGCTCTGGATTTAGAGAAAAATGGCAAATGATAATGCTTGGTGAAAGTATGTACAGAACTCCAGGTAGCAGCTTCTAGGATGTCCCCTGTAAGGACGCCCCGATAAAGGCTGTAGAGGTAGATGCCGCCCTGGTTGAATGGGGTCTGATGCCCTGTGGGATAGGTTTTCCATGGTGCTTATAGCAGAAATGAATGCAGTGACCTATCCATTTTGAAATGGTTTGCTTTGAAATAGCTTTTCCCTCTGTCATTTCAGCAAATGCCACCAGCAGTTGTTCAGATTTCCTTTGAGGTTTAGTCCTGTCCAAGTAGAATCTAAGTTGTCTGTGCACATCTAAGGAGTGCAGTATCTGTTCCCCTTTGTTCTGTGGGTTAGGAAAGAAGGTAGGCAAATGAATGGACTGATTAAGAGCCACGCTGGATACCACCTTGGGCATGAAGGAGGGATTGGTTCTGAGGGACACCCTGTCCGCATGAAAGATGATAAAAGGCTCCACTGCCATAAGGGCCTATAACTCAGATAACCTTCTTAGAGAAGTCATTGATAAAAGGAAAGCTATTTTCCAGGAAAGGAATTTTAAATCTGCAGTAGCAGCTGGCTCGAAAGGAGGAAAAGTGAGTTTCTCCAAGACAAAGTTAAGGTCCCAGGCTTGAGTTGGAGATCTCCTCAGTGGCCTTAAATTTTTGGCCCGTCTGAGGAACTGCTTGAGCAGTGGGTGAGAGAAGAGAGGAGGCTCTGTGCTATAATGAGCTGATATGGCTGAGGCATGAATTTTGATGGAGGAAAAGGACATACCCTTATGAAGCATCTCAGTCAAATATTGTAGAATCTGAGGTAAATTGGGCACTGCTGCGCTCATCCCTTGAGATTGGTTCCAGGTACAAAATCTTTTCCGTTTTGCAGCATAAGATTTTCAAGTACTAGGCCTCCTAGCCTCTAAAATATCCATCACTGATTTACTGAGGGGTGGTAAAGGAGAGATTAGGTAATTAGCCAGGCTGCTAGGTTCAGTGTTTGCAGCTGAGGGTGCAGAATCTGGTTCTTCTGCTGAGACAACAGGGAAGGAGTCTGAGGCAGGTGCCATGGGGCCAAGCATGACACACTGCGCAAGAGGGGGTACCAGTGCTGGCATGGCCAGTCTGGTGCAATTAAAATCATCCTTGGCTTGTCCTGTTTGATCTTTAGTAGTACCTTGGAGAGCAGAGGCAGAGGAGGAAAGGCATAAACTGATAGTTTTTTTTTATCTGAAGGATAGAGCATCCACTTTCCAAGCTAGTTTGTGGGGGAATCCTTGCGCAAAATTTGTCCAATTGATGGTTCTGGAAGGAGAAAAACAGGTCTATATCCGGTCTTCCCCATTTGCTTGTCAACATGTTGAAAATCCTTGGTTTCAGTTTCCACTCATGTGGGTCCATGAGGTTTCTGCTTAGTCCATCTGCCAGTGTAGTTAGTTTTCCTGGCAGGAACTGAGCTTGTAGATTCACTTGGTAGCTCAAGGCTGTGTTCCACAATGCCATGGCTAGTTTGCAGAGGGGATAAGAGTGTGTACCCCCCTGCTTGTTTACGTACCACACGACCGTGATGTTGTCCATCTTTATCATTAGTTGCGCCGGAAGAATGTTGTCCTTGAAGGCTGTCAGAGCATTCTGTACAGCTAACATTTCCTTTTGATTTATGTGTAGGTGCATTTGAATTGGGTTCCATTTGCCCTGAATGCACTTCCCTGCTAGGTGAGCCCCTCATACATAGTCTGATGCATCTGTTTTTAAGGTCTGGGTGGCAGGGGGTAGTGTGAATGGTAGTCCCTTGTTTTGGTGGCAGGCCTCTGCCCACCAAAGGAACTCTAGGCATTGGAAGCTATGATAGGAATCATAGCTTCTAGATCCTGTGAATGTTGATACCATATGCTTTTGAGATACCATTGCAGTTTCCTCATATGCAGCCTTGCTTATGGAATTAGAAGAATACAGGAGGCCATGAACCTCAGGGCTTGCAGTATTTGTCTTGCAGATAACTGGGTTTTTGTGGCCACTTGTTTGAAGTAGGTTGTCAAATGAGTCTGTTTCTCTGGCGTGAGGAAAGCCATCTGTACTCAAGCTTGCTCCCAGGAATATAATTTGTTGACAGGGTACCAGGTATGATATCTTTTTGTTTATGGTGTACCCCAGACAAGTCAGTACCCTTTGAACAAAGGCCAGATGATTCAAAAGTATGTCCTGGCTTTTTGCCTGAATTAGACAATCGTCCAAGTATGGGTATATTTGAATATTTCTTTGCCTGCAGAATGCAATGACTGGAGCTAGGCACTTTGTGAATACCCTGGGTGCAGTAGATAAGCCAAAGGGCAGTGCAGAGAACTGATAGTGCATGTAGCCTGCTTTGAAGCGTAGGTATCTTCTGCAAGACTCCCTTATAGGGATGTGCAGGTATGCTTCTCTTTAAGTCTAGTGTTGCCAACCATGCATCTTTGCCTAGCATAGGAAGCAGCTGGTGAAGAGACATCATCTTGAATTTTGGAATCACCAGGAAGGTATTTAGAGTAGCAAGGTCCAGGACAGGACACCATGTATTGCCTTTTCTGGGTACCAGAAAAAGTCTCTAATAGAAACCTTGCCCTTTTCCTCTTCTGGTACCAACTGAATAGTCCCCATGCTTAAGAGAGATAGAGTACTTGATTTTGTGCCTCTGCCCACTAATTTGGGGGTAGATCTGGCCACCCGCTTGGTGTTGGTAACGTGTGGAAGTGAAATATGTATCTTTGGGACACTATATTTAAAACCCATTTGTCCTGGATAATGAGTTCCCAGTTTTTGGCCTGCAGACCAATCTTTCCGCCTAAAGGAGCATTCAGTTGGGAAGTGCTTGGAAGTTTTAAAAGCAAGTCATTGAGACAGTTTTCCATACGGGGAGTCCTACTACTCCCTGATTTGGGTGCTGAACCCGCCCCCCCCCCCCCCCACTGCTTAGTCTTGTGTGTCCCCTGGGACTGAAACCGGGGGTTTCTGCTGCGTCTGGGATTGGCTTAAGAAGAGAAAACCACTTTATAAAGCAAAGCTTTCGGGCAGAACCCTTCTTCAATACTAAAACTTTTTAGTATTGAAGAAGGGTTCTGCCCGAAAACTTTGCTTTATAAAGTGGTTTTCTCTACCAAGTGTTTGTGTTATATCAGTGTTTGCAGCTTGTTTTTTCTTGATTGGCTTGAGAAGACCTGGAAGAGGCTGGAAAGGACCAATTCTTAGATGGCCAGTGCCTACTAAATCTAGGAGGCTAAACTTGTAAGAAATCTTTGCATAGACTTAGCGTTATCTTTCATCTTTTTAAGAACTTCCACAGCCTTGCTGCCAAACAGGCAGTCCTGATTTAAGGGAGCATCCAACAATTTGGCTTTAACATGATCAGGCAAAGATTGCTCCTTAAGCCAAGCATGCCTTCTGAGCACAGACCCAGTAACAGCGGCCCCTAATGAATCAAATCCACATTGCAAAGTATATTTTCCAACCTGTTCAGCAGAATCCATTAAATCCTGTAATTCTTTATTTTCCATACAGCCAGGAATAAACATCATTTTCTGTTTAAGCAATCCAATAACATGTTGCTGATACTTTAACACATGAAACTGGCAGTTTAAAGCCCTAATGGCCAAGGTTGCAGAAGTGTAAACCTTCTTACCCCATCTATCCAGCGCCCTGGAGTCTCTAGCAGAAGGGGTAGGATTTTTAGCAGTAGAAGCCTTAATGCCCTTGGGTCCCTGTGAAATAGTCTCTGCACCCGCAACAGGATTTTTAAAAAGGAACTTGTGTGAATCAGGAACCCTGTAATATCGGTCAGGTTTTCTGGGAGCAGGAAGCAAAGAATCAGGGGCCAAACTAGATTCCGAAAAAGCATCATCAACAATATCAAGTACAAGAGGAATAGCTAAAGGCCAATGCTGAGGCAGGAGTAAGAAATCCCTAAGCCTCTTTTTTGAATCAGAAAAATTCTGGCTTTCCCAGTGGAAATGTTCCCTTAGAGTATGTAAGGTTTCACCAAAAGAAAAATCCTCTGGAGGGGAAGCAGAGGGAAGAGAGTCCTCTGCATCAGAATCCTCATAAGTAGATAAGGGCAAATCCAGATCAACAGAAGAATCAGAAAAATCAGAATCCTGGTCAGAAGATTCATAAACAACTTCAGTCCTAGGTCTCTTGGAAGGTGGAGGTTGGCTTCCCCTGAATAAGATCTTCAGCCATTCTTGTCATTTGTTTTTTAGGCATAGAGGCCTGAGCATGCGGCCTGGGCGTCTGTTTTTTAGGCATGGTTCGAGACTTAGGCCTAAATGAAGAAGGAGGCGTCGGTTTAACATGCAAGTCTGTAGGCCTGAATACACCCTCAGAAGCTGGTGCCTGCACAGAGGCTCTGGACCCATCCAAGGTACAGACATCCACGAGTTCCATAGTTGAAGCATCTCACAGCATACCGGACTCTGAATGGGTCTCAGTACAGGCTTGCGAATCAGAAGTAGTGGGTATCAGGGGCTGCAAAAGCACCTCACTGAGTACCAGCGAACTGGCGACTGGCTTAGGAGAAGTGTCGTCGGCAGCTTTGGACCTCGGCGGCCTGTCTCTGTCTTTATCTTTGCGTTTTATTCAAAATCCGGTAGTCGGATGGCAAACCGACAACATTTCTGGATAATTAAACTGAGAACGGAAATATTTAGAGGTGAAAATACACCAACGGACAATGCGCTGATTAAATAAAGCACAAAACCGACAGCAAGGTACGTATGGTCAGGGCCTAGGCAAGAAATACACTACAAATTAAAATCTTTATGAGGTATTTGCTTTCCACAAGTAATGCAATTATTAACTTTTACTGACATTGGTAAGGAGCAAGAAAAGGTTTCCCCAATGGGGTACTTAGCTTTAGTTGAAGACTTCGGTTCTGAAACTCGAAAACGAAAATTTGAGGAGTCGGCCGACTGGCACTTGCGAACTGCTTCTGCTTCAGGCACCGCACGGCAAGAAAGACTGATGTAATGGCATCGGCTGCATGTTTTGTACCCCCTGACGTCATGGAAGAAGGGACAGCAACCGATGTAGGACCCAAGACTTTGTTAATCAGGCCGACTGAGGACTACTGCAAGCAGATAACCCAAATGTAATGACTGCAACACTGAAACACGAAGAACATCTGATAATGCATAGATCCCTGCCCTGAAATGTAGATATTTCCTGCATGATTCCCTGATAGGCTTCTTTTATGTCTAGGGTGTCTAGCCAGGCCTCTTTGGACAGCATAGGAAGAAGCTGCTGAAGGGTAAGCATTTTGAATTTTGGTACCATCAGGAAGGTGTTTAGAATGGCAAGATCTAGGATTGGGCACCAAGTGCCCTCTTTTCTGGATACTAGGAAAGGTCTGGAATAAAACTCTTGACCTATCTGTTCTACAGGAAGAGGCTGAATTGCCCTTATGGAGACCAGGGATTGAACTGGGTTTTGTGCCTCTGCCCACTGGTTTGGAGGAAGGTCTGGGAACCCTTTCAGGGTTAGCAGTGTGTAGAAGTAAAATTTGTACCCCTGGGATACAATGTTGAAGACCCATTGGTCTTTGGTGATGGAGGTCCAGTTTTTTGCATGATGGACAAGTTTTCCTCCTAGGGGCACGAGCAATTGGGCAGAGGTGAACAGTGGGGTTGACAAGTCATTGCGAATTCTTTCCGTACACGGGTGGCTTAGCACTCCCTGTTTTAGAAGTGAAGGTACTCCACTGCTTAGATCTCTGCATACCCTGAGACTATAACCTGTTTCCCCTGGGTCTAGTTTGAGATGGCCTTGAGGGGGCAGGAAAGGACCAATGTTTCGAGGGGTAATGCCTACTGAATCTAGGAGGCTGCACATGCAAAAAATCTTTGACTGTCTGCATAGACTTAGCTTTTATTTCCAGCTTTTTTAGAACAACTTCTGCTTTGGTGCCAAACAAACTGTCTTTATTCAAAGGAGTGTCTAGTAGTTTTGATTTGACATGGTGTGGCAAGGTCTGTTCCTTAAGCCAAGCATGCCTCCTCAGTACAGAACCAGTGACTGCTGCCCTGGCAAGATGCTTCTAGGGCATCAAACCCACACTGCAAGGTATGCTTGCTGACTTGGCTTGCAGAATGCATAAGCTCCTGTAATTTATTTTCTGCACAGTCTGTAAAGGTAGATCATTTTTGCTTAATAAATTCCATAATATGTTGCTGGTATTTCAGCATGTGCAATTCAATGCCCTAATGGCTAGAGTTGCAGAGGTGTATACTTTTTTACCCCACCTGTCTAAAGCTCGGGGATCCCTATCGGAAGGGGTGGTATTCTTAGCTGTAGTTGGCTTTATACCTTTAGGCCCTTGGGAAATGACCTCTGGGTCAGCAGTAGGATTTTTGAAAAAAAATTTGAGCGAGTCAGGAACTCTGTAGTACCTGTCTGGTTTCCTTGGAGCAGGGGGTAATGTATCAGGAGTCAGACTAGATTCCATAAAGACATCATCCACAACATCCAGAACAGGAGTGATAGCTAAGGGTCTATGTTGTGGCAAATCTAAAAATTCTCTGAGTCGCTTTTTGATCTGAGGATAACCCTGGCATTCCCAGTGGAAATGGTCTCTTAAAGTATGAAGGGTTTCACCAAAAGAAAAATCCTCTGGAGGGGAAGCAGAAAGAATTGATTCTTCTGCACCGGAATCCTCATTAGCAGATAAAGGCATGTCCTCATATTCAGAAATGTCAGAGTCGTCGGACTCTTGGTCAGTTAAAGCTGCTGGGGACACATCCCTTTTTCCCTTAGCAGGGAAAGGATGACTTCCCCTAATCAGCATAATCAGGTCTTCTGCCATTTTAAGCATCTGAGATTATGGCAAGGAAGCAGGTGCTAGAGATTGGGTTGTCGTTTTTCTTGGCATAGCTCTTACACTTGGCCTTAGAAACTTGGTAGTTTTAGACAAAACTGAAGACGAGAAAGAAGTCGTTGGTTTGTGTCTAGTACCAGTAATGCGAAGAAATTTCTCAGAAGCTGGTAACGAACAAGTCTCTGTAGCGACCTGCGAATCCGTCAAAGTGGGCATGGGGCTGTGAAAGAGCCTCACTGACTGCTGGCAAACTGGTGATTACTTTAACGGAAGCGCTGTTGGCAGTTTTAGACCTGTGCGGTCTTGTCTCTGTCTTTATCCTTACGTTTTTTCAGAAGATCAGTAGTCGGATGGCTTACCAAAGCCATTTCGTAATACGGAGATTGAGAGCGAAAGTATTTAGCGACAATAAGGGCCTGACAACAAATAGCTCGGGCATTGAATAAAGCACAAAACCGACAGCGAGGAACATCGTGGCCTGGGCCTAAACAGGTGACTCAGTAAGAATGGAAATCTCGGTGTGGTTTTTGCTTTCTACAGGCGAGACAACTGTTAACTTTTTCTGACATCGGTTAGAGCAAGAAAAAAGGATCCCCAACGGGGTACTTAGCTTTAGAAGACTTCAGGGTGAATCAATTCGGAAACGAAAACTCAGGTAGTGGCCGACCAGCACTTGTGCGAACTGCTTCTGCTTTGGGCTCCTCGGCAAGAAAGACTGATGTAAGGGGGTTGGCTGCCTGTTTTTATACCCCTGACGACCTGACGTCAGTCCTGGAGCGACAGCAACCTACGCAGAAATACTAAGTCTCTGGTATTCGGGTCGACTGAGGGCTAACGTGCAGGCAGATAATCCAAGTGTGATGACTGCAACAGTGAAACACGAAGAACATCTACAGTTACATCCTTATGCATGGTTTTAATTTTTCAGAAAAAAACTAACAAAGTCATGAAGAGTTTTATGGTACACGTGACAGCAGTAAGGGGTCAGAGATTTATGTTCCTCCCAAACATTTTGGATTATATTTACATAGTGTTTAATCCACTCAGAACTGTAGGCCTAATGTCTCTGCTGAGAAGATGGGAAATGGGAATGGTACGGCTTACAGTGCCAAGTTCATAGGTTGGTACTAGGATATCAGTCCTAGGGCCTATACAAGCCTAGTCATAACAATTCCCTGGATATTTCTTCCCATAATATTTACTTCCCTGGACCCCTATCTAGCAGGGTGACTGACATGATCCCCAGGGTGAATTTCCTATCTCCCATCCAATCACCAAGGTTCCTTTTGAAGAGGGCAAGGAGGCGCTCTGCTTGACATGTATGGGCAGTCTACTCCAGAGTATGGGGAGTCTCTGGGTCAGGAACGTATCCCTCCACCAAAATATAAAAAGCCTTAAGAGATGCTACCTTCATTAAGGTGATACACGTGGCTTAACCTTCCGAAAATCGACACATCACATAGGAGTATCAGTTTTTGAATGATGAAGCTGGCTAGGATGACTTGATTTGGAGATGGGATGCTGAAGCTCACTGAAGTGATTAGTTTTGGGATGGGCTTATATATTAGCTGTCAAGAAAAGTGGTGTTATCTAAGTAAAGGGAATAGCTGTATTAAGCCCTGCCCAGAACTAAACTGCCATTTTTTAAATGACTTTTGTTTGATTTTGGTATCACAGATAGCCATTTACTTACAACAGCTCTAAACTGATGTAGAGTTTGTTGCTCTAGAATTATGGCAGGCCTTCCACGAATGGTCTCACTGGTACAGTAACTGCATTGGAGGAGTTGGCTGTAAGAGTGAAAATGACTTGGACTTTTTAAAGCATACATGGGCAATACAATCAGTGGTACCTAGGAGAAGGGTACAGAAGTACTGTACAGCATCACTTAGTGACATTCAGGTATATACAGGGGCTACCTAATATACAGATCATGGTAAGGTCACTTCTGAGACAACAGTTTTTCAGCCAGGGCAAGGATTCTACTATTCCCTTGTCAGTCATCTGCCAGCTATAAGAGATAAACTCTTGACTAAAGCCCAGGTGACTTGAGTTAAGTAAAAGACTTGGGCATCTGACAAAGTTGGCAGGGGGTTGACTGTCTGTACTGGCATAATCAGGTCTTTCTTTGAGTACTCATAGAGGTCAGGAATTGGAACATTTTCCATGCTGGGAGCTCAGGATGAATGAAGAGATGCAGCTGCCCAATGGCCCAGGGCAAGTATGTCATCAGAGACTATACAACACTGCCTGCCCAGCCTACAGGAGTAGCATCAGAATATCTGAGGGTACACTTAAGAAAACACTCTGATATAACTGGCAGGATATGTATGACTGCCAGCATCCAAATCCACAATCTACTTTCCTTTCTAACTCTACCACACTGGCCACATCCATGGGGTTACACTAAAGCAAAACTTCTCTACAACTCCCTTTCTCTCTTTTTAAAGCTGTTCCACCCAGGGGATACTGGCAGGAGATTCATACTGATTTGCTGATGGCAATCTCAGAGAGTCCCATTACAGGGGATCAATGTCACTGAAAACCTCTTTCAGTAATAAATAAAACAGTGACTTTTGAGGCAAGCTCACCTGCACCCCCCCTATGTGGGGGGTGATCCCCCAATACTTGTATAGAGTAACTCCATGGTCAAACAGTGAGGAAGTGGTTAACCTAGATGATTACTGAAAGTGGCTTCCAGTCATACTGATTACTAGTAATGGTATTAGCTGAGACTGCCTTTGGCAAATCAACAGGCTCCTGTACTGGGGACAAGGGAGATATAGGAGCAGGAAGCTGAGCGTCAAATGTTCAGCTGAGAAGATGTGCGGGGGGGGGGGGTCAAAAATAAACCCTATACAGATCTTCAGATAGAATTTCACTAATCTATCAGTTTCTGGCTCAACATGTCACTCAAATTTTGGTTCTCTAAGTTATAAGAATAGAGAATTCATGATGGTAAAAAAGTTATGTACTTATCATAACATTCCATCTGTGGTGTCCATTTTCATTCTTCCTCAACATATGAGTTTGGATCCAATCCTCCTCAGATGTTACTATAGTTCATGGTCACCAAAAACTGTCGAGCCTCTTCCTACCCATAATGCACCAACCCTCAATATATCTCAGATCTTGTTTTCAATTTTACAAAGGTAAAAGAACTATTATAAACATCGTAACAGAGCATACGACATATGGGGCACAATAAGAAGGACAATGATGTCCTTACACATGCTTGTTCTTCCAGAAATTCACTGTGAAACACCACAGTTAATAAGTTGGAGGGTGAGGAGTTGAGCCAAAGGCCGCATTACCCCTCGAGACCACATCCAGTTTTTAACGAGCAATACAGGTATGAAAATTAGCCCAAGTTGCAGCTGCACATATGTCGTCCATGGAAGTCCTAGCAAGAAACACTGATGACACTGCCATGGACCTAGTGGAATGGGCTCTTAAAGGTTTTGGTAAGGACAGAGCCAATTTCTTGTAGATAAATGAGATACAATCAGTCAACCATCTGGCTAAAATCACTTTTGCGACTGATTTTCTCAATTTACAATCTGCAAATGACACATAAAAGTGATCTGTTGTTCTAATATCTTTCATTCTATGTAGGTAAAAGCATAATTGTCTACAGACGTCCAATAAGCAAAGCATATGCTCCCCTTTATTTGCAAATTCAGGAAAGAAGACTGGTAAGTTAATGGACTGATTAATATTGGGTTCTGACACCATCTTAGAAAGGAAAAACGTGTTTGTAGGTAATGTTACTCTATCCTTATGAAAAATCAAACAGGGAGGTTTCGAAGGCAAAGCCTGCATTTCTGAAATTCTTCTAGCAGAGGAGAAAGCCACTACAAAGATAGTTTTCCATGCTAGGAATTTAAGAACACGTTTAGCTGCTGCTTCAAAGGGAGAATTAATTAGTGCCTGCAGCACCAACTTTAAATCACAGGGTGGAGTAAGGTCTTTATATAGGGATCTCGGAGAGTGCCTCTCAAAAAAGGCTTTACAAAGCTTAGATGAAGCCATAGAAGAAATCTCAAGTCTCATATGGAAATTAGTAATTGCTGCTAATTGAACTCTGATTGCTGAGGAGCTAGCTCCTTCATTAAAAACTGTTGCAAGAAATTTAAGAACCGTTTCTATAAAAGGTGAGGTCTGCCGTGCCCAAAATATTAACCTTTTCCACTTACTTCTGTAAAGTTTTCTAGTAGCGGCCTTATGGGAAGACAAAAGCATCTTGTGGACAGGGGAAGAGAGCATAGGCTGTCTGGCTATTAAAGGAATTGGATAAACCATGCTGTTAGCTTGATGTATGAGATATCCGGATGAATCATGCCTGTCTGGTGAGACAGGAAGTCTGGAATCGGATTCAGAACTCAAGGTGGGTAAAGCAGATGAGGCCAAAGGAAGGGAAAACAAATCTGTTGAGGCCAGTAAGGTGCAATGAGGATTACTTTGCTCTTCAACTGAGCAGCTTTCTGTAGGAATCTGGGAATTATGGGGTTGGAAGGTAGACAAAGAGAAGACCAAGGGGCCAATCGTCGATTAGAGCGCCCCTCAGTGATTACCCTGGTGCAGGGATCAGGGCAAAGAAGCTGCTGCACTTGCTGTGTAGGGGAGATGCAAAAAGATCACAGCAAAGTTGGAACCATGGATGGAAAATCAGAATTCATGTATTTGGTCAAGCGACTAAATGCCGAACAGCCATTTTTCCGAATCTTAATGTCGAAACTCACAGGTGCGAACACTCAAAATATCATGCACAATTCTGAATTTGATATTCCCTGTTGCACAACCGCCGCAACAAGTGCTACCATGGGTCGGGAGGTGGGAATATTATATCCTGGCCGGCGGTCGGTATTTCCGGGTTCGGCGTCTGAAAATTTGACATATACAAAACTGTGGTCATTGCTTTCGGCATATGTAGCGTCAGTATTCTGCCATTCGACCATATGCATGTATTCCTGGAAAATCATATCGGTCACTTTCCTGTTGAGAGAGCACTTGTGAGGTAGTAGAATGGACCTGCTCAGTTTGTCTGCTATCATGTTGGACTTCCCTGGAATGTGCATTGCTATCAGAAAGCAGTTGAAGAGATAGCCCATTGCCACACTCTGAGGCTTCTTGACACAGGGGCTAAGATCTGGTTCCCCCTTGTTTGCTGATGTACAACAAAGCGAGAGAGAGAATATCCAGCCAATAAAGTGGTACAAACAATAGTAGCAAAGTCCAAATAGTAAAAGTTGTACCAAACCAAACACAGATCTGTAAAAACACCAAAGTTTAATAAATGAAAGTACAAGTTACTTTCACAGAAAAGTCTGTTTCATCAGGCAAAAACAGTTCAACTGAATTCTGAAAACCTTTTATACAAAATCACATGATAATAAACAATTTGAAAAACAATTAGACAATTAAGACTTTAATAAAACAATTAAAGCATTAAAAAACACCTTCATCTAACACTGTTGTGTAAATAGTTAAGTTCTGGTTTCAAAGAAAAAACTTCATTGAGACCAGGTTTCTGATGTGTTTTAAAGTACAAAATCCACTTATTTTCTTGTCTTTCTGTGATGTTTTTAATGTCACCTCCTCTAATAGGGACTTTCACATTTTCAAGTATGAAAAACTTGAAGATGTGTGTATCATCAGTAGTAGATATGTGTTTGTATATCTGATAAGTAAAAAGTAAAAATGAGTGCAATACTGACAAATACGAACCAGGTAACTCAGAGCATTTGCAAGCTGTTCTGCAACCTGAAACTTCCAACTTGGTGTCAGAAATTCACTTGTTTTGCGCATGAAAATATCCAGAGGACCAAATTCAACCAGCTCTTCAACCATGATATCTGAAAGCACAAACAGTGCAACGTTACCAGTTTTATTGCTTTTTGTTAGTATATTATTGCATGTAAAACAGGATGTAGAAATATTAAGAATGAAAAGTTTTTTTTCTGTATAACAGCATTGCATACATAACACTGCTGTATTAGATTGGGAAAGTAAAAAAATATGATATGTCAATTTACATCCAGATTTAATACTACAATAAAATTTAACAAAGTATTTTCTTTAGCAATTAACATGCAGCATAAATCTTAATATAAAACAATATTTCCTAAACAGTTATACAAACTCAAATCCTCCCCCAACACACTCCTAGATTCCATTTGCTCTGTTTTCTAATTAATTTCTCAACATATGAACACAGAATTTACTTCAAACCATTGGTTAACTACTTGCAAATTTACCAATTTTCAGGCCTAATAGAAACACAAAGGAAAATCACATACTCACTTTCAAGATCTCGGACACATACGCCATGAAGCAGTACCAAATGCTTGTGAGAAACTTGTCGCATCATGCTTGCTGTTTCATAAAAGGCCTAAGAAGAAATAAAACATTAAAAATTTCAAGTATAGTTTATACATACAGAGTGTTTTATATGCAAATATCAGTAGAATTCAACTCTCTCAAGAATGAAGTGAAAGACTTTTATCATCAATTGCAGGTGCAGAAAAAGAAACAGATGAACTGGCATGGGATAGTTTGAAATGCAAAGCAGCCAGAAACAGGTAGGAGCTGGAAATAATTACTTTTTGCTGGTGTTTATCAAATAGAAGTAAGCCAGAATAGCAGTTTGGAAGGGCAGGACAAAGAGGGGGTTGGCTGAACAGATGATGCAATAACAGCCAAGAAAATAAGGAAGGCAATAAGGCACAAGGTCTCCATGGAATACCAACTTAGAAGCCTTAAAAGGGCTGCAAGGTCACTAACTAAACCTCGGACAGAATTCAACAACAGGCTGCATAGGAAACAAGCAAAGTCCTGGGGGACTGGAACTTAAGTTATGGCACCCATCTTTAAAGGCTGTGCAAGCAGCAGCTCACGGAACTACAGGCTACTAACTCTCACTTCATGGATGGATACATTGACTAGGGTTGTTGGTTGGGAAAATGGTTAATGTGTTTACCTTACAGACACCAGGTGAAGAGTTTGATTCTCACTTTTGAGGGAAATTGGCTAGGCTTAAAATGACCCACTACGCCACCTGGCCTAGCACTTGCCTATGAATCTATGTAGGTGGTCCTGAAGTCAAGGTTCATGAGCTTTCAAGAAAAAGGAGATGTTTAAAAAATCCTGGTACAGACTCAAAACAAAAAGAATTTTGGTAAACTAATCTGATCCATTTGTATGACTGGGTTACACAAAGGTGGACAGTGGCAACACCGTGGATGGGATCTACCCAAATTTCAGTAAGCCTTCAGATTCACTTGTTCACTAAAAGATATTCATGAAATTAGGGTTTTAAGACTGGGTAACCAATGCAGGTGCATGAAGATGTAGTTAAAAAAGCAGGAAGAAGATGGTGATAGAAAGGAAGAGACCTCAAGACAGAAAGAGGTGAGGCTGGTCCAAGAGTCACTGGTGTTTATAACGTTGACCTGTAACCTTGCAGTCACTCTGTAGATGACAGAAAAGTTGTGGAAGAACCTGAATTGTGTGTGAGCCAGGCAAGGGATCTGAAACAGGCTTGAGAAATGGTCTGAGAGAGAGCAGCTCTGCTTCAATCACTCAGAGTAAGATGATCCTCTAAGGGTATAATCTGTGTTTAGGGAAGGGGGGGGGGGTTAACATAAGAATCCAGAACAGTAGATAGACTTCAGGATTATTACTATATTAGGCATTAACTACTTAGCAGTGTAATGAAGTGGCAACCCATAGTATACAGTCCAAGAACAGAAAGGTGATACTATCTGCTACTACCACCTACATCCTCCCACTTCTCATATGTTATTAATGAGACTATATTATAAGCTCGAAGAGTCTTTTCTTCAAACATGGAAAAGGTCGGCACGTAAAGACTGAAAGCTGTAAACCGAGAATGGCCACTTAAGCAAATTTCTGTCATATGGAAAAAATTTGCTTGGCCATCAAACATAACAACAAACTTTAATACCTTAATCAACTGGGGGGCTATGCCCCAGACACCCCCCTAACTAAATATACCAACTCCAAGATTGCTCTACATTGGAGAAAAGGGCAATTCCCGATAATGGCCAAGCAACTTTTTTCACAGGGAAAGAATTTGCTGAAGTGGTCATTCGTGGTTTCCAGCTTTCGCTACTTACATGTCGGTGTTTAAGTGTGCAAAGAAAAGACTCTTCCAGCTTATAATATAGACCCATTCTCATTTAGTACTACTACGTCCTACAATTCAGCGTTCTTAGTTTTCTTACTTATGGGGGTGGGGGGGCTCTCATGAGTTCTGCCTACTTAACTCAGATTCCCCACTTTGTAGACTATTTATGATTCACAGAATATACACCATTGTTCCTCAAGTAAATTCACTACTTCTGTCAGTTAGGTTCTCACACTTTTACTATGCAATGTTTCACAGAACTATTTCCTCTACCGATCTCCTCTTTTTCTTCTACCTCTTTTGTCTTCTTACCCAAACAAGGTTCTTTGCCACGACATATTTCCCGTCTTCTCTATCATACTTTGTCTTTTATGTTAATTTTTCTCAACCTTCTTCTTGCCTTTGTTATCAACAGTAACCTAAATGTGCACTAAATGTACTGGTGACATAACTTTGATTTGTGTTTAACACTGTTACTTATAATCTGCATTACCTAATTTTTAATGTAACTGATTCCACTAAATTTCTTTGCTCTCAGCTTGTTTCACTGTTCTATAAAATCTGCAACACACTATACACTGAAAGGGTATAACACAATGAAACTGTTTAATTAGTGCGATAGTGAAAAGCTTCCCCTCCCCTAAGTTTCAGGAAGATCAATATATCAGAAATGAGTTGGCCTGTAATTAGTGCTACAGTGAAAAGCTTCCACTACCTGTCAGTAAGTTTCAACAAGACAAATGTATCACGTCAATGAGTTGGCCTATAATCCCTTTTAATACCAGAGTTGGAACACTGCATGTAATTCTGGAGGACTTTCAAGAAGAAACATATATATTAATATTGAAGAGATCACAAAGGAACACAATCACAATGTTGAGGAGGATGGCGGAATGTCATACAAAGATATGAGGAGAGATAGAAGCATATGACAGAGAAACAGGCCATTAATGGGAATGTGATCAGATTAGGTTAGACAATGTAAGTAGAAGGGGATGCAATTTTCAGAGTAAGAAAAATGAATAAAATGTGGAATTTTATGAAGCACATCTTCACTAAGAGGATGAAAACATGGTTGACTAAGTTGACAGAAGTTGTAACAGTGGCTAAGACAGTTGGTACACTTAAAAAACTTGGGCTATATGGAGTGAAAAGAGAGAAACTTGAAGAACAGCTGTCCTAGGCAAACTACAGTACTTGGCTAGACTAAAAAAAAGTATTTTTCTGGCATTTTATGATATATATATATATATATATATATATATATATATATATATATATATATATAATACAAAACAGTTATGAAAATAAGTTAACTTCCACAGCAAACAGTATATACTAAACTAAAAATACCAAAGGAAAACCTAAAACTTAAACTAAAACTTAAATCATTTCTTCTCTAGCAGAACATATCTCACACAACATTACTGTGGTTCAACAACTACCTGAGTAATCACAGCTATGAAGTAAGGTGGCAAAACATTCTGCATGGCAGGAAGACCCAGGAATCAGTACTGTAATACTTACTATGAAGATCATCACTTGCTCCTCTTGCCTCCCAGTGTCTACAGTATCCCCCAAAGGGCTGTTCTCGGACCCTTAATATTCAATATATAAATAAGTAAGCTTCAAAATGCCACACCTCCATCCATTATGATTCAATATGAATATGATGCAGTAGGACAATGGATAGGTAACACTCACCTTACACTTAATACTAAAAAATAAATAACTAAACAAATGCCGTTCCCTAAAGCCCACACAGTTTTAATAATTCATCTGTGCAAAATATTAAAATTTTGTAGATTTCCAATAGGTGTAACAACTGATAAGCTCATGTTTGATATTCATATAAGTAATGTCAAATAAAACTCACCAATAGCCTGGATCTCTATATGCAGCCCAGCTATTTCTTACTAGCCTAGGTCATAAATCTACTGCACATGCTTGTCTCCTACCAACGCTCCTATATTCTGCCCCTGTCCTCACTAACCTACAAAACAGCCTCCTAGGAAAGCTTGAACAACGTTACAATACAATTGCTAAATCACTGCTAATTTGACTAACAGATCCCAAACAGATCCCATCACTGTCTTGCACTCTCAAAAATAAACTGGATGGAATTCTCAAAATATCTTAAAAGGAGAATCATACCCACAGACTGAAAAAAAATGGATGGGGGATGACATAGTGATTAAGGTGTTTACCTCAGAGACAAGAGGTACAAAGTTTGACTCTCACCAAAGGAAGAGGGAGGTTGGCATAACTGTTAAGATATTTGCCTTACAGACAAGGTGTAGGAGTTGATTCTCACATGAGTTAATTGGCTAGGCTTGAAATGACCCACAAGGGCAGTTAGCCTAGTACTAACATTTGAACCTATTTCATCATGTCTTGATATTTCTTACATTTTAACACCATTTTAGACTCTATATACTTTTTTATATTTTTAAATGTAATTCCAGATTTTGACCACATGGGGTCTGGCATCTTGATTTTTTAGTCTACCTCTAGGTATCACACAAAGCAGTGTTTAGCTTTGAAATATTACATCATAGCCCCTACGCTCCTGTCAGTGCATTGACTTTGCATGTGTTTTCATGTATACCCTACTTTCTTTTAGTCAGTCAGGTTTAAATACCATTTCTTGCTCTTCAATGACAAAAGACAAACAGGGATAATCACACAGAAAGTACAGTTTTGTACCTACCATAAATGTAGATGTTCGAGTGTACACCCTGCTGCAGTCATCACACTTGGGTTATCCTGTCATCAGGCGGTCCCGCAGTCGGCCGGAATTCCAAAGTCTTGGTCCGGCGTCGGTTGCTGTCGCTTCTTCCCTGACGTCAGTGCGCCAGGGGTATATATATTGCATCCAACACCATTTTCTTCAGTTTTTCTTGCCCCAGATGTCAGGTGCCCCCAAAAAGGTGGTCAGTAATTAGTACCAAATTAAGCAATTTTTTGCACAAACACAAAATCCCTCCAGCTATAAGCAAATACATCATGAAGGTGTTGTAGAGATTTAGCCAGTTAGATCAGAGGGGATGGAGGGAGGGTAACCTGGACTGCAGCAGTGTGTACACTCGAACATCTACATTTATGGTAGGTACAAAACTGTATTATGTTCATCGTGTTACCCTGCTGCAGTCATCACACTTTGGTAGAATCCCAAAGCTAAGGATGGGTGGAGGAGTCATAGAGGGTTAGAGGAGGCTAGAAGGCTCTGCAGAACTGCAGTGGCGAAGCCAGCTCTAGTCTTAGAGTAAAGTGGTAAGTGATAGTGTTTGGTAAAGGTGTGTACAGAACTCCAAGTTGCAGTTTCCAAAATCTCCTTAGTTGGAACCCCCCTGAGGAAGGCTGTAGATGTAGCTGTTGCCCTGGTAGAGTGGGGCCTAATGGTAGCAGGAACTGGTTTTCCATGATGGGTATAGCAAAAACGAATGCAATGTCCTATCCATTTGGAAAGGGTTTGTTTTGATATAGCCTTCCCTTGTGAAGATGTAGCATAGGATACAAAGAGCTGGTCAGATTTTCTGAAAACCTTAGTCTTATCCAAGTAGTAACGAAGTGGCCTGTGAATGTCCAAGGAATGCAGGAGTCTTTCTCCTTTGTTCTGTGGATTTGAGAAGAAGGTGGGTAAGTAGATGGTTTGATTTAAAGCCACACTGGATACCACCTTAGGCATGAAGGAAGGATTAGTTCGTAGAGAAACTCTGTCTTGATGGAAAATGAGGAAAGGTTCCACTGCCATTAGTGCCTGCAGCTCTGAGACTCTTCTAGCTGAAGTTATTGCTAGCAGCAGGGCAGTCTTCCATGATAGAAATTGTAGATCTGCAGAGAAAGCTGGTTCAAAGGGAGGTAGCGTAAGTTTTTCCAGAACAAAATTGAGGTCCCATGTTGGTGTAGGTGCTCTCCTGGGGGGCCTAATATTTTTTGCCCCTCTGAGGAACTGCCTTAGAAGTGGATGTGAAAATAAGGGTGGATCCGTGTTGTAGTGGGCTGAAATAGCTGATGCATGGATTTTAATGGAAGAAAAAGAAAGTCCTTTGTGCAACATCTCAGTTAAATACTGTAGAATCTGAGGCATGTGAGGCTGAAGTGTGTTTTGACCTTTAGCTTGGTTCCAGGTGCAAAACCTTTTCCATTTGTCCGAGTAGGCCTTCCTGGTGCTGGGCCTCCTAGCTTCCAGAATAACATCCATAACTTCTTGGGAAAGAGGAGCTGGCTGGATGCTTAGGTGATTTGCCATTGAGCCAGATTTAAGGTTTTGAGCTGCCTGTGAAGAATCTGATTGTTTTGCTGTGTGAGCAAATGGGCAATTTGTGGTAAAATCCAAGGTGGGCCCTGGGCCATATTCCTCAATAGTGGGTACCAGTGCTGGCGTGGCCAGTCTGGGGCTATGAGTATCAGTCGTGGTCTCTCCTTTCTGACTTTCAGAAGCACCTTTGTGAGGAGAGGCAATAGAGGGAAGGCATATACTGTCAGGTTTTTCTAACTGAATGAGAGTGCGTCCACTTTCCAAGCTTGATGGTAAAGTGTCCTTGTACAAAATTTTGTTAGCTGATAGTTTTGAGGACTGGCAAACAGGTCTATGTCTGGAAGGCCCCATTTTTGAGTTATCATTGCAAATACTTGTGGATCCAGTTTCCACTCGTGGGGATCCATGATGTTTCTGCTGAGGTCGTCTGCCAATGTGTTCTTTTTTCCTGGCAGGAATTGAGCTTGTAACTGAACTTGGTAAGCCAGAGCTGTGTTCCACAAGGTCATTGCTTGCCTGCATAGAGGGTAGGAGTGTGTACCCCCTTATTTGTTTATGTACCACATTACTGTGGTGTTGTCCGTCCTTATTTTAAGTAGTCCTGAATGTAATAGATTCTTGAAGGCTGTCAGAGCATTCTGTACAGCTAGCATCTCTTTTTGATTGATGTGCACATTCCTTTGATCTGCAGTCCATACGCCTTGAACGCACTGTCCTGCCATGTGTGCCCCCCCAGGCGTAGTCCGATGCATCTGTTGTCATAGCTTGCCTGGCTGGGGGCAAGGTGAAAGGCTGACCATTGTTAAGGTGACATGCCTGTGACCACCATAGAAACTCCTGTTGTAGGCAGGGAATAAGAGATATCATTGTGCCCAAGCTGTGGCTGTGTTGAGACCATACGCTTTTTAGGTACCACTGTAATTTCCTCATATGCAGCTTTGCAAATGGTATTAGTAGTATGCAAGATGCCATGAAGCCCAAGGCCTGCAGAATTTTTCTTGCAGGTAGTTGGGTCTTTGCTGCCAATTTTTTGAAATATTGAGTCAGTTTTAGTTGTTTGTCTGGCGTCAGATAAGCCTTCTGGGCCGTTGTATTCAAGCTGGCACCCAGGAATGTCATATTTTGTGAGGGTACTAGTTTTGATTTCTTTTCGTTTACTGTGCACCCCAGGGCACCTTAGAAGATGTTTTACAAAAACCAGATGTTGTAAGAGAATGTTCTTGCTTTCTGCTTGGATGAGGCAGTCGTCCAGGTATGGGTATATTTGAATTCCTCTTTGTCTGCAGTATGCAATTACTGGTGACAGGCATTTTGTGAAGACCCTGGGCGCAGTAGATAAGCCAAAGGGCAGTGCAGAGAATTGGTAATGGGTTGAACCTGCAATGAAAGGGAGGTATCTTCTGCAACTTTGTCTGATAGGGACATGCAGGTATGCCTCCTTGAGGTCCAACGTTACTAGCCATGCTTTCTTGCCCAACATGGGAAGAAGCTGCTGTAGTGTTAGCATCTTGAATTTGGGTACTTGTAAGAAGGTGTTTAGAATTGAAAGGTCCAGAATTGGTCTCCAGGCATTGTCCTTTCTGGGAACTATAAAGAGTCTTGAGTAAAATTCTTGGCCTTGCTCTCGTGTAGGTACCAGTTGAATGGCTCTCATCTCCATGAGAGCTGTAATTTGTTTTTGTGCCTCTGCCCATTGATTCTGTGGCACGTTTGGCATTCCTCTTTTCACTGGCAAGGTGTGAAAATGGAATCTGTATCCTCGTGAAATTATGTCTAGGACCCATTTGTCCTTTGTGACAATGTGCCAGTTGTCTGAAAAAAGTGTGAGTTTTCCTCCCAAGGGGGCTGCCAAGAGAGTGTTGCTTGGCCAGATGAGGTGCAAGTCATTGAGTTTGCCTTCTGGTAGTTTGGGACCTGTCTTCTCCTCCCTTCTGTGTTGCAGTGTCCCATTGTCGAGGTTTGTATTGGGCTTGTGGTTGTCCTCTGCCTCTTGGACGTCTGTATTTACCCCTCTGTGGTCTGTCAGTAGCTGGAAAGGACCAATTTTTTGTTGGCCAATTTCTGCTGAAGCGAGGGGGCTGTACCTGTAGAAAATCTTTGACTGTCTGCATAGATTTTGCCTTATCCTCCATTTTCTTTAAGACTTGTTCTGCTTTAACTCCAAAAAGAACATCCTGCTGTAAGGGATCATCTAGAAGCTTTGCTTTAACATGATCAGGCAGAGTTTGTTCCTTTAACCAATCATGCCTACGTATAACAGACCCAGTGACAGCTGCTCTGCAGGAAGCCTCCAAAGAATCAAACCCACATTGTAAAGTATGTTTGCCCGCCTGTTCAGTTGCATGCAGCAGATCCTGCATTTCTTTCAATTCGGACTGTTGAGGGAATGTGCTCATTTTTTGTTTTAGCTGAGACATTAGAAATTGCTGATATTTTAGCATGTGAAATTGACAATTCAGTGCTCTCATAGCTAAAGTGGCTGAGGTGTAAACCTTTTTCTCCCACCTGTCTAGTGCTCTGGAGTCCCTTTCAGAGGGTACAGGATTTTTTGCCACAGAAGCCTTAGCCCCTTTGGGACCCTGGGAGATAATCTCTGGATCAGCAACATGGCTTTTATAAAGGAATTTGTGGGAATCAGGCACTCTATAGTATCTGTCAGGTTTGGCTGGAGCAGGAGGCAGAGAATCTGGGTTCAGACTGGATTCTAAGTAAACATTATCCACAATGTCTAAAACTGGGAGGATGGCAAGTGGTCTGTGCTGGGGGAGTAAAAGAAACTCTCTGAGCCTTTTCTTTGAGTCAGAGTAGTCCTTACCTTCCCAGTGAAAATGTTCCCTCATAGTGTGTAAAGTTTCCCCAAAGGAGTAGTCTTCAGGAGGAGAAGCTGAGGGAATAGAATCCTCAGCATCAGAATCTTCATAAGGGGAGAAGGAGTAATCTTGTTCCTCAGACGAGCCTGAGGAAATAGACACTTGATCAGAGGAGGCATAATCTTCCTCTTGTCTAGGCCTTGGGGGTTGGGAACCCCTGATTAAAGAGATCAAATCTTCAGCCATTTTGAGCATCTGTTTCTTAGGCATGGGGCCTTGAACTGGAGACTGAAGTGCAGTCTTTTTAGGTTTAATAGGAGTCTTAAGCTTAAGATACGTTTTTATGGTGAGCGTCGTCGGTCTGAAAACGCCTTCAGAAACCGAAGGTGTTTCTGCAGCACCGACATTTCTTTCTGCAGTGTCGTCGGTAGGGGCTAAACAAAATGGCTGTGTTGGCCTAGCACTCTCCGCCAAAGGCTCCGAAGCGGTCTCGGGTTCCAAATCTGTGGTAGTCAGGGGCTGTGTCGGAGCCTCACTGAAGACCGGTGAACCGGAGACCGGTCCAGCCAAGGCCTCGGAGTCTGGCTTGGGTCTAGGCTGCCTGTCCTTATCCTTGCGTTTTTTTGTGCAGGCCGGTAGTCGGTTGTTCCGACGGCATTGTGTAGTTAAATTTTCTACCGAAGTAGTGTCGTGCGAAATTAAAGTGTCTTTTTATAGTACGCTTATTAAACCTAGCACAAAAACGACAACCAATGACGTCGTGGTCTGGGCCTAGGCAAGGTATGCAGTAAGAATGAAAATCCTTATGAGGTATTTGCTTCCCACAAGAAATACAATTGTTAACGTTTTCTGACATCGGTCTGAGGCAAGAAAAGTTTCCCCAACGGGGTACTATGCTTTATTGAAGACTTCGGATCTGAAATTCGACTTCGAAAATCTCAGGTGTCGGCTGACCAGCACTTGCGAACTGCTTCTGCTTCGGGCACCGCGCGGCAAGAAAGACTGGAGAAAATGGCGTTGGATGCAATATATATACCCCTGGCGCACTGACGTCAGGGAAGAAGCGACAGCAACCGATGCCGGGCCAAGTCTTTGGAATTCCGGCCGACTGCGGGACCGCCTGACGACAGGATAACCCAAGTGTGATGACTGCAGCAGGGTAACACGATGAACATCAGTATTCTCAATGCCTGTTTCTTCTTTTTCTTTCTAAAGCGCCTAATTTTCATTCTTTTGTTATGCATGAGTTGTAGTCCTTGAACTCATCTCCCCTCCCCCTAAACACCTCCCCTTCATATCTGTCAAAGTGTCAAATTTGAGATGGTTGCTGCTGTGACTGACAGATCACAGCAGGAGACCAAGTTGATGTGCTGAGAATACTGTTCTGTATGATTATCCCTTTTGTCTTTTAAGTAGACGTTGAAACTCAAGAAATGGTAATTAAACCCGATGGACTAAAAGAAAGCAGGGTATATGTGAAAAACAAGTGTAAAGGCAATGTACTAACAGAAGCTTAGGGGCTGTGACATAATATTTTAAAGCCAAACACTGCATTGTGGGATACCTGGAGATAGACTAAAAAAAAATCATACTGCTGGACCCCTTCTGGGCAGACTCTAGAATTACATTTAAAAATATTTTAAAAAAGTATATCGAGTCTAAAAGTAGTGCTAAAATGTAGGAACCATCAAGACTTGATGAAATAAGCATGTTTTTTTCAGTCTGTGGGCATGGTTCTCCTTTAAATTACTTCAGCTAAAAACTGCTCATCCATACTTCACCACACAATTGAGTGTCCTTCCTTGAAAACCCTCCTGCAGTATAGGTTCACAGATTAGTACTAGACTACGTGGCCTTGTGCACCATTTTAAGCCTTGCCAATTACCCCATGTGAGAATTAAACCCTGCACCTTGTGTGTCTAAGGTAAACACCTTAACCATTACACCAACCTCATAACCCTAACAAACAACTCTGCTCTAAAGATAAACTTGTCTCAACAATCTAAATCTCAGAACTCATTGAGAGATGAAGAGGAAAGACAAATCTTCATGGTATACTCAATAACAGCATGGATTACATTCAAAATGACTGCCCAACAACATTCTCTTTATAAAACAGTCCTGTCTGATATATCACTAAACAAAGATGAATTTTTCCCATAAGTTTCAAATTCATGTCAAGATCTCCATTCATCAAATGTAAGTCCTTACTCAGGTTCTTTACTCAACTGAACTCAACTTTCTTACTTACCACTCATCTTCTACTTCTCATTATATCAATACCTCTCAGTTCAATAACATATTTCTTTTTACTTCACCTGTAATTATATTAATCTCACTGTCAGTGCCTTTATTTTCCCAAGTGACTCATCAGAATTATCATATGCTAGCACTTTTCTATTCCACAACACTACGGCTTCTCCCTCTTGCGATGCTGAAAACTGGACCAAAGCTATTCCCCCCTGTACTACCTGTGACTCTGCCCAGGCCCAACCCATCTCCACCCACATCCACGCCCATTTTATGACAAAAATGCATATGCCATTAGGGCAGAACATCCTATAAAGTCCTTTTTATGTGCCTAATCTAGGTTGCAAAAAGTACAGTTTTGTACCTACCATAAATGTAGATGTTCGAAGATCCACATTGCTGCAGTCCTAACACTTGGGTAGTCCGCTGTCCCTCGGTCGGCCCGAATATCAGAGTATAAGGCTGACGTCGGTCAAGGCGCATTTGACTGACATCAGAACGTCAGGGTACAAATGCGCATGACCGACGTCATATCCTCAGTCTTTTCTTGCCCCAGATGTCAGAAGACCCTAAAAGAAAGGTCAAAACCCATAGACAACAACTAAACAACCAACCAGCCTAACACCAAAAATATGTACAATATATACAATATATACAATTATACAATTATACAATTATACCTCAGATGGATAACCCAACCCACACAACCACCTCAAACTACAGAGGGGAAGGAGGGAGGGTAAATTGGACTGCAGCAATGTGGATCTTCGAACATCTACATTTATGGTAGGTACAAAACTGTACTAAGTTCTTCATCTCACATTGCTGCAGTCCTAACACTTGGGTAGAATCCCAAAGCAGAGGTAAGGGAGGATGGCTAAACTATAATGAAGCAGGAGCTGCCAAAATGCCCTGCAACACAGCAGTGGAAAAACCAGCCCTGGATTTAGAGTACAGTGGAAGGTGGTAATGCCTAGAGAAGGTATGCACTGAACTCCAAGTGGCTGCCTCCAAAATATCCTTAGTAGCCACCCCTCAAAAAGCTGTTGAAGTGGCAGTAGCCCTAGTGGAATGAGGCCTAATCCCAGCTGGAATCTCTTTGCCATGATGGGAATAACAGAAAGCAATGCAAAATCCAATCCACTTAGAAATAGTTTGTTTTGACACGGGCTTGCCCTGAGAGCACAAAGCAAAAGAAACTAATAACTGCTGAGATTGTCTGAACCCTTTAGTTCTGTCCAAATAATATCGCAACTGCCTGTGTACATCTAAAGTGTGCAAAATCTTTTCCCCTTTAGTTTGGGGATTTGCATAAAAGTAGGCAAATGAATAGTTTGGTTTAAAGCCACACTAGAAACCACCTTAGGCATAAAGGAAGGATTAGTACGTAAAGATACCCTATCCTTATGGAAAATTAAGAAAGGCTCAACTGCCATAAGGGCCTGCAATTCAGAAACCCTTCTTGCAGAGGTAATGGCCAACAAAAAAAGCAGTCTTCCATGACAAATATTTCAACTCAGCAGTAGCTGCAGGCTCAAAAGGTTGTAGAGTGAGTTTCTCCAACACAAAATTGAGATCCCAAGCAGGAGTAGGAGCCCTTCGTGGGGGTCTTATATTCTTTGCCCCTCTAAGAAATTGCTTGAACAAAGGATGAGAAAACAATGGTGGATCACAGTCATAGTGAGCTGAAATTGCTGCAGCATGAATCTTAATAGAAGAGAAGGACAAACCTTTGCCCAATAACTCAGTAAGATATTGAAGAGCCACACTTAAATCAGGCTCAGAAACATCCAAATCCTTAGCTGCACTCCAAAATAAAAATCTCTTCCATTTATCTGCGTACACTTTCCTTGTACTAGGCCTTCTAGCTTCCAAAATCACATTCAAAACTTGTTGTGGAAGTTGAGACCCTCTATGGTTTAAAACAGAATATGCCATGCTGTTAGGTGAAGAGAGTGAAGTTTGACATTGAGCAAATGACTGTCCTCCTGGGACACAGATGTGGAATCAAAGGCAAAGGCCATGGAGGCTTCTGTACTAGTCTTCTCAGTAATGGATACCAGTGCTGTCGAGGCCAATTCGGAGCTATCAAAATCATCCTTGGCTTGTCCTGTCTGGCCTTTAGAAGTACCTTTGGGAGGAGAGGCAGAGGTGGAAAGGCATACACATGAAGATTTTTCCAACTGAAAGAAAGAGCATCCACTTTCCAAGCTGTGGGATGAAACCGCTTTGTGCAAAACTTTGGCAGCTGGTGGTTTAGTGGAGAAGCGAACAGATCTATGTCTGGAGTTCCCCAGGACACTGTCAAATTCTGAAATACATGAAGATCCAGTTTCCACTCGTGGGGATCCATGATTTGTCTGCTTAACACATCTGCTAAGGAGTTCTGTGCTCCCGGCAGAAACCTTGCCTGAAGACTTAGTTGTAAACTGAGAGCAGTCTCCCACAAAATCATTGCTTGCCTGCATAGAGGATAAGAATGTGTTCCCCTTGCTTGTTGATGTACCACATGACAGTTGTGTTGTCTGTTAGAATCAACACCTGCCCTGGAAGAAGTAAATCCTTGAAAGCTATTAATGCAAACTGGACTGCTAACATCTCCTTCAAGTTGATATGTAGATGCTGTAGTCTGACAGGCCACTTGTCTTGTATCCACTTTCCGTTTAGATGAGCTCCCCAAGCTTTGTCTGAGGCATCTGTCGTTAAAATTTGACTCGCCTCTGGCCGGGTCACAGAGAGTCCCTTGTTTAGGTGACATTCCTGAGCCCACCACAAAAATTCCTTTTGAATGCAAGGTAATATTTGAATGACAGTGTCCAGATGCTGGCAGTGCTGTGTCCATACATTTTTGAGATACCATTGCAACTTCCTCATATGCAGTTTGGCATTGGGAAGCACCAGAATACAAGATGCCATGAACCCTAAGGCTTGAAGGACTGTCCTTGCAGTCAGCCCGGACTGAAGAGATAGATGATGGAAGTAAAGGGAAAGATTCTTTTGTTTGTCCGGGGTTAGAAAGGCCATCTGGGATGCTGTATTCAGTCTTACACCCAGAAAGCACATGTCTTGAGAGGGTACTAGACTGGACTTTATTTCGCTCACAGAATACCCCAGGCATCTTAGCACTGCTATCACATATTCCAAATGACGAAGAAGCTCGTCCTTCCTTGAGCCAGAATCAGGCAATCATCCAAATAAGGATAGATTTGTATTCCTTTTAGCCTGAAGAAAGCTATCACTGGAGCCAGAACTTTCGTAAATACTCTGGGCAGTAGATAAGCCAAAGGGCAATGCAGAGAACTGATAGTGAGAAGTCCCAGTCCGAAAACGCAGATATTTCCTGCAACTTAGCCTGATAGGAACATGAAGGTAAGCCTCCTTGAGATCCAAAGTTACCATCCAGTGATCCTTGCCCAGTAGAGGTAAAAGCTGTTGTAACGTCAACATTTTGAACTTGGGAATGTCCAGATAAGTGTTGAGGATAGATAAATCCAAAATTGGTCTCCACGTGTTCCCCTTTTTTGGCACAAGGAACAGGCGAGAATAAAATCCTAGGCCCCTTTCTGGCATAGGAACCGGCTGTATGGCCCCTATTTGGAGTAGCAGAGAAATTTGCTTGTGAGCCTCTATTCTTTGTTGAGGAGGAATGTCTGGCATGCCTTTGAAAGGAGGCAAGGTATGGAAATAAAACCTGTAACCGTGATGTATGATATCCAGTACCCATCTGTCTTGGGTAATCAAACTCCAATTTTCTTTGAAAAGTGCCAACCTTCCTCCCAAAGGTGCTGCCAGGCGAGAAGGTTCTGGCAGCTGAAAGGGTAGGTCATTGGGTCTGTTTACGAAAGGACTGACCCCTGCCCTCACCCGAAGACTGTGCAGGAGAACTCCCTGTTCTAGGTCTGAAAGAGCCCTGACCTCTGCCCCTGCCACGTCTAGATCTACCCCTAGACTGGGAATCATAAGAAGGATACGTCCACCCTTTAGTAGGCCAATTTCTACTAAACTTTGGAGGCTGAACCTGCAAAAAATCTTTAACAGTCTGCATAGACTTAGCCTTGTCTTCCATTTTCTTTAAAACTGCCTCAACAGGAGAACCAAACAAGACATCAGATTGCAAGGGGCATCCAAAATCCTAGTTTTAACATGGTCAGATAAATTTTGATCCCTCAGCCAGGCATGCCTGCGAAGAACTGACCCAGTGGCAGCCACCCTAGACGAGGCCTGAACAGCATCAAAACCACATTGCAAAGAATGCTTACCCACCTGTTCAGAAACATGCACTAAATCTTGTAACTCTTTACAATCAATACCTTCCGCCAGAGCATCAACCTTAGATTTCAACTGTGAAAGGAGATAATTTTGATATTTTAACATGTGAAACTGGCAATTCAAAGCTCTCATGGCTAGAGTGGAAGAAGTATAAACTTTCTTTCCCCACCTATCCAAGGCCCTGGCCTCTTTATCTGCCGGAACTGGATTCTTGACAACAGAAGCCTTAACACCCTTAGGCCCCTGGCTAACAGTTTCTGGGTCTGCCCTAGTACTCTTAAAAAGATACTTATGAGCTTCAGGCACCCTGTAATACCTATCTGGTTTAACAGGAGCAGGAGGCAAAGAATCAGGATTAAGAGAAGCCTCTGCAAACACATCTTCCACCACATTCAGAACAGGAGGTATAGCTAAAGGCCTATGCTGGGGTAAAAACAAAAATTCCCTAAGCCTTTTCCTGGAATCAGAGAAATCCTGACCTTCCCATTTAAAATGCTCTCTCATGGAGTGAAGGGTCTCTGAAAAAAAAAAAATCCTCAGGAGGAGAAGCAGAAGGAGTAGAATCATCCACATCAGAATCAGAATAATGAGAATACTCCTGCAAGTCTTCAGCCGAAGACTCAGACACATCCGAAGCCTGCTCATAATCCCCCAACACAGGTTCCATCCTAGGCCTCTTATCAGGAGAGGGCATAGAGCCTCTAATCAAAGTAATTAAATCTTCTGCCATTTTAAGCATGTGCTTCTTGGGCACTGAACCTGAAGAACTAGGAGTGACACCCACAGAAGCAAAACTAGACCTGCCTCTAGGAGAAGCCTTGGAAGCAGAAAGAGAGGGCCTAGACACCTTAGGAAGGGAGGGAAGTACAGTTACCTGAGAAGCCCCTACAGCCTGACCTGCCTCCTGGGAGGCCACATCCTGTAAAACACAGTTTCTCCCTGGGACTCCAGAGAGGCCTCCGTCGGAACCACCGGTTCCACTGACGCCTCTAAAGAACCGGCGTCCGGTTCGGACGACTCCTCTAACCTAGGTTTAACTGCCTTGTCCTTGCGCTTCTTTGAGGAAGCCGGCGTCGGAGCATCCGATGGCATATTGTAATTGCACCGCTTCCCAAAGACCAACCTGGCACAATCCAACCTACGCTTTATAGTGCGTTTATTGAACCTAGCACAAAAGCGACACCCAACAACGTCGTGCTCAGGTCCCAAACAAGGTATACACAAATTATGGTAATCCCTATGCGGTATCTGTTTCCCACAAGAAATACAGTTATTCACTTTTTCTGACATCCGGTAAACCACTGAGGCAAGAAAAACCAAAATATTCCCAACCGGGTACTTAATCAACTCTGACTTCGGTCTGAAACTCCGGTGAAAAATTTCAGAACGCCGAACGGCACTTGCAACACTGCTTCTGCATCGGACCATGCGGCAAAAAAGACTGAGGATATGACGTCGGTCATGCGCATTTGTACCCTGACGTTCTGATGTCAGTCAAATGCGCCTTGACCGACGTCAGCCTTATACTCTGATATTCGGGCCGACCGAGGGACAGCGGACTACCCAAGTGTTAGGACTGCAGCAATGTGAGATGAAGAACATCTCTTTTTTTGTTGTTTTACAATTATGCTGGACTCCATTTTTGTGAAAAAGAAGACAGAGCTTGCTTTTTAACAAACTCTGGCATTCTGAACATAATACCAGAGTTTGTACTGTGCTTTCCAGACTACCGGAGATTCATTCTGATTTCTGGATAGTCCAGAAAAATACTGGGTAGGTTGCAAGCCTACACAACACCCTTAAAGTAGGAGAAAACAAGTTAAACGTTATTCTTTTACACTTGCACTCCTTCACTTTATCAACAAAGTGAGGATAGCTTTCCAAGTCACTTCTGCAGGTTTGCTGCAAAAACACTGTTCTCGCAGCCACAGCCAGTTTCATAATACTTGTTCTCTGTCATAACATGTTAAAAGCTGATTTAGTATTGGCCAATATTTTCCACATCTGACTTCCATTACAGGCAATGATAATTTTCTAATGCAACACCCAAGGAGCCGTTTTACAAATCTAGTCTATTCTACCATTTTAATGCTTTCATACTACAATTTATTTTCCTTTGGCTTCAAAAACACCAATCTTAACTTATGGTTTTGTGCCTTGTCTGCTAATCTGCTGAGATTTAATTTGACCACATCATTTAAATGCCAGTGCTGCCTTTTCCTGAAATCTCTGTCACTTGTTGCCTAACTGGCTCTATTACAACCTGTTAGTCTTGCATGTATTCAGCATCCTCAATAGTAACAACTTCCAGCCTTTTCAATAGACTTCAAAAAATTCCCATCAAATGTCATAACTCAGTCTGTACTGCCTAAAAGATGTTGGCCACTGCACTAACATTCAGTCTTAACACCTTTTTAACCTGTCTGGGTGGTGAATGTTGTGAATCATGGCAACTCAATTTTGACTCTCAAACCAGTTCTCCCTTGAAATACACAGCTTCTACAATAAATACATTTTTCCACCAAACATTCAACGGCACCTTTATCCTTCTATTCACATATACAAAAATGATTCAATCATTTATTGTTAAAACTATTACTAAACTTATCTCAATAGTTATCAAACAAGGTGTTTGAGGAAAACAATCAATTTCAAGTACCATCATGAACATCCACTTCACCAGCATTTTGATGACGCTTAAGCAATGACCTTGGGCTGTGTGTGCAATCTTTCCACTAATTCCTCATCAGCCACTGCATCCTTTTATTAACACATGGACATTTTTCCACAACAAAAGTCAGGAGAATGATCAGAGGAGTAACAGGAATAAATTAAATGGTATTCTCGGCGTTATGCATACACTCCCAGAATGGCTTGTTACTTTGAAATGTGAACCAGCAAAAGGCATGCACAGCTCGATTATGGGAGTTTCAGAGAAAAATGCCAAACTGGAATGGAACAGGGAAAGAACCCAATTACATACTCTGAAAAAAGGTTTTCAAACAACAGATCTATGTTTCTTGGCACAGCCAGGCTACAAATCTCCATTCTAGTTAAATGTCATACTGAGCTCAAGTAAGCGGAAATAGGAATACACTCCATTCACAGACACAGGCTACAGGGTAAGCTATAAAAGACTTGCATCTATCAAACAGATGCAAGTGGTCACTAATTTTCTGAAAAAAAAAGTACATTACTTTACCAGAGATATGTCTCTGTGGCTAGCATCCAACACCTTAAGTACCACCCGGATCTCTTTTGGAGAGAACCCTTCATCCTCATCATCATCTTTGTAATTCAGTGTTCCTGCATATATGTGGGTTCTTGTCCCTCTGCCGAGATGTTCTCCCTAAACAAAATAAAGAAAAAAAGTCAGTGACAAGTAAGATGTAGTGCTACAATAAGGGAAAGTTCAAAGATATCATTAAGTTCTGACCCTTGACAAAGGTAGCTATAGGAAGTTTACTGAAGCTGCCTTAATAAAAGTGATGCAGTCAATAATCACTTCAGAAATGTCAGCAAGTACTTGATACACAAAACAGAACTGTAACACTAAATGCACAAGACCTTTAAAAAATTCTACCTGGCAGGGGTGGGAGAGCAGGGAATAAGTGCATAAAAATGACATAACGCAGTAAATGCATAAACTGTTTTTGCTACATTAAGGAAGTCACAAAAAAATGACAGAATAAATGCATAAATGATTCAATCTTTATTGCAAGCTAGGAGATGCACATACCCATAACATGAGACTCACAATCCATGTAAACATATTCATATGGAAGAATAAAATGATGCATAATTATATTTGGATTTTGGACAAAAAAACAGTAACTGTATTATTTGTATAAAGAAAGAAATGTTCAACTTGTAGACTAAAACTCTTCACTTACCAAGAACTCTTCTATTGTTCATTAGACAATGAATCCATAATGCATATAATACTGGGGATATTATACAAGTCAATAATACAAAATATTTATTTAAACCACACCCATGACAAGGTTATCCTACATAAGGAAAGTAGAAACAGCAGTGATCATAAAAAAAAAAAACAGCACAAGGTGTGTGCGTGTGTGTACATAATTCACACATACATACCTAGGCTCCAAATTGAAGCACTGGCAATCAAAAGACAACACAGGAGAAGAGCGAATCTTGAAGATCTCCTTAAAACTTATTTTTGTAAGGGGGCAAGCCTCCCACCTAGAACTTACATATACGAACTCCAAGATCACCATAAATCAGAGAAAAGGGAATAATCTGAGAAACTGCATCTTGGACTTAATACATGCAAGTCTGTCCTTTTGGCCATTCAAGTCTCCGTATTTTGGAACTCACTCAAGCTGGCCCCAATATTTCAAACTTTTCAACTGGTTACCATCTATCTATGGGTTGAAGATCCAGCATACTCTTACCTACACCAGGGACCCATGCTAACCAGTAGTGCCACCATAAACCCTAGCAGTCTTGGGTCAACAAACTTCTCTCTGACCAGTATTCAGCGGTCCAGCCTGAGTTACCTGGGGAGCTCTTTTGAGCAAAAGTTGGACGTACAACCAATAAACCTGCCAAACATGAACGAAGAACAGATACACTGAATATAGGTTCACTGACAGAATGCAGATTGAAAGTGGATGAAATTATGCTAAGGAGGAGACTGGACATGCTGTGTGTCAGGAGACAAGGTGGAAGTGCACTGCAGCAAAGCCACTTGACATGTGATGCAGAGTCCACTACTCAAGGGGAGGATAAACCGGATATGGTGTGGGAACTGTGATGATGGACAGGTTCTGAAGACAGTGAATGATGTTATCAGAATTACTGACAGACTTGTGTCAATCAGACTCCAGTGTAATGATAGGGTACTATTCATAATCTCAGCCTATGTCTCACATCAGGATAAAAAAGTTCGATCAGGCAGTAGTTGCGGGGACTATTAGGTAAAGTAGGACAACATAAGTGGTCATTGATAATGGGTGACCTGAATGCTCTATCAGGACAGACAGAGCAAGATATGAAGACTGTCTAGGTCCACATAGGTGGAGCAACAAGAATAAAGAAGAAAAGGCCATTCTAGACTTCTGTCTGGTAAATGGATTGATGGTGGCTAACACATGGTTCTGTAAGACTGTCAGAAAAACACGTACAGGAGTGGCCAAAATGCAACTCAGGCAGACTTCCTCCTAGTAAGGAAAGGACAGGTTGGCATAATGGTTAAGGTTCTTTACCTCGTAAACACAAGGTACAGGGTTTTATTCTGACTTCAGGTTATTGGTTAGGCTTAAAATGGTCTCGCAGGGCAGTTAGCCTAGTATTCACCTATGAGTTAGAGACTGCAAAGTCATCCCCAGAGAAACAGTCAATCCACGGCATAAACCACTGGTGGCCAAAATCATCTGCAGGCATTGGTCAGCACTAAGGTCAACAGAGAATATTTGAAGACCTGGAAGTTGACTGGAGTGAAAGTATTACAAGCAGCCTTTGAACAGGAATATCAGCAAACGATACAGTAATGGAGTACAAAGCTGAAAAGCACATGGGATGAAGGTGAGTACAGACAAGACAGCTGTCATGGCAGCAAATGGGGGAATCAGAAAAAAAATTAAGTTATGTACTTACTATAACTTGGCATCTGTGTTATCTAGTTTAATTCTAACTCACATACGGGTCTCAGATCAGACTCGGCTGCTTTACGCAGGCTCACATTCCACTCTTGAGCACCTCCCTCTACCCACAATGCCCCACTCTACACACATCTCCCTCAGATCGAGTTTGCTGCTTATACAGCAATAAGAGAGGAACAAAGCAGTACGAGAAAAGAAACCAAGGGTTCAACCTGGGACAACTGTTCCAAAAGAAAGGTTCCACAGGTCTTCCAGAAAAATAATAGGTTGGGGACCGGTTGAGAGGGAAGTTGAGCCAGAATGAAACTGGACAATGCAGATGCCAAGTTATGGTAAGTACATAACTGAAAAATCTGATGTCCATTTCATTCTGACTTATGTATGAGTCGGAGTCCTCAGCTACATAAACTCTTGGTAGCCTCAAAGAAAGATATGCTGGAGCACTGTCAAACTGAAAGAAGCAAAGATATGGGGTTAGGACCAAATGGGGTGCAGCACAAATATCATCAATGGAAATTCTGAAAGAGAAAGTAGATGATGTAGCTACAGATCTCACTGAGTGGGCTTTAGGAGGAATAGGCAATTTCAGACCACATATGTCATAAATTAAAGATATGCAACCCGTTATCCATTTTGCAAGAGTCAGTTTTGATACTGCTTGTCCTAAGCGATTAGGTGAGAAAGAGACAAACAACTGATCGGATTTTCTGAATTGTTCAGACCTATGAAGATAAAAAGTAGTTGCCTATGCACATCCAGCAAATGCAACAAACATTCACCCTTACTGGAGTAATTTGGAAAGAAAATCGGTAGCTGTGTGGTCTGGTTAATATTTGACTCAGTAGCTACTTTAGGCATAAAAGAGAGGTTACCAAGGGAAACTGTCTTTATGAAAAATAACAAAGTGGCTTAGAGATGAAAGGGCCTGTATTTCAAAAATCCTCCTAGCTGAGATGATGGCTACTAAAAAGATAGTTTTTCAGGACAAGAATTTAATGTCACAGTCATCATCAGGTTCAAAATGCTTCTGAGTCAGTCCTTGCAGGATTACTGTGGGATTCCTTAGGGGAGTTGGATCTTGTATCGGGGATCTGGGCAGAAAAAATGCTTTCATGAAAGCCTTGCATAGTTTGGAAGAAGCAACAGTACTGGAAGAAAGCCCAGTATGGAAATTGGATATGGCTGTAGACCCTTCTTTAAAAGAGAAGTAAGAAAAGCAAGGATGGTTGAGATGGAGGCTGTATAAGGATTAATGTTCTCTCTGGAAGCCCAAATGGCAAATCTTTTCCATTTGCTACTGCAAACTTTTTTGGTAGAAGCTTTCTGGGAAGCTAGTACTAGATCTCTAACTAGGGATGATAGCCTGGACCCTTTAATAATCATCAGAAATGGAGAAACCATGTGGTCACAGTTGAGGGTGGCTAGATCCTGGTGTCGACCTAGCAATGGATGCGACAGAAGGTCCTGACTGTGTTCCAGTATCCATGGAGGATATTTCAGATGAGACCAAAGGAAGGGGAACCAAATTTGATGAGGCCAATAAGAGGTAACGAGGATCACGGAGCTATTCAACTGTTTGGCTTTCTGTAGAAACTTTGAGATCAACGGCAGAAGGGGATAAGCATAAAGGAGACCAGGGGGCCAATCATGGACTAGAGCATCCCATGGGACTCACTGGAAGAGGATCAGAGTAAACTACCTGCTGCTCTTATTGTTTAGAGGGGAGGCAAATCGGTTGCAGCAAGGATAGCCCCAACATCTGAAAATCAGATTTGCCACTGACTGATTAAGAGACCACTCATGAGGAGTCACAATGGACCTGCTGAGCTTTTCCACCAGTACGCTGGGCTTCCCCAGTACGTGGGAAGTGTCCGTCATCATTGTGGCTGTGGGAGAAGGAAGGACAAATGGTCTGCCAAAAGATAGGTCGTCCAAAAGGATCCACCATCTCAGATGAGTTTTGCAAATAGTCATCAGCTTGATAGGAGCAGAGAGGGGATGGCAAAGTATAGACCACTGAACAGCCAATGCCCACTGGAGAATACACACAAAATCTTGCCAAGGGAACCAGTATTATGGCAGCCGCCATGGTCCAAGAGCTTGCAGTTTAAGCTTCGCAGGAGGTGATGGAAGGGTTTTTATAGCTTGTAGTTGATCCCTCAAAGATTCTGATACAGATGCAAGGAAGCTATTAAGAGATGACGTGTTCAACAGAGCCCCAATAAACTCCAATGTCTGAACTGGCAATACTTGGTACTTCGCTAGGTTTAAGATGATGCCCAGGGAATTGGATATTCAAAAAAGATATTCCCTGGCTTGAATGAGCAGATGCTTGGTTGGGGCAGTTAGAAGCGAGTCTTCCATATATGGGAACACCTGAAAACCTTGCAGTCTTAGATGAGCTGTGACCACTGCCATACATTTGGTAAACACCCTGGGGGCTGCGGTGAGTCCAAAGGTCAGGGCTCTGAACTGGTAGTGACTGGCTCCCAGCTTGAAGCGCAGATGACTCCTGGAGTGTCTATCTCAATGCGATAGCATGCATCCTACAAGTCCACAGAGCACATCCAATCATCCTTCCTCAGTAACAAAGGATGGACTGTACCATAACCATCTGGAACATCAACGTCTTTATGTACAAGTTCAGCTTGCTTAGATCCAAGACAGGTCTCAGGTCCCTGGTCTTCTGTGGCATGAAAAAGAAGTGGGAGTAAGTTCCAGATGCTCTGTTTAGTTGGGACCTCTTGGATGACTCTCTTCTGCAGTAATTTCTAAACCTCTACTACTGCCAATTCCTAATGACTGGGTGGAACGTTGGGGAGTTTCTTTTGTCTTTTTGGTGGGGGATTTGAAAAGGGAATATAGTAGCCTTTGGATATTATGCTTTGCACCCAAGCATTTTTGTTATTTGGGTCCAGGCGATAGAGTGCACAGAAAAATTACCCCCGACTGCCTCAAGGGAAGACCAGTCAGGCAACGCTTCAGGAGCACTGATAGGGCTTGTCAGAGAAAGGTTCCCTGACGCCCTGGTTTTGCAAACTCCCTCTGTCCCTGGGGCAGCATTTCCAGTTGATGCCCCCCCCCTCTGCTTCTAGAGGACTTCCTCACATTGATCTGGAAAGGACTCTCAGGATTTACAGAACCAGGTTTTCTTGCCTCCTCTTTGATTTCTGGAAAAGGTTCGCAGAGTAAAAACTTGATCCCCACAGCAGATAAGGTCTTTCCCTATTTCTCACTGTGGGTTAGGGTTTCTTTTACACTTGGTCTGAATAATGAAGAGACATCAAAGGGAGTATTGACAAAATGTCTTGAATGGTTCCGCAAAGCCACATCCAGGCATGTCTGTGAATGGCAATGCCTGTGCCAGCAGCCTGTGAGGAGTCCTCCACAGAATGGGAGATAAACCTCATGGATGAGTTGAACAGGGAAGACAGAATAGCCAGTCTTGGAGATATCTTCTTGAAGTCCTCCAGCGACACTGTCTCAACCAAAGAATCAGAGAGTTCCTTGACCAGGTCTCTCTGCAGGTGAGTAACATGTGCCAGGTAATTAAGCACTCTCAGTGAGAAAGTGGTTGAGGCATAAACACCCTTACCAAACTTGTCCATCGCTCTGGACCCCTGTTCAGCAGATAGACAGCAGAGGTTTGGTCAGCCAGCTCCTTTTTGGTAGCTGCTGCCACAACAATAGCATCCACTAGAATGCCCTTAGTCCAATACAAGTGATCCACAGGGGAAGATAAAACAATCTGGAAGTTTGCGTATCAGTTCGATAAAGTCCAGCGAGTGACAATCAAATAGAGCACTAAGCTGGCTGGTAATATTAACAATCCAAACAAATAGTGATCTTTTTCCACTTAGCAGCATATTTCTGCTGCGTGGAAGGCTTTCTGGAAGCTGCATTCACTTCTGACACCCCAGCGGGGATATCCGATAGGATTAGAGGATCTACTCCAGGCCTTACACTGGAGTGAACTGTTATTTCACCACTGAAGGACAATCTTCGTTAGGACTGGGAAACTTTCCCACATTACCAGGGAATGGCACTATAAAAATGCACCCTTCTAGGCCACAGAGCCACAATGGGGTATGAGGAGGATGACACTTGGTCTTCCTTCCTTGAATTTTGCAGGAAAATGTGGAATCAGTGGGAAAGGAGTACAGGCATCTCCAGTATTGCAGTATGTAGAAAGCATGCATTATAAACTGCAGTTATGAGATCTTGCAAAAAGTGTCAATGGCCTCTTAGTCCTCAGCTCATGCATCTGTCAAACATTGCCTCAGCAAATTGATAAAACACTTTGGGCCTAGATGACAGCCCAAACGGAAAACTCTATATTAAAAATGATACACTGAGCAAAATGAAGGACTTTTCTGTCAGGATCCCCAATGCTAAGCAAAATGCATCCAATATGTCTCGTGATACCATAAACACCTCCTACAGCAACATGGGAGTGACTATCCTAAGGGTTGTCATCAGGAACCTGACGTACCTAATGTGGCTGTTAAAGTTGCTTAGATCCAAGATGGGATGAAGTCTTTCATTCCCCTTTAGGGATAAAAGGAGAGGAGGGAGTAGAACCTCTGCCACTGAAGGGACAGCTTCTAAGACAACTATGAAATGTAGACTCTAGGTCTGTCCGAAGAGCTCCACTAAAATGGTCTGGTTTCTGAATGGAGCCCTCTAAGAGAGAGAAACAAAAGTTGTGTAAAATCTTACCATAACCATAGACGTCCTTCTCTTCCATGCTTCAGTGTTCTGTACAGTTGGGTTTTCCCCTCTTGCTACCCGAACATCCAGCCAGTATACAAAAGTTTGTAGTCACTGTATGGTGCGCAGGACATCTAATGTGGCTAGCACAGTGTGGGCCATAAAAGTGACGTTTGCGCACACCAGTCTTCAGAACTGGGCACCCTAGTCGGAACCAGTCACACAGAAAGTAGTGCAAGTCCTGTGCCATCCCAGAATGGGAATGCCTGATACCAGCAGGGGTAGGTGGGAGGGGAAGGAACACTGCAACACGGAAGAGAAAGACATCTATGGTTATGATAAGTTTTTACACAACTTTTCTATGTCCTTCTATTCCCATGTTGCAGTGTTCTGTAGAGTTGAGTGAGTGCCAAAGCTCACAAAGAGGAAGGGGGTGGTGGCCTAGAGGAGTTTTCTGGGAAACCAAGGAGGACAGCCCTGGCAAATCCAGCCCTAGACCTGGAAATCTGGTCTATTTTGTAATGTTTGGTGAAGGTGTGCACACACCAGGTGGCTGCTTCAATAACAGTGGAAGTGTTCAGGGTTTTGAAAAAGGCTCCAGATGAGGCCATTGCCCTAGTGGAATGGGTTGCTTGCCATGGTGTGTGTAACAAAAGGAAATAGCCCTGGAAATCCAGGCTGAAATGGTTTGCTTAGTTACTGCTTTCTCCAGGGCCCTGGGGGTGGAAAGAGAAACAACTGGTCAGCCTGTCTGATGTTCTTGGTTTTGTGCAGATAGAACCTGAGCTGTTTGTGCACATCAAGGGAATGAAGTACTATCTCACTGTCTCCTTGTGGGTTGGGAAAGAAAATGGGCTGGTGGATGGCTTGGTTTAAGGAAAGGTCATTAACCACCTTGGGCATGAAGAAAGGGTTGATTCTGAGGGTTACCCTATCTCTGTGGAAGATGAGGAAGGGAGGAATAGCCATGACAGCTTGCAACTCAGAAACTCTTCTAGCGGAGGTCAAGGCCACCAGCTGAACAATCTTCCATGTGCAGTGTTTTACGGAAGCTTTGGATGCTGGATCAAAGGGAGGTAGAGTGAGCTTCTCTAAGACATAGTTCAGGTCCCATGGAGGCGGGATGGGCTTTTTGGTGGCCTGAGATGGAGTACCCCCTTAAGGAACAGTTTTGCAGGTTGTCTGGGAGCTAAGGGAGGGTCCAGGTGTAGGCAGGCAGAAATGGGAGACAAATGGCCTTTAATGGAGGAGTATGCTAACCCTTCCTGTAAAAGTTCACAGAGGTAGGAGAGCACTAGGGGGACCTCGCTTTGCAATGGGTCCAACTGCCTTCCAAGACACCATATGGAGAATCTTTTCTACTTGGATACATAAGATTTCCTGGTATTAGGTTTCCTGGCCTCATGCAGGATAGTGAGCATGTCCTCGTTGTAGAAGTGCCTGAAAGGGATCAAAATCCTATCACCCACAAGGTGAGGTGAAGAGATTGCCACTGTGGCTGAACTGGGGTTCTCTTGTCCTGTATGAGTAGGTCCACTCTGAAGGATAACTTGTGGGATTGTCCTTGAATAATTGGAGGAGGAGGGGGAAACCAACGTTGTCTTGGCCAACAGGGAGCCACCAGCAACAGTTTTGGTTTGTCCTGCTGGATCTTCAGCAGGAATTTCTGAACAAGAGGGAAGGGGGGAAACCATAGAGAAAACCCCCCTTCCAGGAGATTGAAAAGGCATCTGTTACCATCGCCAGAAGTTCCGACAGTCTGGTGCAGAAGGAGAGAAGTTGCCTAATCATGGTGGAGGCAAACAGGTCTATTTGAGTTGTACTCCACTGGTGGACAAGGTCCAGGAAAGTTCCAGGAAGACATCCCTCTGTAGCATCCATTTGTGGGACATTGTCATGGACCTGCTGAGAGAATCTGCCTGAAAGTTCTGTAGAGAAGCCCCAAAGGAGATGTGGACCGAAGCCCCAAAGGCGGTGGTGTATCCATCTTCATAAAAGATACGCACACCTCCAGACTAGTTGCCCAACATAACGCATCAGAGATACTTCAGGTACAACTAACACTGGATAAAACTGCAATCCAGGTTGTAGCCTGCTATAGATCTCCCACAATGTCCCAAGACTCCCACTCCGCATTCCTGAACACTCTGGAAAACATTAAGGTTCAACATAACACCCTTATACTGGGAGACTTTAACTACTCCTCCATTAGCTGAGAAAATTGCTTTTGTTCCAACTCATTTGCCCAATGTTTTCTGGAATTCATTAGTTCTAATGCCCTGGACCAGCTCATTCTCACCCCCACCAGAGGTAGAAATGTTCTCGACCTGGTCATTACAAACATGGGGGACCAATGCTCTACACCAGTAATCAACTCCTCCCTGGTTAGATCTAACCACAAGTTAATCACCATCGATATCCAAATCCCATCCTCACTCTCCATGAAGGAAACCACAGTGAAGAACTTCTCCAAAGCCAGTTTTGAGGTTCTAAAGACAGAAGTGACAAACTTCACATCATCCATGCAAATGGGGAATGGGTGTATGGCTGCTGAATCATACACCAAGGCATTGTATGAGCATTTACACAAGTGCATAGATTAGGCCATACCAAACAGAACCAAGTTGCTGTCCTCCAAAAAAAGGAAGCCAATCTGGTGGTCCCTTGCCATTAACAAACTCTACAACAGAAGGAAAAAAGTGTTGCAGAAAAGGGTAAAGTGAGATTCCTCATCAAATTCGCCAAAGCTAGTTACGAAAACAAAACTGCTACAGATACTAAAGATAACCAAAAGGCATTCTTTAGTTATGTCAAGAATCTGCATAACAATATTCAAATGTGCTCTGCTACTGCACAACGGCACCACTTATACCGAACCAACTGACATTGTCAATATCTTGGCCGACAGTTTTGCTGCAAACTTTAACCCCCCCCCCTTCACCCCCTAAAGGGCCCAATCCCAATACCCGTGGAATGCGAAATCCCTAATATCACGGCTGCACAGGTAGAAACCGCACTGTCCAAAGCCAAAAATACAGCTTCCATGGGATCTGATAAGATACCTGGCTGTGTTCTACACGAATTACAAAGGGAATTGGCACCACACCTGAGTGCCCTGTTCAACCACAGCCTCACTACAGGCTTTGTTCCCACCAGATGGCGCACTGCTACAGTCATGTCACTACACAAAGGGGGAGTGACTACTGACCCTAGTAACTACCGCCCCATCAGCCTGATGAGCCTGATCTGTAAGTCTATGGAGCGCATCATTATAGGCCTTATAAATAGGGATATAGGGAACCCTCAAACCCTGGACCCCACGCAGTTTGGGTTTGTGAAAGGCAGATCATGTCTTCTCAACCTGACAGACTTCTTTGAATTGGTCACCAGAGAAGTGGATGAAGGCAAGGTAGTCTATACAGCCTATCTCGAACTAATCTAGGCCTTCGACATCATCCCCCACTCAGGAATCACTGATAGACTCACTGATATACTCACTACCCCTACATCATAAGAATGGGTTGCCAACTGGCTCATGGACAGAACCCACACGGTGAAAGTAGCGGACTCCAAATCTGACTACTGGGCAGTTACAAGTGGAGTCCCACGGGGATCTGTTCTGGGTCCTCTCCTGTTTGGCATCTACTTCTCTGAAGTTCAAGCCAACACAAAGGGACTCTGGTTAACCAAATTTGTGGATGACTGCAAACTGGGAGCTGTTATTGATTCTCAAACTGATGTAGACATCCTACAAAAAGGCCTCACAGAGACCGAAGACTGGTGCTGGAACCATGGCCCTAAGCTCAATGCTAAAAAGTGCATCATCATTCCCTTTGGGAAAAACACGGTGCCCACGAACTACCACATTGATGGTAGCCCACTTAACTCCAAAGGTGTGATAAGGGACACACGGTAGACAGCAACCTCTCCTTCGACAACCATGTTGCCACTGTTGTTAGTAAGTCCTTCTATGTGGCACACCTCATTACAAAAGGTTTCTCATCCAGGAAGAAAGAAGTCATAATCCCTCTCTACTCATACCTCATTAGATCCATTATAGAGTACCTCCCTAGACACCTACAACAACTGAAGAGGCCACAAATATTACTCACAAAGAGGATCTTAGGACTTAAACACAAGCCCTATACAGAAAGGCGCAAAAAACTCCAGCTTTACTCCGGCGCATATCACCTACTTAGAGACGATCTCTGCTTGACAAACAAAGCCATGTCTGATCCAGTGTTGCTAGACATGCTTCATCTGAAAAAGTCTCAATCCCACTGTGCCACACACGTCAAAGACTTCAACCTCATCACCGCAATAAACAGAACCTGCTGGAGGGACAGGTTGCTAACCAAGAGACTTCCCATACTCTGGAATAAACTCCCCATTCACGTCAAGCAAAGCTCCTCACTAGCCCTCTAAGAAAAATCGTGCTCGACAGGGGCACAAGAAACTAACATCCAGCAGCAGGATGACTGGGAATATTCTTGGGCTAGGCTTGTGTTGGCACCAGGGCCATTAGCCTAGTACGCACCTATGAAGGGATGTAAACTGCTTGAAGAGTAACTCACTGACTGGTACCCAGTTTCCACACAAGGAGAGCTAGTCTGCAAAGTAAGATCTGGTTCCCTCCTGCTTGTTGAGATACCACAGTACTATGGTATTGTTTGTGAAAAGCTGTAGGGGTCCCTGCTGGAGCCTGGGTTGAAAGGCTTTCAAGACCAGAAGTACTGCTCTCATTTCCCTTACACTGATGTGCTCTTTCCTGTGGATTTTTGGCCAAACTCCCTGCACCTTTAGGGGCCTTGGTGTTGCTCCCCAACCAAGGTCTGAGGCGTCTGTGTACATTACCTGTGTTGGAGGTGGCAGTTGGAGCTGAAGGCCTGGGTTGAGCTTCACTTATGCCAGCCACCAATGGATCTCTTGTTTGAGGGAGTTCAGTAAGGGCACCTTGAACTCCAGGGGGTGGGAGTGCTGCATCCAAACAGATCTGAGGTACCACTGCAGTTTCCTTATGTGAAGTCTTGCTAAATGCAGCACAGGTACAGTGGAAGCCATGTAGCCCAGGAGCCTGAAGTACTGTCTTGCAGTCATTTCCTTTGTTTTGAAGTACCAAAAGTAGGTATTTTGTCAGGCTTTCTACCTTCTCGGGAGGAAGGAAGGCTGTCATAATGTCTGCCCAAATTCTGCACCCCAGGAACATTATGTCCGGAGTAGGGTCCAGATGGGATTTTGGGTAATTTATCTAAAACTGCAGGGACTGCAGAAGTGCAATGGTTTTATGCAATTGGAGCAGGAGGGACTGTCTGCAGTCTGCTTGGATGAGAAGGTTGCCCACTTAAGGGAAGATTTGGATCCCTTGAGTCCTGCAAAAGGCAATCACTGGTGCCAGGCATTTGGTGAAGACTCTGGGTGCTGTGGACAGACCAAAGGGCAAGGCCGAGAACTGATAGTGAGAGGAGGCCACTGAAAACTGGGTCTTATAGGGATGTGGAGGTAGCCATGAACCCTTGAGGGAGGATAAAAGGGAAGAGGGTTGGCAGTGTAAGCATCCTGAATGTGAGTACATGGAGAAAGAAATTTAGGTAAGATAGACCTAGGATTGGTCTCCAGGGTCCATCCTTCCTTCATACTAGAAAGAGCCTTGAGTAAAAGCCTTTACCCACAGCAGCCTGCTCTGGGTTAAAAGGGTGCCCACAATGGGTTGTAGCTGGTGGAACTGATTTTTTGGGGGCTGGGGAATACCCCTTCAATTGGGGGGGGGGTGATCCAGGTTATGAAGTACCCGTGTTCTATTATTGACAATACCCACTTGTCTGAAGTGATGAATCTCCACACTTGGAGATAGTGAGAGAGACATAAGGACAGAGGGGTGGAGGGGGGTGGGTTCAAGTTTGGCAGGAAGTCACACACTACCTGCCCTGTCTGGAAAGGGTCTCCTTTGGCTGGTAGATGGAGCAGTCCTGGCATGAGCGGATTGCTTCCCGGGAGCTTTTCTAGTTCTGGAAGGTGGAGGGGGACCTGAATGCTTCCTGATAAACTGGGTTTTGGACAGATAATTCCTTTGAAACTTGGGAATTGGAGATACAAACAAATGTTTTAGTCTTGCAACTCTTACCTTTTTGTTGCAAGGACCTAAACAAGTCTGCAACCTTGGCTCCAAACAGCACTGAATTGTCCAAAGGTGCATCTAATTTAGCCCTGGAAACATCTGCTGGAGGCATAGTCAGGAATACCTTCTTACGGCAGAAGCCAATGCTGCCAACCTAGATGAGGACTCAGTAGCATCATAGCTACACCTGATGGAGTGTCTGGTCACCTGTGAGATCAAGGAAACAAGGGAGGACAGTTGGCTGGGGAATCAGAGAGATCAAAAAGCTGTTTGGAGATTTTTTCCAGAAGGGCTAAGGCATATTTAATCATATGTGTCTGATAGCTGATTGCTCTGAAAGCCAGAGTACAAGAAGTGTACACCTTTTTGCCCAAATGCTCCATTGCCTTGCTGTCCTTGTCAGCAGGGAGGAGAGTGGCAGAGAGTAGTAATTTAGAAGCCTCGTCAGTAGAGACTGAGATGGTGGCTGGGTCTGCAGCTCGGCATTTTATCAGGAATATCAGGAATTTAGCTGTCTCTGGGACCTTGTAAAACCTATCAGGTCTGTGGGGGGGGGGGGCTGGAGGCTGGGAATCTGGATGCAAAGATGCTGAAAAGAAAGCATCAAGAAAGGAAGGAAGAATAGGTGGAACAGCAGTGGGAGCTGGGGAATCCATATGGATCAACTCATAGTACTGTTTTTGCACCTCAGTCATTTCTGATGAATCCCACTTGAAATGCTCTCTCATCTTAGCTATGGTTTCCCCAAAGGTGAGATCTTCTGCAGGGGGAATCAGCTTCTGCAGATTATTCCTCTGAAGAGGCATATTCAAGTGAGGAAGGGAGTTGGGAGGTGTAAGAGAGGGAATTCTTCAGAGGAAGAATCAGAGTACTCCTCCTCTTTCACCTGACAGCGATCTGGGGCCTGCAACCTAGGACTCAGAACTCGAGGAGGGGTAATGGGAAGCTCCTTGAGCAGTAGGCCACAAGGCCATGAATGCATTAAAGAGGCTTTGTGAGAAAGCCTGCCAATCTGGTTGGCTTTCCCTAACTGAAGTATGCTTTCTCTTCTCCTCCTTTTTAAGTGAAGGCTTAGCAGGAGTATGAACAGGAAAAGGACTAGGACCTAATGACTGGGAAAGAGTGGAGGGATCCGGCTGGTCTGTCGGGGGAGCCTCGGTTCCCCTTTGCTGTCAGAATCTGACATCTGCAGATCTTCCATGGACGTGCCTCCCGCACAGGTTTCTGCAGCATCCAATCTGGTACCCACTCTAACCAAGGCAGAGTGTTCGTCCAGGCCGACATCAGCCACAGGATAAGCACCGGATGGTGGAGGCGCAGCAACAGTAGAGGGCCTTGTGTTCTTGGCCTTTTTCCTTGGCAGTTTGGCAAGCAAGTTGGAAGTTCCCTCCATACCCAACGCTAATGTTTCAGATGTTGATTCTCTAGGTACAGATTCAGCGCGTGAAGTCTGCTACGCAAGGTCTTAGGGACAAAGGCCTGGCAAACAGGGCAGGGCCTTGTAGTCGTGAGACTTTCCTAGACAGAAAAGACAGAGTTGTTCATGGGCGTCCTTGTGTGAAATCAGATGGCTGCACTTACACTAGCCCTTTCTGGGTGACATGAAAAAGCATTAACATACAATAACTGAAAAAAGGCTTCCCACTTATCTGAATTTCTCGAGAATCTGATGGCCAGGAAGGCAGGAACACCTGACGTTCTACTGGCAGCAGAGAAGTTCTGAAGTGTGGTGCACGCAGATGTCACTTTTATGGCCCATGCTCTGCTAGTCACGTTAAGACGTCCCGCGCACCATACAGTGACTGCAGACTTTTGTATACTGGCCGGACGTTCGGGTAGCAAGAGGGGAAAACCCAATTGTACAGAATACTGCAACAAGTGAACAGATGGACATCCTAAGAGTTCATAGATATGGACAATGTTGCCCACATCAGCACTCCAATGGTTCATTCATATAGGCCTAAACCAAGGAAGAAGAAAACAAAAAAAAAAAAAAAAACAATGGTCGGGGATAAAACAATACTGCTAAGGACAGCTCTGGACATCAGTCAGAACCATGACTGTGGAATCAATGGTGTCAAACCCCTGGGTGACTTGGTCAGCAATGAAGTGGGCAAGGCTGATGACACTTAACTGCCTTCCTAAGGCTGAAGGAAAGCTTATTACTGGAGGCTAGCTAAGCCTAGAAGGAGAAAGCCTGAAAACAGATAATCAATTTCTTCCACAATACGAACTGCTTCTATACTCTTCAAGTTGTCACTACCAAGTCCTGGGAGCAAGGCTTGCCCAAATAACAAAATCTTATTAAACTGGGAAGCTGGGGTTGATGGTCTGAACTGTCTTCTTAATGGAGATGGCCTCAGCCACTAGTACAGGCACATTCCATACCTCTCAACTTCTTTGAAAAAGAAATCTGGACAAAGCTTAAAATAATGGGGGGATGAAGGCCCAAAAATAGGGACATATTTTCAATTTTGCTCTTATAGACTTGGAAAGTTGCTAGAATGACAGGGTTTGTGTTAGCATGTATTTTCTAAAAGATATGAAGTCTGAAACTCATATGTATGTCATTACTTACTTACTTCAATCCTTAGTAATTTGACAGAAAACCACAAATTTTATGAGGAACAGCCCAAAAATATGAGGCAAAAATCTGGATATCTGGCGAAAATCTGGACATTTGAGAGGTATGCAAATGTCTCAGTCTGCAGTCCTGGCCAGTGCATCAGCTCAGTCAATGCTGCACAGCAGGCTACACAGAGAACATTCTAGGAGTCAAACAAAGTACTAATTATATCCTCGTTGAGTCAGACTCAGGGAAAGAGGTAAGCTTTTCCAGGACTTGATCTACAAGACAGGACTGGAATTTTGAAAGGTGTGATGTATAGTCAAGGGTTCTATGTCTCTCTGTGGCTGTGGAGTAAAATCTGTCATCAATCATGTCCAAGGCTTGAGACTCCTTATCAGGCATCAGGGTGGCAACACACTGCAGTCTATAGGCCCTATGCTGGATGAACTTAAGAGATAATTTAAAAGTTAGGCCTAGGATACCTGGCAATAGTCATTCAACTCCACTGGGAGGTACCAAACTTATTCCACTTTTTTGGAAGCCACAGAAGGAGAGTTCAGGTGCTTCAAAGTTGTACATACAACATCCTTTCCAGAAGGCGGAATGACCCAAGGCTCCACCTCTTACTTTCCAAAATATTTACTAAGATGTCTCTTAAGAGAATCAGGACAAACTACAAAGGCTTTCATAAGCTTAAGGTCATGCCAAAGGAAGGGTCATCCACAGGAGTAGAGGAGATATAAAAGCAGGAAGTAGTCACTGTCCATATCCCTCTCAGAGACAACGATCTTTAGATCCTAAGAATCCTCACAGGATCCTGAGTGACAGGGAGACCTCTGTCTGCACAAGCTCCAAAACTTGCAAACATGTGCGCACACTGCCCATAAAGTGATACAGGTTCATAGGTAAGTACTAGGCTAGCTATCCTTGGGGATTATTTTAAGCCTAGCCAACTTCCCTTTTTGTGCTCGAAATAACCTATCCATTTGGTTATAGACTGGCCTTACTCATCCCATGGTTGAGAGTTATATATTACCCTAAACAGAATAACTGGGCTCATACCACAGTTAAGTTGAGGGGACCCATGCACAGGATAAAGCATTTAGGAGTGGCATCTGTCCATTAGTAGTACAGCAGTGGTATCCTCTATGAAAAACATCTGTCCCTCCAAACTGTTCTGTTGATGTTGCAGAAGAGGTTTAGTTTCCGAAACAGAGTACTTCTGATGCCATCTGACTTGCTAATGTGCAGTAAATCCATCTGTAATGGGTCTGAGGATGCGTTTTAAGTCAAATACAGGTCACCTCTTAATAGTCTGTAGGATACAGAGTATAGTGACAAGACTTTGAGTCGGTCCATGTAGGACTTGTTGTTTAGGCCTTGTATCCTTTTATCTCTGTGGGCATTCCAGTCATTGCATGTGTTTGAACAGATACATGCCAAAGAGGATAATATAGTCGATGACTGGCCTAATGAAAGCTGAGTAAGTGGGGGGGGGGCAATGACATCCCCAGATCTAGACAATCTCTTTGTTTATAACCTGTGCAATATAGAAGGACTTTCCAACAACATTAGACACATGATGATATGTAAGCTCTCTATGAGATGCTTGCATGACATATGTTAGGCAATGGGATTCCAGCAATCTGACACTCATTTGCAGTGGTGGTGCAGGAATATGAGAGACCCACACATTCCAAAAAATATATATATCTGTACCACAGAGGTTTCAGGTCCTGCCACTTCCAAAATCTTTCTGAAGTTGACATTTTGAACTATAAAAGCCCTGGCACAGGAAAATCTATGGGGATCATCCATAACTTGTACTATCAAGCTGCTGGGGCAAGAGGAGACTCTGGGAGAAGTTCTCAGCCTTAACTACAAACTGAACAAAACTGGGGTGACTCAAGAAAGGACTCCCTGGAATCAGGCTGGTTGTGAATATGCTTTTACTGATCAATGAAGGACTAAGCAAAGCCTACATCTGAATCACACCCCCCCCCCCAAACTAGGAGACACTATCACTCATTGAGACTCTTCAGTGTCAAAAGGTGCTATAACCACAGGATCATTTGAGGTGAATGCGCCTCTTAGCATGCCAGACCAAGGCCCACCCTCAAATTCTTGGGCCTTCTGATGGTACTCCACTACACACCAATGGATAAGCCTTTAAGGACAACCTGGAACCACTCAACTTCAAGTCCCCCTAAAGGCACTTAGGTAGTTATGTTCCAGATGTGTGACACTTGATGTACAAATAACAAAATCCTAGAGGACATATGCTGCACTCCCCCAGAAAGTACAGTTGTGTACACTTACCATAAATGTAGATGTTTGAGTGTATTCACTGTTGCAGTCATCACATTTGGGTTATCTGCTTGCAGTAGCCCTGAGTCGGCCTGATTATCAAAGTCTTGGGTCCTGTGTCAGTTGCTGTCTCATCTTCCATGACGTTAGGTATTCAGGGGTATAAAGCATGCAGCCAATGCCATTACATCAGTTTTTCTTGCCCCAGACGTCAGGTGCCCCCATAATGGGAAGCAATTATATACAAGGTTACACCTCCAACAAAAAAAAAAAGCAAATACACCAAAAAGCTTTAAGCATAGTAAACAAGAATAGAGGTATAGACCATAGAAGTCAGGGGGCTGGAGGGAGGGTAACCAGGACTGCAACAGTGAATACACTCAAACATCTACATTTATGGTAAGTGTACACAACTGTACTATGTTCTTCAGGTTTCACTGTTGCAGTCATCACATTATGTAGATTCCCAAAGCTAAGGATGGGAGGAGGTAATTAGATAGCATTAGGACCAGCTATAATGCCCTGCAAGACTGCAGTGGCAAATCCAGCTCTGGATTTAGAAAAAAATTGGAAAGTGGTAATGCTTGGTGACGGTATGTACAGAACTCCAGGTAGCAGCTGCTAGGATGGCCCTGGTAGGGACACCTCTGAGAAACGCTGTAGAGGTAGATGCAGCCCTGGTCGAATGTGGTCTTATCCTCTTGTGAGGTAGGTTTTCCATGATGCTTACAGCAGAAATGAATGCAATGGCCTATCCACTAAGAAATGGTTTGCTTTGAAATGGCCTTCCACTCTTCCCCTACAGCAAATGCAACCAGCAGCAGTTCAGATTTCCTGAGAGGCTTAGCCCTGCCCGAGTAAAATCTAAGTTGTCTGTGCACGTCCAAGGAGTGTAGTATTCGTTCCCCTTTGTTCTGTGGATTAGAAAAGAAGGTTGGCAAATGAATGGACTGAATAAGAGCCACACTGGATAAAACCTTGGGCATGAAGAAGGGATTGGTCTTAAGGGACACCCTGTCAGCATGAAAGATGATGAAAGGCTCCACTGCCATGAGGACTTGTAATTCAGACACCCTTCTTGCTGAAGTGATGGCTAGAAGAAAGGCTGGTTTCCAAGAAAGGAATTTCCTCTCTGCATTTGCAGCTGGCTCAAAGGGAGGTAGAGTGAGCTTTTCCAATACAAAGTTAAGGTCCCAGGCTGGAGTACGGACTCTTCTGGGTGGTCTTAAGTTTTTGGCCCCTCTGAGGAACTGCTTCAGCAGTGGATGAGAGAAGAGGGGTGGTTCTGTACTGCAATGAGCTGAAATGGCTGAGGCATGAATGTTGATGGAGGAAAAAGAAAGGCCCTTGTGAAGCATCTCAGTTGAGCATTGAAGAATATGGGGTAAACTGGGCGCTGCTGTGCCCATCGCCTGGGTTTGGCTCCACAATCTTTTCCATTTTTCAGCATAGGATTTTCTAGTACTAGGCCTCCTTGCTGAGACAGCAGGGCAGGGGTCTGAGGCAGGTGCCAGCAGTGACACACTGTGCAAGAGGGGGTACCAGTGTTGGTGCGGCCAGGCTGGTGCAATCAGTATTGTCCTTGTTTTGTCCTGTTTGATCTTTAGTAGTACCTTGGAGAGGAGAGGCAGCGGGGGGAAAAGCAAACTGTTTTTCCAAGTGAAGGACAGGGCATCCACTTTCCAAGCTTGTTTGTGGGGAGTCCTTGTGCAGAATTTGTCCAATTGGTAGTTCTGGGGGAGGCAAATAGATCTATCTCTGGGCTCCCCCATTTGTTTCTCAACATGTTGAATATCTTTGGTTCTAGTTTCCACTCATGTGGGTCCATGAGATTTCTGCTTAGGTCATCTGCCAGTGTATTTAGCTTTCCTGGCAGGAACTGAGCCTGTAGGTGCACTTGCTAGCTCAAGGCTGTGTTCCACAGAGCCATGGCTAGTCTGCAGAGGGTATGAGTGGGTGCCCCCTGATTGTTTAAGTACCACATAACAGTGGTGTTGTCCGTCTTTACCAATAATTGTCCTGGAAGAATGTGGTCCTTGAAGGCTGACAGAGCATTCTGTACAGCTAATATTTTGTTTTGATTGATATGCAAGTGCATTTGATTTGGGTTCCATTTGCTTTGAATGCACTGCCCTGCCAACTGAGCCCCCCATGCATAGTCTGATGCATCTGTTGTTACGGTTTGGGCAGCAGGGGGTAGAGTGAATGGCAGTCCCTTGTTTTAGTGGCAGGCCTCTGCCCACCAAAGGAACTATCTGTAGACAAGGTATGATAGGAATCATTGTTTCTAGATCCTGAGAATGTTGACGCCATAGGCTTTTTAGATACCATTGTAGTTTCCTCATATGCAGTTTTGCATATGGAATTAGTAGAATGCAAGAGGCCATGAACCCCAGGGCTTGCAGTATTTTCCTTGCAGATAGCTGGGTCTTGGTGGCCAGTAGTTAAAGTAGACTGTCAATTGAATTTGTTTCTCTGGCGTGAGGTAGGCCATCTGGGAAGTTGTATTCAAGCTTGCTCCCAGGAATACAATTTGTTGGCTGGTACAAGATGAGATTTCTTTTCGTTTATGGTGTACCCCAGAGACGTTAGCAATTTCTTTACAAATGTCAGATGATTTAATAGTATTGTCCTAGCTTTCTGCCTGAATTAGACAATCGTCCAGCTATGGGTACATCTGAATATTTTTTTGCCTGCAAAATGCAATGACTGGAGCTAGGCACTTTGTGAATACCTTGGGCACAGTAGATAAGCCAAAGGGCAGTGCAGAGAACTGATAGTGCCTGTAGCCTGCTTTGAAGCATAGGTATCTTATGCAAGATTCCCTTATTGGGATGTGCAGGTAAGCCTTCCTTTAAATCCAGTGTTGCCAATCAAGCATCTTTGCCTAGCATGGAAAGCAGCTGATGAAGAGTTAGCATCTTGAATTTTGGAATTACCAAAAATGTGTTTAGGATAGACAAGTCCAGGACAGGACGCCAGGAATTGTCTTTTCTAGGTACCAGAAAAGTCCTGAGTAGAAATCTTGTCCCCATTCTTCTTCTGGGACAGGCTGAATAGCCTTGATGCTTAAGAGAGAGAACTTGCTTTTCAGCCTCTGCCCACTGATTTGGGGGTAGGTCTGGCCAACTGTTTGGGGTTGGTAAGGAGTGGAAGTGGAATCTGTATCCTTGGGAAACTATACTTAAAGCCCATTTGTCCTGGGTAATGAGTTCCCAATTATTTACATGTGGGGCAATCTTCCCCCCTAAAGGAACAGTCAGTTAAGCAGGGCTTGGAAGGTATAAAGTTAAGTCATTGAGACAGTGTACCATAGGGGGGAGTCTTACTACTCCCTGCTTTGGAAGTGGGAGCCCCCCACTGCTTAGGCCTGTGAGTACCTTGGGACTGAAGTATGGGTGTTCTGCTGGTTCTGGGTTTGGACTGAATGCCTGGAAGAGGCAGGAAAGGACCAATTCTTAGAGGGCCAATGCCTACTAAATCTGGGAGGCTGTACTTGCAGGAAATCTTTAACAGTTTGCATAGATTTAGCTTTTCCCTCCATCTTTTTAAGTACTACTTCTGCTTTGTTGCCAAACAGGTGGTCTTGGTTTAAGGGAGCATCCAGTAAATTAGCTTTAACATGATCTGGCAAAGATTGCTCCTTAAGCCAAGCATGCCTTCTAAGTACAGACCCAATGACAGCAGCTACTGCAAGATGCCTGTAATGAATCAAAACCACATTGCAAAGTATGTTTTCCAACATGTTCAGCAGAATGCATTACATTTTGTAAATTTTTGCTTTCAGCACAGTCAGGAATCAATATAATTTTCTGTTTAAGCAATCCAATAGTATGCTGCTGATACTTCAACATATGAAACTGGCAGTTTAACGCCCTAATGACCAAGGTTGCAGAAGTGTATACCTTTTTACCCCATCTATCCAGCACTCTGGAATCTCTATCAGAAGGGGTAGGATTTTTGGCAGTAGTAGCCTTAATGCCCTTGGGTCCCTGTGAAATGGTCTCAGGATCCGTAGTAGGATTTTTAAAGAGGAACTTGTGAGAGTCAGGTACCCTGTAATACCTATCAGGTTTTCTGCAAGCAGGAGGTAGAGAGTCAGGGACCAGGCTAGATTCCGAGAAGGTATAATCTACAATGTCCAGTACAGGAGGGATAGCTAAAGGCCAGTGTTGAGCCCAGAGTAAGAATTCCCCAAGCCTCTTTTTGGAGTCACAGTAATCCTGGCTTTCCCAGCGAAAAAGTTCCCTAAAGGTATGCAAGGTTTCACCAAAAGAGAAATCCTCTGGAGGGGAAGCAGAAGGAATGGAGTCTTCTGCATCAAAATCCTCATAGGTAGACAAGGGCAAATCCTGGTCATCAGAGAAAATAGAAATTTCAGAGTCCTGATCCGAAGAATCAGAAGGAAAATCAGTCCTATATCAATTAGAGGGGGAAGGGTGGCTTCCCCTGATTATAGTAATAAGGTCTTCAGCCATTCTTATCATTTGTTTTTTTAAGGCATAGGGGACTGACTCAGTTTTCTAGGCATGGATCCAGTTTTAGTCCTTGAAGAATAAGATGGTGTCGGTTTAATATGCAAGTCAGTAGGCCTGAATACTCCCTCAGAAGCCGACGACTCCAAACCCATCCAAGGTAGAGACATCCGCAGGTTCCACAGCCGAAGAAGCATCTCGCAGCATACCGGACTCTGAATGGGTCTCAGTAGAAGCCTGTGAATCTGAAGTAGCAGGTATCAGGGGCTGCGAAAGCACCTCACTGAGTACCGGTGAACTGGCGACTAGCTTAGGAGAAGCGTAGTCGGAAGCTTTGGACCTATGTGGTCTGTCTCTGTCTTCATCTTTGCGTTTTTTCAGAATGTCAGTAGTCAGGTGGCTTACCAAAGCCATTTCTGGATAATTGAACCAAGTACCAAAATATTTAGATGCGTAAATGAACCGACGATGAATAGTACAAGGTTTGAATAAGGCCCAAAACTGACAGCGAGGTACGTCGTGGTCTGGGCTTAAGCAAGGAATGCACTACAAATGAAAATCTTTATGAGGTATTTGCTTTCCACAAGAAATACAATTGTTAACTTTTACTGACATCGGTTTAGAACAAGAAAAAAGTTCCCCAACAGTGTACTTAGCTTAGTTGAAGACTTCGGATCTGAAACTCGAAAACGAAAATTTCAGGTGTCGGCCGACCGGCACTTGCTAGCTGCTTCTGCTTCGGGCACTGCACGGCAAGAAGACTGATGTAATGGCGTCGGCTGCATGCTTTATACCCCTGACTACCTGATGTCATGGAAGATGAGACAGCAACTGATGCAGGACCCAAGACTTTGATAATCAGGCCGACTAAGGGCTACTGCAAGCAGATAACCCAAATGTGATGACTGCAACAGTGAAACACGAAGAACATCCAGCAGCAGTCTCATGGAGGCCAAACAGAGTGTAGGTAAAACAGTATGATAACATCCACTCTTTCAAGTGGGGGGATTCAATCCTGTAAGGCCAGAAAGACCAGAACCTTAAAGATAGTGCGGGGTCAGAAAAGACCACCAGTAAACACTGCAAAGAAGTGGTATAGTACAGGAGTAAAAAGCTATATCAGTTAGCAGGTAGGCCAAGATATTCTGAACTAAATGCAAGCAAGCAAGCAAGTTCTGAGTCTGAAAGCTCCAAGTGAAGAAATTAACACACAAAACAAGATATGAATAAACCACTCCAGATCTTCTAGTCAAACGTGCCTGACATATGCTAGATGCCGTAGCAGTAAGCACAAAGACTTAAAAGCAGATGACAGAGCATGTCTTTACTCACAAATTTCATATTGTTACCTCCACAGATAGGGTAGGAGTTTGAGGCTGGAAAGTTAAAATACCCAACATGTTCTGTCACAGCAACTGTCTCGAATTTGTTGAGGTTTTGCCAGTTATGAATCATCTACTAATAGACATTGTCCATATCACTTACCAAGGAATTCAAAACTGACAGGATATCCTTAGGGAAGGAGAAGCAGAACTGGGTGTTCTCAGCATAGCAATGGTAATGCAAACATCTCCTTCAAATAAGTTATCTTATAGGCAGCATATACACAATGAGAAAAATAATACGCAGGGGTCATAATGGAATTATGTGAAACTCCAGTCTAGATGGCAGGATACAACAGAATTAATCTTAGAAACCACCCTCAGAGTGTCCATCTAGGATGAAAGACGATCTAAGATCACTGCTAGTACACCCCCAGCAGGTCTGTAATCATAGTCAACCATACTGCATGGTGCCAAGACATCAAGAATAACCAGAACCAAAGAATTCTGTTGATCCCAATGGCACTAGAAGATAATTCAAAAGCCTCCTCCTCATCACCAACACCATTTTCCCATTTTCTACATGGGGTCAGGTTTCATGTTAACTGTCACCATCGCTTTCGATTCAACACCACACTCCTGCCTTCTTCGACACTCATGCCTGACTGTCGCAGATCTTCCCTCACACAATCCATCTACCTCTTTTGCTGGCACCCTCATTCCCTCTTATCTTCTTCCTGTGTGTCCCAAAATCTTCATCAGACTGTCTTCTGCTTTTCTGCACATGCCTGAACCACCGTAATCTGTTCTCTTTGATCTTTTCTGCAACTGCAGCTACTTTGGCTACTGCTCTTATGTCCTTATTTCATCATCTGACCCACAGTGTGCACCCTACAACCTGTCTCAGGGCACTTCATTTCCATCACCTCTAGCTTCCTCATCTGCTTTGCCTTTACTGCCCAAGTTTCTGTGCCATACATTAACACTGATCACACCACTGTTTTGTACACCTTAACTTTCAGCTTCTTTGGCATTCTTCTGTCACACACTACACCTGACACACTACGCCAATTGGCTGCAGCCCTTATGACTCAAGCTTTGACCTCTTCATTCAGATGCCCTTTCACCTCAACCACCCCTCCCAGATACCTGAATCTGTTAACCTATTCCACTACCTTTCCTTCTAGGCCAATTCTCAGCTTCTTCTGATTTCCCCAAAGTGTTGCCAGTACCACTGTCTTATCTGTACTTCGTTTCATTCCATGTCCTTTCATTTTTTTATTCCATTCACCTATCTTTTGCTGAAGTTCTTGCTTAAGGTCTGCCTGTAAAGCCACATACTCTACATACAGCAACTTTGCTGATCTGTCCCCACCAACCTGTTTGCTTATGTAATCAATCACCAGTATGAAAAGCTGTGGGCACACAGTTGACCCCTGTGCATACTCACTCCCACTGGGAACCCCTCTCTGAGACCAAACACTCTTCATAATGGAGTAGCTGCATCTTTGTACAGAACCTGCACTAATTTTACTAATGTTTCTGGGACTTGAAACTACCACAAGACTGCCTAAATCAGCTTTCTTGGGACCTTGCCATATGCTTTCTCCAAGTCCAGGAATGTCCAATTAGACTCTTTACTCATCTCTATCATATTTCTCAACTATTGTCTCACTGCAAACATTGGGTCAGCTGTGCTGCATCCTGATCTGAAATCAAACTGCTCATCTCCCATTTTACATTCTACTACTCTATCTGTTTATCAATCACCCTCTGCAGAACTTTCAGCAATATGACAGGAGTTTGATTCCTCTGTACTGCCTACATTTGTGGACATCCCCTTTGTTCTTGTATACTGGCACGAGTAATCATTTTCCAGTCATCTGAGATATGGCTTTCTCTCCACACTGCAATGAGTATCCTCAGGAGCCATTTCTCCCTATCTCACCCGGCATCTTTATAATATCTTCTGTGACCTCATCTGAGCCTGATGCTTTCATTGACTTCATTTTCCTTAGTACTATTCTTACGTCTTCTAGGGTGGGCTCCTTTCCTTCTGTCAATGTAGGCTATGTCTGGGGCAGTACAGCTTCTATAGGGTTTTCTTCATTCAGAGGCAGCTGGAAGTACTCCTTCCATTTACGTTTGATGTCCTCTGGACTGGTAAGCAAGTTGTTGCTGGCATCCCTTATGAAGGGTGTCTGACTATAGTCTTTATCTTTCTATCTTTGCCTTGCAACCTGATATAGTTTCTTTGTACTACCTACTTAGACACTTTCCAGAAGCTGGTAGAGTGCCACTGATGCCCTGTTCTTTGCTACTATTACAACTCCTTTCTTAACCTTTTTGTTAGCCAACCAATATTCCTTCCTAGCCTGGTCCATCTTTTCTGTCTCCTATGTTTTCCTGCACCCTCCTTTCTTTGGATGACTTCATACCTGGATCGGCCACATATCTTTTCCTATAGTCTTCACACATGTTTTGAGGTGCTGCCATTCTTCTTCAACTCCATCTACTTCCTCCTATTCTTGGGGTGCTACAGCCCTGAGTAATTCCTTGAACTGTTGTACTTTCTCTCCAATCAACTTCCAGGTCTTCAGCCTAGTCTCTGTGACCTTGGAGTTTCTCTGACCACTGCTTGCAGCTGAATGTGGTTGTTTCACTGAGGATGACTTTGCAATCTCTGATTCTACTCCTGTGCCCTTTCCTTATTAGGAGGAAGTCTACTCCTGTACGTGACCCTGTGATGGTCTCCCTTTCTGAGAGACACTATCAAGCTATTTGCCAGACAGAAGTCTAGAATGTCCTCTTCTTCTTTATTCTTGCTGCCTCACCCATGTGGGCCCAAGCAGTCCTGTTCTGTTTGTCCTGATACTTGCATTCAAGTCACCCACTATCAACACCAATTTATCTAGTAGATCCTGCAACTGCTGTATGAATGCAGTATCACTATCACACCCTGCCGTGCAGCACATGCTGAGATTATGAATACTGACCTATCATTAAAGTAGAGTTTGACTGCTCTCTCACTGCCTTCTAAAGCCTCTCCCTCACCACAATTCCCATACAATTTCTAGCCTGTCCTCCTCCTGAGTAGTAGACTCTGGATCCCAAGCCAAGTACTTTGCTTCACTCTTGGATACATAGGATGTCCAGCCTCCTCCTTACCATCATGTCATCTACTTCCAAGCTTCGGACAGTCAGTGAATCTACATTATGTATAGCAATTCTTAGTTCATGTTTGACAGGTTGATTGGTTTAATGTCCAGCTTTCGCTCAACAGAGCTATCCCAAGTAACCCAGGGTGGGCAACTGGACACAGCTAGTCAGTAGCTTGATTCAGGGCTGCTGGGCTTTATTTTACACTTACACTGGTGTAGGCCAAAGTAGGCTAGGTCTTCATCCCACATATCACTGGCAAATACACATGCCCATTTGGCAACATTAATCAACATGATCGAATCACCTAAAGTCATATTTTACACCATCAAGCGTCTAGTCATGCCACAGCATGCAATTGATGATCCATATTCCTTTATCTTGAGTATACAGCACATCACAGTAGATATCCAAAGCGACTGGTCTAAACAACTCTTCTCCCTTACAGGGTACCATATAGAGTATGTGCTGCTGCTCACTGGTAAGTCTGAGATGGAAACGCTCGGCACATTTTTCGGAGGCACAGGGAGAACATGCAAACTCCAAACGGGCATTGGTCAGAGGTCAGGATCAAACCTTGTACCTTGTGCATGGGAAACGAAGACATTAACCATTATGACAACTGGCTACCCACAACCCTTTTGTATCATTCAAAACCCTCATTAGGACAATTTTACTACTATATCAAGCCTAAAACCTGGGCTGAAATGGATCAGAAATATTAAATTCCTAAAAATAGCAATCAACCCGGGCTGAAATGGATCAGAAATATCAAAATTACTGAAAACAGCAATCAAGCTATGCATAAACCACCTGGTCAAGAACCTTTCTAATAAATGGAAGGACTAAACCATGTCACTAGGTGTTATGACCAACAGGATTCAGATGGATATTTTGAAAATTGAGGTCACTAATGTTTCCTTTTATAGAGACTAAACAAATCCCAGATTCAAAAGAAGTGACAATGGGATGAAGAATGTGACCAAGGATTTCTAGGCAAGCTCTAGTCAATCTGGGTAGGCAAAGCAATAATGTGTTTGCAATGAGGCAAAGGTAGCTCATATATCTATACCAAAAGACAGTAAAACCATTGGGAACGCTGACATTCCTTTAAAGCGAATTGGGAGATGCAAGAATACTACAAAGACAAGTTTGGTTCCCTAATAAGAAATACTTTTAGGTGGCAAGACAAGTTAGGCTGCACAATCTGTCAGCCAAATAGAACAGGAATGCCAGTCAGACGGTTGTGGAAGAGATTTGTTTAGACAAACAAGCTGATTTCTTAAAGGGTATCAATGACTGCAGAAAAGCTTAATGCTCATTTAACCTAAGCTCCTCATCTATGAGATGGGTGCAAAACCATCTCTGATCGAGCATTCAACCAATCTTAAATAATATTCAGATAAACTAAGACTCATATATCACCAAATGGGCAGGGCAAACATAACCAAAGACAAGAAACACTGCCAAAAATAAATCTTGCTGTAGGACAAAGATATCCAGGTCATCCACACTGACTTCTTCTTCAAGCTGAATCAAAACTGGGTAAAGAGAATCTGGGTTAAATGACTTTGAACTACTCTACTAAGGTTATCAGTGAGACCCACTCATTCTGATCCTCAATTAAAAAAACTTCAACTAGAGACATCCACCTTGTGAAGAAGTACTCTGGGACCATCTACTTACAATGTTTGCAAGTGGCATAGCTGAGGAGTTGCAACCTCTGACAGCAAGTCACTTCATGCTTCTCCCTTAGCCTGTACAGATAACACCACAGCAGGTCTTGGCTTGAGGCTCGTTAGCCACGTGAACACTTTGTACAGTTAGCTGATATAGGCATTAGATTCATGAATATTTCACAAATCTGAAACCAGGATTACAATCTGAAATTGTGAACACAAGAAAAGAACTAGCAGAGCCAAAGCTGAGTGTACTCCCATACTGCACTGCATAGCTTTCATACATGCAGTGGTGAAGGCTGCATGCATTCCTTCATGCATCATTTTTTGCTTGAAACTGAAACTGTTACCAGCAGGTGGCAGCATGTCCACAGGAGACAATTTTGCAGCTGCTGTGAAAATTTTTAACTGCCTCTAACTTGGAAAAAGACCATGCCTGAGCAATGCAACTTTCTCACAGACAATATAGCAGAGTAAAGCATTAAATTATCGAATCAACATTTTTGTAAAAACTATGGCTTTCATTTTTTCCTAATTTAATGTTTAAAAATCAATTCAGAAGCAGGATCATATTTCTTCACCTTAACAGAAGGCTGAATTCAATAATTACACCAGAATACACATTCCACTTTCATCAGTGGTGACACTTTTGGTGTTATTTATGGTATAGGCCCTTCTTTTCTTTTGTATTTTTTTTTCAGACAGTCCAGAAGAGAACAGCTTAGCAGGCAATAATGACAAAAACCCTGAAGATAAATGTATTGTGCAATTCCACAGATATCTTGCAAACAAAATAATGCAGGTTTTCCCCTTTCTTTTGTTCCTGAAAACCATAATATATAATTATTTAATATGCCTCAGGAAAAACAAGACAATACAATAAGTCAAAGCAGTGTACAAAAAAGGTGAATACAAACCATCAAAGAATAACAGCAAAAAATCATCATCACACAATAAAAAGCACCTACATGTGATCTTCACTGCACACTAAAATCAATGTGCGGCTTGTCTGGGTGAACTATTCCCAACTAATTCAATTAGTGTGGGATGACTGCTTTCCTATAAACTAAATACAGAGAAAGGAAGGTTAAAATGGGCAACTTCTATACACCTCTGATAGGAGGCATTCATTTATGTAGGTATATCTAGACAGTAAATGTGTGAGTGCATGGTGGACATAAATGTACAGCAACAGACAAGTGAAACAATCCCAAACATGGCTCCTCAAGCTCAAGCCATGAAGATGAAAGAACTCTGATACAGAAGTAGCAGTACAAGACAATGTGGTCAGCATGCCATTTGGTCAGATATGGTATCTGTCTGTAAGCAAGGTTGTTTGGCACCCTCAGCAATGCTCCCTTTTGCAAACCCCAAAAGAACTAACAGAACTGTACCAAACAGCTACAACAGCTCCTTGGTACAGGTTACGCAGATTGTCATTCAAGCAACTGCAACACTGCTGCCGCCTAAATAATGTACAGATACTGATGTAGTGTGTTCAGGGGTTTACAGGACTTAGCAAACAGCTGTTGTGTTTGCAGTACATAATGGCTCTTTGCAACACTTTTAAAACACCTTTTCATAGGATCATAGGAAGTTACTAGATTATTGGCCCTGAGGCCCTTATAAGCCTAGCCAAGAGTTTAGCCCATGACAAATCAGCACCCGATGCCCCTTGTCCAGCAGGGACACAGGTGGAATCCCATGGATGTATTTTCTATTTCCCATTCAGTTATCCAGGTTGCGTTTAAAAAAAAACTGGTAAAGAGGTACTCTGCTTGATGTGGAGAAGGAGAATATTCCACAGATGGGGGAGTCTCTGGGACACAAATCTGTCCCGCCAACAAGTCCTATTGATGTCACAGACCGGTTGAGGCTGGCCGTGCGGGTTACTCAAGTGGAGCTTTACTTGCAGATATGCAGCAGTCCCAGCAAGGTGGGGTCCAAGATCGCCTTGTATGCCAGACAGAGGTCACCTCTGAGGAGTCTGTATGAAACAGAGTAGAGGGACAGGGCTTTTAGCCTATCTGTATATGGTAGATTTTTGATGCCCTGGATTTGCCTAGTGAGGAACCTCTGTGGTCTCTCCAGTTGTTGCATGAGCTTTGCCTGGTACATGCCAAATGGGACGCTGCAGTCAATAATGGGCCTTATAAGGGAAGAATAGAGGGATGTTATGACCTGCTTGTCCTTGGATGAGATACCTTTACTTATGAGATAGGCCGTGTAGAAAGCTTTCCGTACAATTGAAGCAACATTTTGATAAATCTCAGCAAAGCGCTACAATACCACACTGCTACAGTCCCCTAAGGAGACTGTCATTTAAGCAGATGTGAGGTCGCAGCTGCTTAAATGTATACTGTTACTGCCCAGTGCCTCTTCCAATTCTCCCCCTTACAGCTTGCAGTGGGGACAGAGTTTCTTTGCCACACTCTTTCTATGGCTTAGAGAAATACTACTTCATTCTGTACGAGAAAAGAACATGTGCTTCAAACTTGACATATGACATAAGATAAAGATAGCACGTCTCACCTCATATGTCACTGCTGATACTTAAACTCGGGAAAATTAAGTCATTGCTTCAACAGCACTTTATTTTCTTCCCAGCCTCTACCACTTTTTACCACTTTTATGCATTCTTAAATCCTATCAATATTTTTTATCACTACATCCTCCTCAAAGATGCTGCAAGCTACACAACTAACAAAGAAAGCATTAAAAATTGCAACTACCATCTGTAACATATGACTGTTTGTTGAGTCCCCACAAGTCCACAGTGTACTCTCCCAAATGGTGAACTTCGCTGGGATATAACATGAAGGAAAATCTAACCCATGTCATGACTTCTACATTGTAATCTAAGTGGTTCTGTTACTCTCACTCACTTACCAGCAAAACTTAACATAATTACCAAGGTTATGCACTTATCTTACTGATAAATCTGTAAAAATGTCAATTGTTGGTGAACTTTAGGACTGAAGCCAAATGAATAATGACTTTTCAACAGATAATGCTTTCTCAGGCTGCCTGGCAACCTCATCCTTTTAATAATGTCTCAAACGTCTCTCTGACTCTTCAGCTGTTCAGTAAACAGTGCTAAGCAGAAGGAAGAAAAAAAAAGCAAGGAGAGGAGAAGGCAGAGCTTCAGAAAAGGAAGCATGCTGAATGCCAGGAATTGGGGGAGGGTATATTACTGAAAATGGATTTTCCTCTTACATATCTGTCATTATAGTAAACACATAACATCTGTATTTGAGGAGAGGTCCATCTTTATTCATCTTTAAGACAGATTTCCTAGCAAATCTACCTGGGTGGCCACTAATTTTGAAGCATACCTTTGAATGACAGTAAGCCCTAACAACACCTGCTCTGGAAATAACTAACCTATAATAACTCAATTATTGTGCACAGGGAAGACCAAGCTATAGGTGGGCAGATATTACATACAACAATGCAGCCATAGTACCTACTGCTCTGCTGGAATGCACTCTGGGGCAAGAATGCCACTGACATGAAGACATAATGGTGACAACTGTTAGAGGGAAGACAGGATTGTTAACTTTTCAAATAATTAAAGGAGACAGCCTGTTGGCTTGACAGTTTGAAAAATCTAGGTGAGATCTGCCTGAAAGGCGAGAACAGCATCTTGTCATTGGCAAATCACATTTCACAGTTTCTTTATGCTTATACAGCACAATCTGTTTTGACACAGCTTCTTCTTCTTCTTTCAGCTTTTTCCTGGTTAGGGGTTGCCACAGCGGATCACCTGTCTGCTCAGGACTGGCAGTGGAGTTTTTACGGTGTCGAGTTGCAAGCCCTGCGCCCAACCTTCCACAAAAGGCACACACATGCACACACACCTAGGGCCAATTCAGAGTGTCCAATCCACCTACAGCATGTCTTTGTGATGTGGGAGGAAACCGAAGCACCTGGAGGAAACCCACGCGACTACAGGGAAGACATGCAGACTCCACACAGAAGGCACTCCAGCCGAGGATTGAACTGGAGAACCTCTTGCTGTGAGGTGGCAATGCTAACCGCTGCACCACCATGGCCTAACGGATTTTTACTCTTAGTCTTAAACATTTCCATCTTTTAAAAGATACACTATTTGTCCAAACTACTGATTTTAAACAAATATGGACTTCCACCAAACTACAGTTTAATAAGCAGATTTAAATTAACGGGACCAGAAGGCTGGATATTTCAAGACGTATTTCAAAAAGGTGTATTCTTCCATTTAGTTAGTTACAGATATTTTTTCCCCTGCATTCTAAACTGTTGGCTTCATTTGAAGTTTAAACAACAGAAAACTGACCCCAAAGATGCTAACAGCAAGAAGTTCAACAACTTACAAAGTGTTATCCCTAGAGAAACTTCTCATTCTTTCTGAGAACCAAGATGAAGAATGTTCAAATTGTAGACATGAAAATCTTTTAGTCCAAAGTCCAATGTGGAGATTCAGACAATGTGGCAACAGGATGTAGTGGTCCAGTGTAAGAAAATAGAAGTTATGTCCTTACCATAACGTTCCATGTGGAGTGTTCATCTCGCCTTTGTTCTTACACATGGGTTCGGAGCCGATCCTCGGCTCCGTGCCGGCCTCTTGCAAGCTCTGCATCGAGAAGAAGCTCGAGACAATCTAATACCCACAATCCCCCTCTGCCTTTACCTCAGATCTAGTTTGCAAGCAAACCAATCTACATAAAAGCACATTCATGCTTACACACATAAACATATCTAAACAGACACATATAAACATATATGTGTATACCAACTATGTACACAGAATAATAACAGTAGCAAAAAATGCTTCTGGCCAGGCATCAAAGAACGTTCTTCCTAAGGGTGGGAGGGTGGGACTGTAAGAACAAAGGCGAGATGAACACTCCACATGGAACGTTATGGTAAGGACATAACTTCTATATGTGATAGTGTTCAATCTCGCCGTTTGTTCTTACACATGGGTAGCGTCCCTAGCTCCTTGATCCTGAGGAACTCACGGGAGTACGTTCTTGAGCACAGTGGAACCAAAGGTTGCCCTGTCCCTAGAAACCTTGTCTACTTTATAATGAGAAATAAATGTATGTGGCTTAGACCAGGTAGCAGCCGCACAAATAGCATCCAGAGGTAGGCGAGCTGCATGAGCCAAAGACGAGATATCGACCTTGTGGAATGTCCTTTGGGTTTGTGTAAAGGGTTGATTTGCAGAATCGTAGACATAGATTATACAATCCGTTAACCATTTAGAAAGAGTTCTTTTGGTAACTGCAAGTCCTTTCCTGCTATCAGCAAAAGCCACAAAGAGTTGATCTGTTTTCCTGTGATCTTTTGTTCTATCCAAATAAAACCTTAGCTGTCTGTGAACATCCAATTTGTGTAACATATACTCCATTTTGTTGGAGTGGTTTTTGAAGAAAGTGGGTAATTCAATGGACTGATTAATATTGTTAATGGAACACACTTTAGGGAGGAAGGATGAATTGGTTCAAGAGAAACTCTGTCAGAGTGAAAGATCAAATAAGGGTGCTTGATGGAGAGAGCCTGAAGTTCAGACACTCGTCTAGCAGAAGTAATGGCTACCAGAAAGAGAGTTTTCCAGGACAAAAATTTTAATGGGCAAGAAGAGGCAGGTTCAAAAGGGGGCAACATTAATTTAGATAGCAACAAGTTTAGACTCCAAGGTGGCGAGGAGATCTGACCGGTGGTCTAATATGAAAAACTCCTTTTAAAAGGCTTTACAAAGTCTGTGAGCCATAATAGGAGCTCCACATTCTTCCACATGGAAATTGAAATGGCAGCCAATTGAACTCTTAGAGTAGCAGGAGAAGCACCCTGATGAAATAAGTCTGTTAAGAACTCTAATATCTTATTCAAAGGAGCTATAAAGGGATCCACATGGTGTGTATTCGCCCAGAATACAAACCGTTTCCATTTGCTAGTATATGTCTTTGTAGTGGAAGCTTTATGCTGAAGCCACTAATATATCCTGGACTGCTGGTGACAAAAGATCAGACCTGGCTAAGTTGGGAATTGGAGCAGCCAAGCTGCTAGATGGAGTGACAGGAGCGGGATGGGGAACCCCTGACGAGTGAGTCAATAGATCTGGCTCTGGGTCCAGAATCCAGGGTCCCCGAATGCAGTGTATTTTTAGAAAGGGAAACCAAATTTGACGAGGCCAGAATGGAGCAATGAGGATTATCGTCCTGTGTAGGTTCCTGGCTTTCTGGAGAAACTTCGATATCAGAGGAAATGGGGGAAATGCATATAGGAGTCCCGGGGGCCAATCGTAAACCAGTGCGTCCCTGGGGACTTCCCCTGGAGGGGGTAATAGGGCAAAGTAGCTCCTGCATTTGGCATTCATTGGAGACGCAAACAGGTCGCAGGAAGGCTGGCCCCACATGCGAAAAATCCTTTTCGCCACTGACTGTTTTAGAGACCACTCGTGCGGTAACAAAATTGCTCTGCTCAGCCTGTCGGCTATGACGTTGGATGACCCCGGGATGTGCGTTGCTATTAGAAAGCGACCCGTGGACTCCGCCCACTGCCAAATTCTCATGGCCTCTCTGCATAGTTGATAGGACTTGGTTCCCCCTTGTTTGTTTATGTACCAGACTACCGACATGTTGTCCGTCTGAACTGCAATAGTCCCTAGAGGAAGAAGGGGAGCAAAGTGTTGCAATGCTAGAAACACTGCCCTCAACTCTAGAACATTGATGTGCAGATTGTACTCCAAATTGGTCCATTCGCCTTGGACTGTCTGTCCCTGAAAGATGCCTACCCACCCTATCAGGGAAGCGCCCGTGGTCACCGTAACTGTGGTGGGTAGCACAAACGGCCTCCTGGGAAAGGTTGCACGTTTGAAGCCACCAGTTTAGATCTGTTTTGCAAGTCTTTGTTATAAGAATCTCGTGTGTTAGAGGTAGTTGTTGAAATGACCATTGAGCAAACAGTAGCCATTGTAGGACTCTCATGTGCAGCCTTCCCAGGGAATTGCAATAAGGGAGGCTGACATGAGGCCCAACACCTTCAGTACCAGTTTTGCAGGAGATTTCCTTGACAAGAGTAGAAGACGTATGTGAATCTGCAGTGATAATATCCTTTCTGGGGGAAGCCTCAGAATTAATTGACGTGTGTTTAACTCTGCTCCTATGAACAAGATATTTTGTGATGGCTGAAGTAAGGATTTTCCGAAATTTACGGAGATCCCTAGGTGAACACACAGTTGAAGAACATAGTCTCTGGCCTGCAGTAGTTGACGCGGGGTGGGCGAAAGGAGCCAGTCGTCCAGATACGGAAACACCTGGAATCCCTGACGTCTCAAGTGAGACGCTACCACTGCCATACATTTGGTGAAGACCCTGGGGGCTGAGGTCAGAGCAAAGGGCAGGGCTCGAAATTGAAAGTGACTGGCTCCCAGCCGGAAGCGCAAATGATCTCTGGATGCCCTGGCCATTTTGATGTGGTAGTATGCATCCTCTAGATCTATTGAGCACATCCACTCGTCCTTCTGTAAGAATGGAAGGATCGATTGAAGCGTGACCATTCGGAACTTTTCTTTCTTGATGAAAGTATTGAGGTAGCTTAGGTCTAGAATGGGCCTCCAGTCCCCTGTTTTCTTTGGAACTAAAAAGAACCTTGAGTAAGTCCCGAATCCTTGCTGGTCCGCTGGGACTGGCTGGATGACTCTTTTTTCTAGCAGCTTTGAAATTTCTAAAGCTGCTGGCTCTCAGATGGGGCGGTACATCTGGGAGTCTTTTCTTTGGAATGGGATAGGATAGGAAGGGTATGGAGTAACCTCTGGTAACTCACGCTTTTACCCACTTGTCTGTAGTTATATCTTGCCAGGCCTGAGGGTATAAAGCTAAGCGACCCCGACTGCCTCCAGAGCAGGACAGTCGGGCCTCCTCTCAGGAGTGCTGGAAAGGTTTACCAGGGAGTGTTTCCCTGTCACCTTGATGTTGCGGACCCCTCTGCCGCCAGAGCGGCGTCTTCCACCTCTGCCCCTCCTCTGCCTCTAGAGGGGCATCACCCTGTGTGCCTGAGAAAGACCCTTGGGGTTTTGAAACCACATTTTCCCACCGCGTTGCCCTTTGGGGTACGGTCTGGTTGGGGTGGAAAACGGACTCCGACAGCAGACAGAGTCTTTCCCTCTTGTTCACACCGGGTAAGGGTCTCCTTTACCTTGGGGCCAAAAAAGTGGCACCGTCAAATGGGGCGTTTGTAAAGGAAGACTTGAAGGCTTCCGCAAAGGAGCATAGGCGCATCCAGGATTGTCTACGAAGAGCAATCGCTGAAGCTGCTGCCCTACTCGAACCTTCGGCTGCGTAAGAAATCAGCCTCATGGACGAGTTAACAATCGATGTTAGGGTATTAAGTTGCGCTGTCACTTTCCCTGAGACAGCTGCATCTGTAGTACCCTGGAGGGTATCTCCCAACTCTTTGACTAGATCCCTCTGCAGACGTGTAAAATGAGTCAAATAGTTCAGGGACCGCATGGAAAAAGCCGCTGAACTAAAAATGCGCTTCCCATATCTATCCATCGTCCTAGAGTCTTTATTAGGCGGATGGACAGACGAAGAAGACTCCGACATCTCCTTTTTCGTGGCTGCAGCCACCACCATAGCGTCTACTGGAACTCCTTTTGTAAGGTAGGACTTATCCTGAGGTGCTGTGATGTACTTGTTCGGTTTTCTTGGAACAGGTTCCACTGTGTCAGGAGTCTCCCACGCCCTTCGAGCAATAAGTTCCATTAGTTCATCAAGGCGGAGTGACCCAGGAGGAGGAAGGGCGAGCACCAAATGCCTTCAGCAGAACTGACTCATCCTCAGAAGAGGGAAGGGACTGCCAGGCACCTCTCTGTTTCAGGATCTCCAAAATGTCTGAAAAGAGACATCTTCTGAAGGTGACTTAGGGGACCCTCTGAATCATCTAAGTCAGTATCAGATGTGAAGGATTCCTGTGGAGAGTCCAAGTGTCTCCTCTCACACAGTCTCTTGCTAGGGACTTCCTCGTGGGAGCATCCGAAGAAGCCTCGGAGGAAGAGGGGCACCCTCAGGGGTGCCTGAGACACTGGTGCCCGACGCTTGGATGTGGCCGTGGGTGCAGATGAAGACAAAGGCCCTTTATGGGGAGGAGAAGCTGCTTCCACTGATGTGGTTGTCTGGGTAGACAACACCTTCCTCATCAGGTCGAACGCTCCCGGGTCCCGCATCGAAGAGTCCCCCGGTTCGAAGAAATGGGAAGAATCCCGACCACGGGCACGAAGGCATCGACCCGAGGACGGAGCCGAACCGATCCGTGCGAGGCCCGAGGGAGAGTCGGAACCGACACGTCGGTTCGACTCGGCCCCGGAACCAAGAACAGACCGTCGGCTCCGAGACTCCGGTACCGGGTCCGACGGAGTCGAGGTGAGGGGAACAGACCGAGAAAAAGACGGTTCTGGACCCGAGGGCTCCACAATCAGCAGATCAGCCTCTTCCGGCTCCAAAGACTGAATCGGTCTCGGAGGAGGAATGGATGGAGATACAGGGAGGCCTTCAAGTTTCGACACCAACTGGGTGGAAACCGAAATAAGTTTAGAGAGGGCCGAATGCTCCAACAACTTCTGCACCACGCGATCCACATCGATATCCGAAAGTTTGGAGGAAGAACGGGTCGAAGGAACCGAAGACGGAGCCGACCTCAATATGGCCGAAGGAGGGAGCTCCATCACCGGTTCCAAGACTCGAGGCTCAGGAACCGACACCAGTTGAACACTCGGCCCCGAAGTCTGTGGAATCGGTGATCTAACCTTTGAAGAAGAGCTTGGAGCCGATGACTTAGGCTCCGACGTCTTCGATTCCTTATAGGACTTCGATGCCTGGTCAGAAGCATCCAAAGCCTCTTGGAAAGCCGGTTTCAGTAGACCTCTGTCCATCAGTTTCCTGCGCCTATCTGTCATGACCCTCCCACTAAAAGAGTGACAGATGGAGCAATCCTCTTGTAAGTGGAGAGGGCCAAGGCAGTAGACGCAGGAACTGTGGTTGTCAGTGACCGACATTTTTTGGCCACACTGACAACGTTTGAAACCAGACTTTGCTTTCTCCGACATAGTAGAACAGTATATAACTACAGAAAAACACAGTCAATCCGAGAAAAAAGTCACAATCAGGTAAATGTCAAATCCGGTTAAATTGTCTCAATATGGTAGATGTGAAGGGAGTAGGCCCCGATACAAAAATACCGAAAAAAAGGTTAACGGTACCAAGGAATTACGGAACCACAACACAATCACACTTGTTAATACAGATAATATCAACTAGAATATAAATCTTAATAAAATACAACCAAAAAAGTTATATCTTATCTTAGAAACTCTCGAGCTAGCTCCCAACGATGCGTATGCAGCAGCGGCAAACTAGATCTGGGGTAAAGGCAGAGGGGGATTGTGGGTATTAGATTGTCTCGAGCTTCTTCTCGATGCAGAGCTTGCAAGAGGCCGGCACGGAGCCGAGGATCGGCTCCGAACCCATGTGTAAGAACAAACGGCGAGATTGAACACTATCACATCATAAGTTACATCTACTACTATTTACTAAAAACTGCAATGAAAACCTGCATCGTCATGTGCAAACAGCTAATGCTACAGGTATAGACTGCATCTAGTTGTCTTGTTAGATGAATCGTTGTGATAGCATGGTCATTTGGTGATGCAATATCATCTAAAACTGCAGTACACTGCTTAGATAACACTGTACACATTCAGTTTATACTGGAATTCTGGATGAAGCTAAACATTTCATTTCACTTCACAACACACCTGTGTTACAGACTGTAGTTGTTGCTTTTTTTTATCAGATCCAGTTAGAAGAAAAGGGTCCAAGCTTGACAACGCTGAGTGTATAATCTGAAAGGGATTCTACATATTTTAAACTGCACAACTTGAAGACCAAACATGCATCTAATAAAATAACTTGGCAAACTACTAACATCTTAGCTTAAAATTTCAGAGAATGTTTATGAATGCAACCAGAAAGAGTTATGATGTATGCTTGGTTAATATATCCGCTATTTGCTATGTTCTCTCTCTCTCTCCATAAAATCCTGTCTCATTATCAGGAGAATTTCAGCCACTAACGAGTTAATGATATAACTTCACTTATGAAACATGAATAATCATAGCACACAAGTTGTGTTTGAAACCCGAAGAATGACAGTGAGGTATGCAGTATTAGACATTCTAGAAGTTTACCCGTAGTAAGTACAGGTTTTCCATCAGGTTACATTTTGTGTACAATATAATGTTTACTATTATTGTTTTAATAACAGTAAAAATGTATCTCATGAAAGCTGCAAGTGCCAGGTTTAAACCCAGCTCCTCAGTGCATACACTGGTAATGTAGCTTTGCTACAGGTGATTCAGGTTGGAGGAATGGCCAGACTGATGAACAAGTACTTATTAATGTCTCTCCAACTGAGTAAGGATAAGGTAAACAATATAACCCAATACAAGTCAAAGGTCTTGACACACTGGCTGGGATTCCCATTATCATTATATAAAGAGACGGACCAAGTTCACAATCATGCATATGCACTTCTATGTGCTGATCAAGGTAGCTAAACGGTTCCACCATCTGAGGCCACATATTTCTAAGTACATGTAATGTAAAAATGTTAGGAAGCTACAAGAAACAGCATTCACATCTGCTCTGAATATACTTCAAAAGGATGTCCTAGATGACTTTGGTGGTACACAACAGAACTACAGTATTTTATCAGCAAATCGGGATTCGGAGTGCAACAGAAGTCTGTAGACAAAATGGGCATCCAAAAATTCTTCAGTTGACATATTCTACTTTTTACAAATCTTATAACCAGAACCAAGAACATCTATTTTGTGCATATTAATTATCTGTTTGGACTGTGTTACTCAACATATAGCAATTTACAGCTACTCTCAACTCAACACATAGTACATGAAGCAGAGCAGAATTAAAATGTACACAAGTTACCTGAGTAATTTCTTCTTTGCGAATACGATGGAAACTCAGTTGGCTCAAGGGGTATGCTTCCATGTGCTGATAGCTCTGATTTCGGACATGTATTGCTACCAAAAGGTTAGAGACCTCTAGAAATGGAAATAAATTTTCATGAGTGCCTTTTCAGTAAGCTTCTCTGACATCTATGTTGTAAATTTAATGGAAACAATGCAATTTATGTACATAACATTACATAACTTTTCAAGTCTATGTACAGGACTTAAATCAACAACAAATTCTTAGCACATACACTTATGAGCAATTCCTATTATTTAATTGGTTAAATTAAACATACCTGTATACACATGCAGCTAAAATTGTCACAGACTTAAAAAAATGCACAATACTAGCACAAAGAAACTTAATTAAGATACAGTGGGGACTGGCATGGTGACAAGAGAGAAGACACAGAATGTGGGTGTATGACCAAGGCCATGATTTAAATGCTAACAATTAGTATTTGCATATTTGGCACTGAAGAAAGTTTGCTGCCTGCATCACTTTTCTTATTACAGCAAGTAGTTACTGAGTAGTTCTACATCTCTCACAACTACTATGAGACCATGCCTCTCAGAGCTGTGGGTAAACGTACACTGACATATCCTAGAAGTTATATTAATAACAACATTCTTTGTTGCCGTCTCTCCACTCCTACATCAGTAAGCACTTTCAGGTTTTTCTAAAATTCATTCTTTACAGCCTCTCACACAATATCCTGCAACTTAATTAGTAGAAAGGTAAATTATACTAAATCTGTCACCCTCTAGAAGCAGAATACTACAAGAGGAAACACAATGGTTGGCAGGTTTCAAAACTGTTTCTTATGTTTAATATAGGTATTGCAGCAAACCAAGAAAATGTTCTAACCAATACCAATGTATACAACACTAGTTACACTAGGTTTATTTTGATTTTACACACAGTTGAATGTTTTAATAGCTTTCCTCCTCATTCTGTACAGTTATGGTGTTTACATGGAATTTAGCTCCACTGTCGCACTGCACAACAGAAGAGTTATATGTGACTCTCAAGAATAACTTTGGCAAAAGTAGTGCTCTTGCACAATACGGCATAAATGGAAATCGCCTCAGTACTAACACTGCAATTTTACATAGAAAACGTGCAGCCATAATTCCGCACATCTCTAGTATTGTCAGAAATTACTCCTACCTGTATCATCTCATCTGTCATGGGTTCTTGCTAAAACCCCAGTTTGTCCTAAATCCTTTTTGTTCTGCCCTTATTTGCCCAGACAGACTACAATGTTTCATTTGCCATGTATATCTCCAATCATTTATCCTAACTAGAAAGACCCCAGGATCCTATAAGTGAAATAATCCAAAGTTCAAACACTTATTTGGGTAGACTAAAATTCGTGTCTGTAATGTGATCTGTGCCTTGCTTTCTGAACTAAGGCAAATCCCAATTGAGACTACCTTTTCCTTAAAAAGGAAACAAACTCATCACTTAATACCCCTTCCAGAGATCTAGTTATACTATGGGAGTTAAAGTAATGTAATATAACAAATCCTAAATAGAAGAATATGCATTACCTGTCCCTTCATGTGCCTGTGGAAAAAGCTTCCTCTATTTATTTGACGGAATAAAACCACTACAATACTGAAACTCCAATTAGATGAATGGGCAGGATCATATAAATACATGTCAGGAGTCAGTACTTACAAACTTCTAACTAAACCAAACACCATTACAACTTCTTTATGCCTTCTCTGCTTATCTTTTTCCCCATCTTCTCCCAATTTCATTACCATCTATCATAATCCAGACTAAAAATGCCCTGTCTGAATTTCCCAAATTAATTCTACCCTCTACTACTTTTTTGGAGCTATTAGCTCACCTTCAAGAATATTTATTTCATTGCTTTCTTGGCCAAGCTCACGACAGTTGACATACTGCTAGCTTAGTATAAATCTATGAACCTATAAATGTTTCAATGAGAATCAATGCACATTACAGATTCAGAATGATAAACAATGTCGTGTTTAGCATGTTGTAAATGGCAGACAATACATTTTCTGAGTGCTAAAATTAGTGAATCACTGAATATTGATTTAATTACGGGAAGATGGTCAATGGCAAGTCATCAACTTCAATGACATGAGCAAAACCCTGACAAGCAGTCCTTGTAAAACACACTTAGACTAGGGGTGAGATGAAACATCTAGCCCAATGAGTAAGCACAGTCATTGTTACTGATACAAGCAGACATAAGACCCCTCAAATGCTGACCAGCTGTACAAAGAATGAGAGTAGCAGAAGTGCAAGGCAGACAAAACAATGTGTCAAAATAAACCATACCAGGAGTTATGCAATTGAATTTCTGTCCATCAGCTAATTTGAAGGAGCAGTTCACCTTGGGTGTTAAAGCTGCATTGCTCTTAGGTCAGGGCCCCCCAACAGATTAGATAATTATCATCCTCAATCTCCCATTCCAGGATGGCACACAACACTGAAGCAGGTACAAAGTGCTTACTCTCCCTACCTCTTAAAAAGATGCTGCTCATCCACAGCATAGCAATTAACCTGTACTTCCAGTTTCACAGTGCCTGAGTAGTGTAATGTACACTACTTCACAGGCTCAGCACTTGAAAGAAGCAGACATAATACCATGCTTAACTTTAAAAGTTAAAACTTTTACCATGGTATAACAAATGCACTACTTGTAAGGGCTGGGAGGTATGTAGGATTTAATCCCTCTTGGCCTACTTGTTTGACTCGCTTCTAAATTCACCCTCATGATCAAATACGGCAAGTTTGGAGTAAACCCATGCGTAACTTCTGATCCTGGCAGGCATTCTAGCCTTAGTGTGGATGGACCAATGCAGCCAAACAGGGACTGCCTAAGAATTTTCTGATTTTACATTTGCAAAAGCCCACATTCAGGTACATTCAACACCATGCACAAACAAAAAAAGATCAAGAACAAGCATACAAGGGTAAATACACTGAACAGACCATGCCAGTCTATTTCTTTAGTGCATAAAGTAGCTAGGTGCTGTCACTCTCAGCAAGAAAGTCTTCTCACAAAGCTGCATTGGTATGGCTACTTCTATTGGGCTCTTGTATAGTTCCTTTTTAGCTACTCTGTTTTTACTCAAAGATCTGCGGCTTGCTAAGCTTTTCTGTTTTTCAGTTCTGCTTTAGCAAACAATGGATGAACCTGAAGACTACTAAGTTTTCATAAAAGTATCATCTGCACTCGTTTCTACCGCCTAATAAGTGAACAAATGGCCTAAAATTACGGTATACAATAACAGTACACAAAGAATATCAGCAATAAGCATGAAGCTGAGTTCCTCTTCTTCTATTGCTCAACTCTGTGCAAATCACCATAGCAACAGTGCTCCTGCAGTGCAGAAAACTTGCAACAGAAAATGGCCATACACATTCTGACCATTTTTACAATAATCACCTGAGAACTGTTTCACTACAAAAGTGAAAACTAACATCAGAACACAAAAAGGAGATGCATTGTCTTGGTACCGGTCTAAGAACACTTCTGACACGGAGGTGATAAAACACATTTTAGTGGATTAACACAGATTTTACTATGTGACCCGACCTAGATTTCAGATAAAGGTTCCTTGTCTAGAGCTAACAAGTTATTAATACTAAATACAGTACATTAAAGCCTACCTGTCTTCCATTAATAGAAACAGAAATTTCTATAAAAAAATAGCATTAAGTAATACTGCACAAGTGCTAAATGACTTGAACTAACCTACCACACTATCTCAAAACTTGACCCAAGATTAAATTTATGTAGGTATAAGTGCTGCTTGGAACAAAGATCAACAGAAATACCAATCTTGCACAACCTTCATAAAGTCTGCATCCACATTCCACACAGTACACACTAAACATACCATGTCCCCTACCTATGCACATTCATCAGTAAACTAGAACCCCCTGGCACATCTCAAAGTAATGACAATACACAGAAACCCCCTATCACTAGTGACCCTTCCATCACACACACACATCTCAACCCCCAAACTGGCACCTGCACAGACACACATACGTGCACCCACATGCACACACACACACACACACACACACACACACACACACACACACACACACACACACACACACACTGTTAAGAGTTTGATACTCACAGCATCACACAAAAAGTACAGTTTTGTACCTACCATAAATGTAGATGTCCGATAGATATGCAACTGCAGTCATAACATATGGGTTGTCCTGCCTCAGGCAGCCCTCGGTTGGCCGGATTCCAAAGTCTGGGTCCGACGTCGGCTGATGTCGCATTTCTCTCAGACGTCAGAGCGGCTGGAGTACATAAGCATCAGCCGACGCCATTTTCTTCAGTGTTTCTTGCCCCAGATGCCAGGTGCCCTCCAAGGAAGGCTGTAATCAAATTGGAAGACAAAAACAGGATTCCAGACAAATAAATGAGCAATAAACAGATACACCATAACAGATATCCCCAGCTAAGAGAAACAGGGATAGGAGTGGACCCTAGGCATAGAGGGGTATGGAGGGAAAATCCGACTGCAGTTGCATATCTATCGGACATCTACATTTATGGTAGGTACAAAACTGTACTACGTCCTTCAAGAATGCAACTGCAGTCATAACATATGGGTAGAATACCGTAGCTTAGCTGGGGGAGGAGGAATGCTCTAGGAAAAAGATGGTGTGGCAATCAAACCCTGCAGGACTGCCGAAGCAAAGCCTGCTCTGGATCTGGAGTATAGAGGGAGATTGTAGTGTTTGGAGAATGTATGCACGGAGCTCCATGTAGCAGCTTCTAGAATGTCCTTAGAAGGCACCCCTCTTAAGAATGCTGTAGAGGTGGCTGTAGCTCTGGTGGAATGTGGTCTGACATTGGCTGGAACAGTCTTTCCATGAAAGGAATAACAGAATCTGATGCAATGTCCAATCCATTTTGAAATAGTCTGTTTTGAAATTGCTCTTCCTTGGACTGCAGGGGCGTAAGCTACAAAAAGTTGTTCAGACTTCCTACTGGTCTTGGTTCTGTCCAGGTAGTATCGAAGTTGTCTGTGAATGTCCAAGGTATGTAACAGTCTTTCCCCCTTATTCTCAGGATTGGGGAAGAAAGCAGGCAGATGAATAGCTTGATTTAAAGAAACCCTAGATACCACCTTTGGAAGTAGGGTTGGTCCTTAATGAAACCCTGTCTCTGTGGAAAATTATGAACGGTGGTATTGCCATTAGGGCCTGTAGTTCCGAAACCCTTCTTGCTGAGGTAATTGCCAACAGGAAAGCTGTCTTCCATGAGAGAAATTGCAAGTCAACTGAAGCTGCTGGCTCAAATGGAGGTAGAGTCAGTTTTTCTAGGACAAAATTGAGGTCCCAGGCTGGCACTGGAGCCTTTCTTGGTGGCTTAATGTTCTTGATTCCCCTGAGGAATTGCCTTAGCAAAGGATGTGAAAAGACAGGCGGGTCAGTGTTATATCTAGCTGAAATAGCTGATGCATGTATCTTTATGGAAGAATATGAGAGTCCATTCTTTAGCATATCTGCCAAATATTCCAGGATGAGTGGGATGTTCAATAATGATGCATCATGTCCCTTGCTGGTTTTCCAAATGCTGAATCTCTTCCATTTTGCTAAGTAAACCTTTCTGGTGGATGGTCTTCGAGCCTCTGTTAGTATCCGATGAACTTCCTTGGAGAGAGATAGGTTGAGATTATTCATGGGATCTCCCAGGCTGTTAGCTGCAGTGTCTGAAGGTTTGGATGCACTGTTTTGAAGTTGTGTTGAGTCAAAAGTAGAGGCCATTGGGGAAGGGCCCACTTCTTGGTGACATATGCTCCGTAGTAGTGGATACCAGTGTTGTCTTGGCCAGTCCGGAGCTATTAGGATCCCCTTGGGTCTCTCTGCTTTGATCTTTAGTAATACTGAGGTCATCAGTGGCAGAGGTGGGAATGCATAGATTTTTAGGAAGTTCCAGTTGAAGGAGAGAGCATCTATTTTCCAAGCTTGTGGATGGTATGTCCTTGAGCAGAATTTTTGTAGATGATGGTTGAGGTGAGAGGCAAATAGGTCTACTTCTGGCCTGCCCCATGTCGAAGTGAGCTGTGTGAAGATCTTCGGATGTAACCTCCACTCGTGTGGATCTGTGAAATTCCTGCTTAGGCTGTCCGCCAGCACAATGTCTTTGCCTGGAACAAACTGGGATTGTAACTGAATGTTTAGGCTCAGTGATTTTTCCCAAAGATGCATTGTCAGTCTGCAAAGGGGGTAATAATGGGTGCCCCCTTGCTTGTTTATATACCACATCACAGTGGTGTTGTCTGTTCGTATCAGTAAATGGCCTTGCTGAAGTTGGTGTTGAAAGGCCTCGATGGCATGCATTACTGCCAGCATTTCCTTTTGGTTTATATGCAAATGTGTTTCCTTTGGAGACCATTGTCCTTGTATACACCTGCCTTCCATGTGCGCCCCCCATCCAAGGTCTGAGGCGTCTGTGGTCATGGTCTGTGTTATCTGTGGTTTTTTTGAATGACATACCTGTGTTTGCCTGGCTTACCGAGGCCCACCATAGGAATTCCTTTTGTAGGCATGGAATGAGCGGTTATGGTTGTCTCTAAGTTGTTGCTGTGCTGAGACCATAGGCTTTTTAGCTACCACTGAAGCTTTCTCATGTGTAGTCTTGCTAATGGAACCAGGAGAATGCAGGATGCCATGTAACCCAGGGCCTGTAGGAATCTTCTTGCAGTCATCTGGGTAAGTTTTGCCAAACTTTGAAATAATGAGTTAACTTCTCTTGCTTGTCTTCTGTTAGGTAAGCCATTTGAGAGGCTGTGTCTAATTTGGCTCCTAAGAAGATTATTTGCTGGGATGGCTGAAGTCTTGACTTTTGGAAGTTGACTGTGTATCCCAGAGCTTGAAGTAATCGTATGACATAGTCCAAGTTTTCTGTCAACATCAATTTGTCGTCCGCTTGTATGAGGCAGTCGTCCAGGTATGGGTAAATTTGGATCCCCTGGAGCCTGCAATGAGCAATTACTGAAGCCAGGCATTTTGTGAATACTCTGGGCGCAGTAGATAAGCCAAATGGCAATGCTGAGAATTGATAATGCTCTGGCCCTGCAAGAAATCTGAGGTATCTTCTGCAGCTGTGTCTGATAGGGACATGCAGGTATGCCTCCTTGAGGTCCAGAGTAATCAGCCAAGACCCCTTGCCCAGCATGGGAAGGAGTTCCTGTAGAGTCAGCATTTTGAACTTTGGTACTATGAGAAAGGTGTTTAATGCGGACAAATCCAGTATTGGTCTCCATTGAGATTCTTTTCTTGGAACAAGGAACAGTCTTGAGTAAAACCCTGGCCTTGTTCTTGTTGTGGAACTCTTTCTATTGCTTTCATCCGAGTCAGCAGAGAGATTTGCTTGATAGCCTCTGCCCTCTGGTTTTGTGGTAGGTTTGGCATGCCTTGTTTTCTTGGTAAGGTATGAAAATGGAACCTGTAACCTCGGTCTATAATGTCCAAAATCCATTTGTCCTTTGTCAGTCTGTGCCAATTGTCTGCAAACAGAAATAATTTCCCGCCCAAGGGAGCTTCTATTTGCTCCCTGGTAGGCGGAAGTAGAGGAAAGTCATTGAGATTGTGGCTGTGGGGCAGGTGAAACCCCTGTGTCACTTCTTTGGTTTGCTGGCTGCCATTGTCGTCCCCTGTAAGGACCTCTGTATTGTCCTCTTCCTCGGCCACGTCTGTTTTTACCCCTTTGAAATTTTTCAGGATTAGGAAAGGACCAGTTTTTGAAGGCCAATTCCTACGAATCTGGGGGTTGAACCTGGAGGAAATCTTTCACCGTCTGAACTGATTTTGCTTTTTCCTTGATGGACTTTAACACATCCTTAGCATTAGCACCAAAAAGCTTGTTCTTTTCCAAAGGTGCATCCAGAAGTTTTGCCTTTACATGATCTGGTAGAGGTTGATCTTTTAACCATGCATGTCTACGAATGACTGCCCCTGTCATAGCTGCCCTACATGAAGCTTCCAGTGCATCATATCCACACTGCAGGAAGTGATTGCTTACTTGCTGAGAGTTATGTACAGCTTCCTGCAAAGACTTCCTGTCTAAAGGATCAGGAGAGGCCAATGTTTTCTGTAAATCTTCTAACAGGAAATCCTGATATTGTAACATATGTAAAAGGCAATTCAAAGCTCTCACAGATAAAGTAGTGGAGGTGTAAACCTTTTTACCCCATCTCTCTAATGACCTAGCTTCCCTGTTGGAGGGCAAAGGATTTTTAGAGGTGGAAGCTGAAACACCTTTAGGTCCCTGAGAAATGGTTTCCAAATCAGCAGTATGGGCCCTGAATAAATGGGAATGTGTTTCTGGGACCCTGTAATACCTGTCTGGCTTGGCTGGAGCAGGAGGAAGAGAGTCAGGGGTAACACTAGAGTCAGAATATAAATCATCCAAAACATCAAGCACAGGAGGAATAGCTAAGGGCCTGTGCTGGGGCTTTTAAGGAAAGTTCAAGGCTTTCTGGAATCAGAATATTCCTGGCCTTGCCACTTGAAATGTTCCCTCATGGTATGCAGAACTTCCCCAAAAGAAATATCCTCAGGAGGGGAGGCCGAGGGGAAGGAATCCTCTGCATCCGAGTCCTCATAGGTCTGGAAGAGCTCTTCCTGGCCATCAGAGTGGACAGAGTCCTCAGAATCTTCATCTGAAGGAATAGGGTCAGAGGGTTCAACCCGGGGCCTTTTATCAGAAGGGGGCTGGGATCCTCTCTCAGGATGGGCCTGTGAACCTCTAATCATAGAAATTAAGTCAGCAGCCATAGTCATAATTTGTGTCTCTGGAGTAGGCTGAGGTAAGGCTTTAGCAGTAAGATGCTTGGTCTTGCTGGCTGCCTTAGCCCTAGTGTAGGCCTTGATAGACATGGCCATAGGAGGCCTGGCAGCTCCACGTGCAGGAGTGACCTTATCTACAGCAATGGTCTCGGGCATTTCCACGGTTTCGGTATCCGGAGGAAAATCAATAACTGGCGTCGGAGTGATATCCGGAATCTGAGTCGTCGGTAATGCGGTGTCTTCGGTTCGGAGCGGTGGAATAACTGTCTCAGGGGGAACCGGAGCACTTGCGGTAGGTTTTGGCGTGGAGTCGGTGGTAGACGCGGGCCGAGGATGTCAGTCCCGGTCTTTTCGTTTCTTGGGAGTTTGCGATGTCGGAAGTTCCGACGGCATTGTATAAGCAAATTTTTCGCCGAAAAAATCTTCAGCGAACTCCGCCCGGCGCCTGAGAGTGTGCTTGTTGAAGCGAGCACAGGCTACACAGGCCGAGACGTCGTGGTCTGGGCCAAGGCAAGGAAGACAGTAAGAGTGGAAATCCTTATGAGGTATTTGTTTACCACAAGAAAGACAATTGTTAACTTTTTCAGTAATTTCTGACATCGGCTGAGGCAAGAAAAGGTCCCCAACGGGGTACTTAGCTTTTTTGATGACTTCGGAATCGAAGAATACAGGAGCTGACCGACCGGCACTTGCGAACTGCTTCTGCTTCGGGCACCGCGCGGCAAGAAAGACTGAAGAAAATGGCGTCGGCTGATGCTTATGTACTCCAGCCGCTCTGACGTCTGAGAGAAATGCGACATCAGCCGACGTCGGACCCAGACTTTGGAATCCAGCCGACCGAGGGCTGCCTGAGGCAGGACAACCCATATGTTATGACTGCAGTTGCATTCTTGAAGGACATCTGACACACCACAAGCATAAGACCAAACATATCTCAAAACCCACTACACGTGCAGAGTGCCACCTTCTGACTGCTACTCAGGAGATGATACGGTAAGTAACAAACCTTGTTGGACTGTGTAGCATGTTGTATTTTTCATATGCTGGCCTACATAAAATACTGTACTGCATTTTTTCCAATAAAATACTGGTGGAATGCATCTTGCTTACTTTGAATATTTTAAGTTGTTCTTAAATAAATAGCATGGAGCTAGTTTAGGACTGATCGTGTGCAGTTGTAGAGTAAAGTACCATCATCTACTAAGCGTGTATATGCTGCTTACTGTTTTGTTTTTGTGGGTGCAATGCAATTCAGGGATGTCATTAATAAGTTTTCAGACAGTAACCTGCCAATACTTTAATTTCTTGTATTTTTAATGATGCATATTTTTGTAAGCTGCTGGGGAGAAGGGTGGTCTGCAGCAGAGGTAAATCACAATGCCTTCCTACATGCAGTGAAGTGCGGTTTACAGCTTTTTGTAACTGTACATTTATGTATTATTTATTTATATTTTATTTATATTTTCTCAGTCTGTAGTTACACTGGGGTGGGGAGTTAATCAGTACAGCATATATACTGTGTGTTACTTCCTTTTTTCCCCAGGAGGTTCCTCTGGTGGGTGGGCTTGATCTACCATGACAGTGTGGCTCTCTCAAGTCAATGCTTCTCCCAGTACTTCATATTTTTATCAGTGGCTTAGATGGTATTTACAATCCCCCTCCAGCATGGGGGCCATCACCCCAATGCATACCAGTGCATAAATTCTGCTGGGAAGAAATGAACCCGCCATCCACCACTTATGCTTACAAAATCTGGGTTGGCTTGGTTTGTTGAGTTCTAACTTCTTGCACATGCCCAGTAATTGCTCATGTAGAGTATGACATCCCTCTCTGGACCAGTAATCAAGCAGCCTGAATCCTCACCACTGACACTGGTGAGAGACGTTCAACTTGGAACAAAAATAGATGCACACAGTATTTCCAGATGCAGCTCTTCTGTATCAAGCACAATTTCCCTTAACTGCACACAGGGAACACACTCAGTCTGTGGTCTGGGTTTCTCTCTCTCCAGGTCCCCAATAAGACTCCCCACTGGCACAGCTGTAGAGTTGAGTCCTCAGCCAAGTGCTCAAGCCAAGACCTCCAGCATCCTCTCTGTGACACCAGTGGTATGTAGGTGGGCCAATGGCAGTATACAAAATTCCAAGTACAAGCAATGCTTGTTTTCATACATCATCATCCTCTGAAAAGTGGTCACCTTACGATGTGAAAAACCTACATACTAAAATCTATTTGTGGCCAAAATAATAGTTACCACACTGCATGTCAGCTTAGGTAATACGATTACTGGTTCACACAACTGTCTTTTTACCACTTTTTTCTTTCTAATTGTTTGTAACTGCAACAACTGTACAGGCTTATGAAGTATGTATTACATAAACTTAACTTCTGAGTTACCTATACTTATAACTGCAGTACATAACATACTAAATGTAATGACTTTTCAGTTACATACACTGGCGTAGTTAAATCAAATGAAAGTACAGTCATTTTACACCGCCGTAGTGCTCAAGCTAGGAAAAGCATCTAGTGTGACAAATAAACATTATACTATTAAAAAGATAAACCTTTAGTGGAGTGCAAAATGTTGTGAAAGAAATTATGTAGACATACAGGACTAAGCATGTATGTGTGCAGCCTGAGGCAAGAGAATGCCACTGGGGCATATAAAATGAATGTCTGTCACATAATGCCTGTGCTATTACTACAAACCTTGATCTTACCAACAATTGGTTGATCTACTTAGTTACTTGTATGTACTATGTGAACAACATAAGGTCTAAAATGAACGACATCAATTTCCTCTGAAAAACAGCCAACCTGATCTCAGCTGAACAGGAAACCACTCTCTTATGAAATTAACCACATCAGTCTGGTCACCCTGTGATATACAATACACACCAGCATTGTGTTGTAGTGCACTTTAGTCTACATGTGTGAATCTGTGTTCCAGAAAAGTGCAATATTGAATTTACTTCAGAAAGCAAAATGGTTAAATACAATATCTTCTAGTAAACATTATTTAAGTTTTACTTAAGAACTGATCTTAGAAGGCATTCACTTCCTTAATTGAATATGTCCTTCCTTCTCTTTCTCTGGCTGCCTACACAACGGATTTCCTTTAAGCTGCAGTATGAGCACAACCAATCACATATTATGTGGTTTACCAACATTTTTCTTCCATACAGCAAAAAAAAAAAATGTAAAGAAAACATTGCTGTTTTAAGGTACGCAGAAATCTGCTTTCAGCGTGTCAACCTTGTTTTACTTAACGTAATTTGCCAAAAAAAAAAAAAAGCAATTATTAACAAAAAATGCAATGCAATGCACGAAAATGAAAAATAACATTCAGCTCAATAGTGTATTTAAAAATATTAATCCTACTCCCTTCACTCTTTCCATCTGTAGTGTCCCCTCCATCTTGCCCCTCAGCCATTGCCATACTGGTATTCTTTCTCCTTTGAGAATAACAAGCTGATTAATTTGTTTAATACATTAATCTGTTCTCTTGTTGCCTTCACATCCCCATACTTCACCAATCTAATTCTTGTGGGACTTATCTGAAGAAGACATACCCTCCTCCCATTTAATGTGTTCTGCTAATTCCACATTTTTTTTTAATTATTGATAGGATGGATTTGTCGGTAAGAGGTGGTGACTATGAATCTTTTTTAGAATACCAACAGCTTATTTGGTAATTAAGATTATATGCCTATAAACTTTCTTATTTTAATGAGCACACTTCTGCCTCTAGTGTGCTCACGTTAAAGGGTTAAATATCTGATCTGGAACTTTATATATATTTATACATTTTTTCATAAATATGCTATTATAATCTTTTTAATGTACACTGTTTAACTGTGTAACTTTGTAATTTTCAGCTGTATGGTTTTACATTCATTTTGTTTTTTTCCCCTTAGAATGTTATGTTTTAATTGTATCGATTTAGTTGGGGATGTTTCTTATCGGTCAAACATTTCTTACAAGTGATCTTCTTTGACAAGTAATTGTGGCTTTTTATGGTTTCCATTTACTCTGGTGAACTCCTATTTTACATTAAGGGTGAAAGTGCTTAGGCGAATAAAATGTTTTCCGTGCTACTTCCGTGCCTTTTCTTTTTCATCTTTTGTGCGTTCCTAGTGGTTTTAATCCCACTCTTCCCTTCCTCTAGTATTCCCTGTCTTCCATGCAGACAGTTTCCTTGTTTCATCATATTCTTGCTTTGCCTCTCCCCCATGAAATTTCATGTATGTATTTCCTTACCCTAACAGCTAAACTTATATACTCCATAAAGTAGCCTTGCTTACTCTGTCCTGTCCCTATTCTTTTGTCACCCGGTGTCCTTTGTCATCACGGTCTCCTCCTCTGATTTTCTCCCACAGCTCCTCCATCTTCACTTTCCTTTCCCAAACCCCTAGCTCTTGTTTGAATCTCCTGCCCAAGTTCTCATGATCCACCTCTTTATGGTTTCATTTATATTTTTTGTTTCAAGGCCTCCATGCTTGCTTTCTTTCAATAAGAAGGCAATGTTTGTCAGCAGTTGTCTTGCCATCACCTGAAAATTTTTCATTTGCAAGACACCAGATCTAGCAGTCTACTCTGTCTGCTAACTTCACTTAACCATCCATACAAAGCTCATCTCACCATCACCACCAATTCAAATTCTGTGCAGATGTTTGTCTGCTGTAACTATAGTATTTGGTGTTCATTCCTAGTGTGCATCTTCTTGTTCCCTTTACTTTCATCACCAGTCAAGTTTGCTGACTCCCTCCAAACTTTTGTCTCCCGACACCTTATTTTTTTCCTTTATGCTCCTTATTTTCAACTATTTCTGCCTTAATTACTTCACTCATGCAGGTTGCCCCTCCTCTTCCAATTTCCAAATTTCCTTCTTCCATCAGATCTACACTGTGAAGCCTGGCACTGCCATTCCATCCCGTAAGCCATTCTTCCTGTTTACTTATTTATTTCTTCATTACACTGGCTGACCACCTAGCCAGTTTCTGCAATCTTTCCCATTTACTGTCCAATGGCATAACAGCCTAGTGCACAACGGCCATAACGCAGACAACCATCAGTGTGTGTGTGTGTGTGTGTGTGTGTGTGTGTGTGTTATATACACAAGCATATATATATATATATATATATATACACACACACACACACACACACACACACATATATATATATATATATCCTACCATTACCTTGTATGCAATGGTAAGCACTCCTGAAGTGGGTATTCAGTAGCTTAGCAATGGGATGTCACTTGTTTAAAAAAGCAGAATTACCATTCATGTATCATGTGCTGTATAACCATTAGCTCTCTTCTCTACCAGGGATGCACTAATGGAAGATGTGCCCCGAGTCGCAACCCAACCACCAAAAATAACATTCTTCATCCCCAAGTGGTTCTTCCATCACCTGGGATGTTACTTGAACCAAAGTAAGTTGTGTTGCAGAAACGGCTTCATCCCTCTGTGATACGGAACTGGTCTTCAGCATCTACATTTACCCGTGTCTCACTGACACAAACTATTCTCATCTTCCCTTTCTCAGTTAGTTCCCCATCTTTCTTCCTAGATTCCTGTCATTACTAAGAAGCACTGTACACTCTCAGGACTCCCCTGTCTGCTCAGTTCCTTTCACCCTGGGTCTTTTCTCTCTCTTCTCATTTCATCTTTAAATTCCTCTTCCCTAATAACAAATTTATCCTTCCCACAATCTTCATTATGACTGCTCATGTCTCCCCTCTGTAACTTCTAAGGCATTGTGACTATAATTGCATCTTTCAGTCTGTACTTTAGCACCGCTCTGTCTTCCGAACTGAGGAGGACAATGCCTTTGTTAAAAAGCGCCCCCCCCCCCCCAACATTACTTTACACCCTTAACTTTGTATCCACTTTTCTGGTCATGTACTGTACTGCAGAAGTCCCTTGTTCCTTACACTGCTCACTTTAGGCACAGACATCAACCTAAGAGAACACTAAAAGATCCCTAAACATACATGCAATTCCAGATTATCTTTGCTGTTCTCCTCTGTCTGTCAAAAATAACTGTTGATTGGAAAAAGTCATCTGTGCCCAGTGAAAGAACTGTGGGTGATCCCTCCCACTTGCAATTATTTCGCTCACGTGTGGGTCCTCTTCATCTAACTTTAAAGCTGACACCATCTTCACCTTTACTGTGCTACCACCTTCTCCTCCTCCTCCTGCTGCCCTTGGTCACATATTACCAAGAAACTTCTAACTACCTGCTGTATTCCAGCTACCCTTTCCACATTCCATACAACTCCAGCCGACTAGCCTTACCTTATATTATCCCCAGACTATGCCTATTAAGATTTTACACATCAGACAGACACTTTCACCACCACCTTTTGCCTACCTACACATTCTGACTGCTGTACAGCCTAATCTCCTTTTACTCTGACTTCCTCATCCTTACAAGCAAGCAACTGTGCCTTTTTTCTTCTATAGTTAGTGTTATCACCCCCTCCCTAAGCTCATTGTTACAGGCTCCACTTTCCCCTCCCCTATTGTCCTATGCTGCTCTTTCTTGAAGTTTTTACCTTGCATGCTACCTGATTCAGGACTCAGCTATTGCCACTACCTGCCTGTCCCTTCCCAGTACTTTTATGTCCTGCTTGAAGCCCAGTCTGAGTTGCCATTCATCTACGTTTTACTGATCTACTTCATTTTGCCACACTGGTCTCTCCATCCCTATATACCTCCTTACTACATCTGCCAAGGCCTAAGTTGTCACTGGCTACATCCTCCCTGCACCCACTATTAGACCCCTCCTGAGCTCTAGTGAGACTTGCATGAATGACTTTCTACTTTATGACCTCAGGAAGTTCAGTTTCTCCATAAAACGTCCATTTGCTGCAACACATTCTCACAATCGGACCATGCAGGATTTTGTCCCCTTCTTCCTCCACCACTGTCTACCCTGTCTGTCTCATATCCTGACTTTTTTTTTAATATTTTTTACTTGTACCTGTACTTACTTCAAACATCTGCAACTAACATGAACAACTCGGAGGTGAGAGGATGACTGAAATCTAATTAACATAAGTGGTAGGCAAGTTAAAAGTCAACCAGTCAAAAAGGACAGGGTGGGTTGTACTGAGAAACTCAGTTGCAGTGAAGTGCAAAGCCAGAACTTAGAATTTAAATAACCATATGCAGAAATCTGGTTCAAGCATCTACATCTTCCCTACAGAATCTTATTTACATAAAATACTTACCCACAGCATGGGCCCAGCTCCACACTTGGAGATGTGGTGTGTTACTCACAATTCCACACAACTACTTGCTAGACAGAGCAAATTTAAACAGAAATGACACCATTTTTACCTTCTTCTCCCAGATGTATATCTTTTGTATGTTATGACCAAAAACAAACACAATCCCAATAAGCCACCATCTGTAAACATAAGACTTTTCTATTACATAAACTAATAAAAACTGGGAACCTCTCACCTCAGATACTGCAGTACAGCATTACATTAGCTCCTAATTCTGTCACTTCTGCTGCCACAAAAATACTTTCCTTTAAAACCCAAAGGATGAAACTTAATCCCACTCACTAGTTCACCCCTAATACTTGACAGCATGATTGAACGCAAGTCTGAAATGTCGAAGACAGACCGCAAACTTAGCAAACATACTGCACTCAAGACTAAAAGACAAAAATAAATGCATTTACATACAAAACATACTATACTCCTTAAAAAACCCACAAGTCTAGAAAAAAATATGATTGCAGAGGAAATTTCCCTGAATAACCATCACAACCATACTCAGTTGATCATTAGATACATACTTCTCAACTGTCCAGATTTTTGCAGAATGTCTAGACTTTTTCCATATTTTTGGTATATTCCTCATAAAAAATGCAGTTTTCTGTCAAGTCATTGAGGATTAAACTAATGGCATACATTTGAGTTTCAGACTTCATATCCTTTAGGAAATGTATGGTTATGCAAAAAGTAGAGTTGTGTACACTTACCATAAATGTAGATGTTCCAGTGTATTCACTGTTGCAGTCATCACATTTGGGTTATCTGCTTGCAGTAGCACTCAGTCGGCCTGATTATCAAAGCCTTAGGACCTGCATCAGTTGCTGTTTCATCTTCTGTGACATCAGGTAGTCAGGGGTATAAAGCATGCAGTCAACGCCATTACTACAGTTTTTCTTGACCCAGATGTCAGGTGCCCCCTTAATGGGAAGCGATTAATATATATATATATATATATATATATATATATATATATATATATATATATATATACATATATACATGGTTATACCTCCAACAAAAAAGCAAATACACCAAAAATCTTTTAAGTATAGTAAAGGAGAATAGAGGTATAGCCAAAAGAAGACAGGATGCTGGAGGGAGGGTAACCAGGACTGCAACAGTGAATACACTCGAACATCTACATTTATGGTAAGTGTACACAACTGTATTATGTTCTTCATGTTTCACTATTGCAGTCATCACATTTGGATAGATTACCAAAGCTAAGGATGGGAGGGGGAATTTAGACAGCATTAGGACCAGCTATAATGCTCTGCAAGACTGCAGTGGCAAAGCCAGCTCTGGATTTAGAAAAAATTGGCAAATGGTAATGCTTGGTGAAAGTATGTACAGAACTCCAGGTAGCAGCTTCTAGGATGTCTCTGGTAGGGACACCTCTGAGAAAGGCTGTAGAGGTAGATGCAGACCTGGTTGAATGGGGTCTAATCCCCTGTGGGATATGTTTTCCATGGTGCTTATAGCAGAAATGAATACAATGGCCTATCCATTTAGAAATGGCTTGCTTTGAAATAGCCTTCCCCTCTGCCCCTGCAGCAAATGCCACCAGCAGTTGTTCAGATTTCCTTTGAGGTTTAGTCCTGTCCAAGTAAAACCTAAGTTGTCTGTGCACATCTAAGGAGTGCAGTATCTGTTCCCCTTTGTTCTCTGGATTAGAAAAGAAGGTTGGCAAATGAATGGACTGATTAAGAGCCACACTGGATACCACCTTGGACATGAAAGAGGGGGTGGTCCTGAGGGACACTCTATCTGCATGAAAGATGATTAAAGGCTCCAGTGCCATAAGGGCCTGTAAAATTCAGATACCCTTCTTGCTGAAGTGATTGCTAAAAGGAAAGCCGTTTTCCAAGAGAGGAATTTTAACTCTGCAGTTGCAGCTGGTTCAAAAGGAGGAAGAGTGAGTTTTTCCAATACAAAGTTAAGGTCCCAGGCTGGAGTTGGGGCTCTCCTGGGTGGTCTTAAGTTTTTGGCCACTCTGAGGAACTGCCTGAGCAGTGGGTGAGAAAAGAGGGGTGGTTCTGTGTTGTAATGAGCTGAAATGGCTGAGGTGTGAATTTTGATGGAGGAAAAAGAAAGGCCCTTGTGAGGCATCTCAGTTAAATATTGAAGAATCTGAGGTGAGTTGGGCGCTGCTGTGGCCATCCCTTGAGTTTGGTTCCAGGCACAGAATCTTTTCCATTTTTCAGCATAAGATTTTCTAGTAGTAGGCCTCCTTGCCTCCAAAATGATATCCAACACTTGTTTACTGAGGGATAACAAAGAGATTAAGTAATTAGCCAGTCTACCAGGTTCAAAGTTTGAAGCTGGGGGTGCAGAATGTGGCTTTCCTGCTGTGACAGCAGGGTAGGGGATATGAGGCAGGTGCCATGGGGCTAGCTGTGACACACTGCGCAAGAGGGGGTACCAGTGTTGGCGTGGCCAGTCTGGTGCAATCAGTATCATCCTTGGCTTGTCCTGTTTGATCTTTAGTAGTACTTTGGAAAGGAGAGGCAGAAGAGGAAAGGCATAAACTGATAGATTTTTCCAGCTGAAGGACAGACCATCCACTTTCCAAACTTGTTTGTGGGGAGTCCTTGTGTGGCATTTGTCCAATTGGTAGTTCTGGGGGGAGGCAAACATGTCTATATCTGGCCTCCCACATTTGTTGATAAACATGCTGAAAGTCTTTGGTTCCAGTTTCCACTCGTGTGGGTCCATAAGATGTATGCTTAGTTCCTCTGCCAGTGTATTTAGTTTTCCTGGCAGGAATTGAGCCTGTAAATGCACTTGGTAGCTCAAGGTTGTGTTCCACAGAACCATGGCTAGTCTGCAGAGGGGGTAAGAATCGGTACCCCCCTGCTTGTTTATGTACCACATAACAGGTGGTGTTGTCCATCTTTACCATTAACTGTCCTTGAAGGCTGTCAGAGCATTCTGTGCAGCTAACATTTCTTTCTGATTCATATGCAGGTGCATTTGACTTGGGTTCCATTTGCCCTGAATGCACTTCCCTGCCAGGTGAGCCCCCCATGCATAGTCTGATGCATCTGTTGTTAGGGTTTGGGTGGCAGGGGGTAGAGTGAATGGCAGTCCCTTGTTTTGGTGGCAGGCCTCTGCCCACCAAAGGAATTCTAACCGTAGGCAAGGTATGCTAGGGATCATTGCTTCTAGATCCTGAGAATGTTGACACCATAGGCTTTTTAGATACCATTGTAGTTTCCTCATATTCAGTCTTGCATATGGAATTAGAAGAATGCAGGAGGCCATGAAGCCCAAGGCTTGCAATATTTGCCTTGCAGATAACAGGGTTTTCGTAGCCACTAGTTTGAAGTAGGTTGTCAGGTGAATTGGTTTTTCTGGAGTGAGGAAAGCCATCTGGGAAGTTGTATTCAAGCTTGCTCCCAGGAAAATAATTTGTTGACAGGGTACCAGGTGCAAATTCTTTTTGTTTATGGTGTACCCCAGACAAGTTAGCACCCTTTGTACAAAAGCCAGAAGATCCAAAAGTAAGTCCTGGCTTTCTGCCTGAATTAGACAATCATCCAGGTATGGGTAAATTTGAATATTTACTTGCCTCCAAAATGCAATGACTGGAGCTAGGCACTTTGTGAATACCCTGGGTGCAGTAGATAAGCCAAAGGGCAGTGCAGAGAACTGACAGTGCTTGTAGCCTGCTTTGAAGCGTAGGTATCTTCTGCAAGATTCCCTTATTGGGATGTGCAGGTATCCTTCCTTTAAATTGAGTGCTGCCATCCAGGCATCTTTTCCTAGCATAGGAAGTAACTGGTGAAGAGTGAGCATCTTGAATTTTGGAATCACTAAAATGGTGTTTAGAGTAGTCAGGTCCAGGATAGGACATCATGAATTGTCTTTTCTGGGTACCAGGAAAAGTCTTGAGTAGAAACCTTGTCCTTTTTCCTCTTCTGGTACAGTTTGAATAGCCTTTATGCTTAAAAGAGAGAGTACTTGCTTTTGAGCCTCTGCCCACTGATTTGGGGGTACATCTGGCCAACCGTTTTGGGTTGGTAACGTGTGGAAGTGAAATCTGTATCCTTGGGACACTATATTTAAACCATTTGTCGTGGGTAATGAGTTCCCAGTTTTTGGCCTGCAGACCAACCTTTCCCCCTAAAGGAGCAGTCAGCTGATAAGTGCTTGGAAGTTTTAATGTCAAGTCATTGAGACAGCTTTCCATAGGGGGGAGTCTTACTACTCCCAGATTTGGAAGTGGAAGCCCCCCACGGCTTAGTCTTGTGCATACCCTAGGACTGAAACCTGGGGGTTTTGCTGGGTCTGGGTTTGGATTGAGAAGGCTTGGAAGAGGCTGGAAAGGACCAGGCCAATGCCTACTAAATCTTGGAGGCAGAACTTATAAGAAATATTTAACAGTTTGCATAGATTTAGCTTTATCTTCCATCTTTTTAAGAACTTCCTCTGCTTTGTTACCAAACAGGGGGTCCTGATTTAAGGGAGCATCCAACAATTTAGCTTTAATATGATCAGGCAAAGATTGCTCCTTAAGCCAAGCATGCCTTCTAAGTCCCAGTGACAGCAGCCCTGCAAGACGCCTCTAAAGAATCAAACCCACATTGCAAAGTATGTTTTCCAACTTGTTCAGCAGAATGCATTCAATCCTGTAAATCCTTATTTTCAGCACAGCCAGGAATTAACATCATTTTCTGTTTAAGCAATCCAATAATATGTTGTTGATACTTTAACATATGAAACTGTCAGTTTAAGGCCCTAATGGCCAAGGCTGCAAAAGTGTATACCTTCTTACCCCATCTATCCAACGCCCTGGAGTCTCTATCAGAAGGGGTAGGATTTTTGGCAGTAGAATCCTTAATGCCCTTGGGTCCTTGAGAAATAGTCTCAGGATCCGCAATAGGATTTTTAAAAAGGAACTTGTGAGAATCAGGAACCCTGTAATATCTATCAGGTTTTCTGGGAGCAGGAGGCAAAGAATAAGAGGCCAAACTAGATTCCGAAAAGGCATCATCAACAATGTCTAGTACAGGAAAGATAGCCAAAGTCCTATGTTGAGGCAGGAGTAAGATGTCCCTAAGCCTCTTTTTTGAATCAAAGAAATCCTGGCTTTCCCAGTGGAAATGCTCCCTTAGAGTATGCAAAGTTTCACCAAAAGAGAAATCCTCTGGAGGGGAAGCAGAGGGAATAGAGTCCTCTGCATCAGAATCCTCATAAGTAGATAAGGGTAAATCCAGGTCATCAGAAGATTCATAAGCAAATTCAGTCCTAGATCTCTTAGAATAGGATGGTTGGCTTCCCCTGATTAAAGTTATAAGGTCTTCAGCCATTCTTATCATTTGTATTTTAGGCATAGAGGTCTGAGCATGCAGCCTGGGCGTCGGTTTTCTAGGCATAGTTCAAGTTTTAGGCCTTAAAGAAGAAGATGGCATCAGTTTAATATGCAAGTCCGTAGGCCTGAATACAGCCTCAGATGCCAGTGCCTGCACAGCGGCTCCAGACCCATCCAAGATTAAGACATCCGCAGGTTCCACAGTTGAAGCATCTCGCGGTATACCGGACTCCAGGTATCAGGGACTGCGAAAGCGCCTCACTGAGTACCAGTGAACTTGTGACTGGCTTAGGAGAAGCATCGTCGGCAGCTTTGGACCTAGGTGGCCTGTCTCTGTCTTTATCTTTGTGTTTTTTTGGAATTCCAGTAGTCAGATGGCTTACCGACGACATATCTGGATAACTGAACCGAGAACCAAAATATTTAGAGGTGTAAATATACAGACGAGAGATACGTTGGTTAAATAAGGCACAAAATCGACAGCAAGGTACGTCGTGGTCAGGGCCTAGGCAAGGAATACAGTACGAATGAAAATCTTTGTGAGGTATTTGCTTTCCACAAGAAATGCAATTATTAACTTTTACTGACATTGGTAAAAAGCAAGAAAAAGTTCCCCCAACGGGGTACTTGGCTTTTAGTTGAAGACTTCGGTTCTGAAACTCGAAAATGAAAATTTCGGGAGTCGGCCAACTGGCACTTGCGAACTGCTTCTGCTTCGGGCAACGCACGGCAAGAAAGACAGATGCAATGGCATTGGCTGCATGCTTTATACCCCTGACTACCTGATGTCATGGAAGATGAGACCGCAACCGACGCAGGACCCAAGACTTTGATAATCAGGCTGACTAAGGGCTACTGCAAGCAAATAACCCAAATGTGATGACTGCAACAGTGAAACACGAAGAACATCCTATTATTATAACCATTTCTAAGTTTATAAGAGCAATCTTTAATAACTGTCATTGCTTTTGGGCCTTTATCCCGCCACTATTTTTAGATATGTCCAGATTTATTGTGCTTAGAGGCTGAGCGGTATGATTAGATGTCAAAACAATGGTTACATGCTTTTCTATAACAAGGTCTCAGTTTAATACAGCATCCTCTGAAAATAAATTTCCAAAAACAATATTCCAGAGACCATCTTCAATACATGCCATAAAGTTAACAATGGTCACAAATGTCTCAGACTCAATGTTTGATGGTTGACCAGGCTAAAATGGAATATGCCAAAAATTCTTCCAGACTTGCATCTTTATTTCTATCTGCAGGCATTCATTTAATTCATCCTTTGATACCAAGCTTATGCTGTTCAAGGGTTTTGGAAGACCTGGATCTCATCCCAACAAGCAAGTACACTCCTGGACAGTGTGCAACTGTATTTCAATATGCACTCTCTCAACACAGACACACAAACACAATATGATTCGTAGCTCTGCCATTAACTGGATCACAGTGCAAAGAAAATTACTGAATGAGAGACAACTCAGAAAACTTTTAAAATAAGCACCACCATGGTTCCGACAGGAGGAGGACATATCTTACTTTTCATATAGACTCACTGACGAATGTTTTGAAGAATAACTTTCATTGTGATGTGATCCAGTGAATGGCAGTACTACATACACACACACACACACACACACACACACACACACACACACACACACACACACACACACACACACACACACACACACACACACGTGCGTCAAATAAATATTGTTGACTCTATAGTTGGTCGACATCTGCTTGGCTAACAAAATCAGGATGATTAAACAGATGGCTGACAAGTGTGCGAGACTGACAGGCCTCAGGGTAGGGGGATATGCCCTTTCCCCAGTTTTGGAACTAGTAAATATAATTATCAAGGGGCAATGGTGAGTTCAGGGGAGCAAGCCCTCCTGCAAAAAAAGATGTACTCACCATAATGTTCCATCTGTGTTGTCCACTTTCATTCTTACTCAACTGATGGGTTTGAATCCGATCCCTCGCATCAGACTTGGCCACTGTTAAAGCTCATGGCAACCTAGAACTCTCAAGCTTCTCCCTTACCCACAACACACCAACCCCAATTGCTTCAAATCTTGTTTGCTGCCTTAGTAAAAGGTAAAGACAGAAATGATAATGGAGAAGGTTATGTCTGTAGTTATATACATAAATGGTTAGGACACATTTGCCCTGTAAATACTCATTCTTCCAGACATTTTAAGGATGGGGTTTGGTGGGAGGGGAGTTTAGGAAGAATGAAAATGGATAATACAGATGGAATATTATGGTGAGTACATAACTTCTTTATCCAATGTTGTCAATTTTCATTCTATCCTCAACTGGTGGGACAGAGATCCTCAGCTACCTAATATCCAGAGCAGAAGAGGAAGGATATTCCTGAGCAACATAGAACCAAATGTTGCCCTTCCTCTGGAAACCAGATCTAATTTGTAATGAGTAATAAAGGTGTGGGAAGTAGCCCAAGTAGCCGCTGCACAAATATCATCCATGGACATTCTGGGTTGAAATACTGAGGAAATTGCCAAGGATCTAGTTGAATTAGCACCATTTTTTTTGTCAGGGTGATGCCCAATTTGTTATACACAAAGGAAATACAATTTGTTATCCATTCAGATAGTGTAACTTTGGTAACTGGTTTACTCAATATGGGTTCTGTAAATGAAACAAACAAATGATTTGATTTCCTGATATCTTTAGTCCTATTCAAATAAAAATACAACTGCCTATGGACATCCAGTATTTGGTGGAAAATTTGGGGAAATACACAGGCAAATTAATAGATTGATTAATGCTGGATTCTGGCACCACCTTAGAGCACAACGTTACTCTGTCCTCATGAAAAATCAAGTATGGATGCTCTAAGGATAATGCTTGGATCTCAGAAATTCTTCTGGCAGAAGTAATAGCTACTAAGAAAATTGTCTTCTATGAAAGAAATTTAAGATCACAGGTAGTTATGAGTTCAAACAGGGGTTGAATAAGCTACTGCAGCACTAAATGTAGGTCACAAGGAGGAGTAGGATCTTTAAAGGGAGGCTTTAAGAGTAATATGCCTCTTAAAAAATGCTTTACTTAACTTATGAGATGCTACAGACGAACAATTTATCCCAACATGAAAATATGACTGACTGGACTAGCTGTAGAAGAACTAACTCCTTCATCAAAGAAATGTGAATAAAAAAAAAACATATGTATGGGAGCCATAAAAGGTTCAATGTTATGTTTTTGAGCCCAAAAAACAAATCTTTTCCATTTTCTGGAGTATAGTTTCCTGGTGGAAGGTTTATGGGACGACATCAAAATATGACAGACAGGAGAAGACGGTATTGGTTGTCTATCAATGGAACCGGAAAAGCCAGGCAAGTCAGCCTAAGGTTTCTCAAATCTGGGTGCATCATATCTGTTGGGTGATCCAGAAACCAAGGTGGTTGAATTAAGTGAGGCCAAAGAAAGGGAAGCAGAGCATCTCTCAGAGATTCCCTCTCTGCGAGGATTAGGACAAAGTAGCTGCTGCACTTGTTGTTTAGGAGCTAAGGGAACAGATTGCACCAAGGCTGATCCCATTAAAAGAATATCTTGTCTGCAATTTTTTTGTTGAGGGACCATTCATGGGGTAGAAGAATGCACCTGCTCAATTTGTCGGCTATCACAATGGATTTCTCAAGAATGTACATTGTTAAAAGAAAGTGGTTGGAAGAGATCGCAAACTGCCACACCCTGAGAGCTCCTCGACACAATGGATAGGGTTAGGTTCCTCCTTGTTAGCTGATGTACCAGACCACTGAGATGTTGTTGGTTTGTATCGCAATGGCCTCTAAGGGAAGAGCACTTTGGAATGTTTGCAGCACTAACAGCACTGCTCTCATCACTAGGACACTTATATGCAATTCGGCCTCCTCGGGGGACCAGGTACCTTGGGACCGTCTTCCCCAGATAATGCCCCCCCCCCAACTGGAGGAGTCCATGGTTACTATGGCCTTGGGCTGGGGGGGGGGGGGGCAGATGAACAGATGGCCTAGAAGAACTTGATTTGAAAGACTCCACCATTCCAGGTGTCTCTTGCACACCCAAGTGATTCTTATCTGGCAGACAGACTGATTAAGAACTGACCATTGTGTGGTTAGCATCCACTGAATAATTCTCAAGTAAAATCCGGCTAGCAGCACTAATGTTATTGCTGCTGCAAATGATCCTAGGGCATGAAGGACCATATGGGCTGAAATCGTGGCACTGCACATTATCTTTTTGACTTGGGACCTTACTGTTTGGACTCTCGATAGTGGCAAGGATGCAATGGTAGTTTTCATACTCAGAACTGCTCCTATAAAGTCTAGGCAGGCTGTAGATGAGATTTCTCGTAGTTTATGGTTATCCCCAGAACAGAACAAGTCTGGAAAACCTGGTCCTTTGCCAGTATGAATTGATGCCTGGTTGGAGTGGATATGAGCCAGTCATTTAAGTAGGGAAACACTCGGAACCCCTGCAGTCTGAGGTGTGCTGCTACTCCTGCCATGCATTTGGTAAACACCCTGGGGGTTGTGCTGAGTCCAAAGGGCAGTACTCTGAATTGGTAATGACATGACTGGCTCCCAACCGGAAGTGTAAATACCTTCTGGAACCTCTGTTCATCTTTATATGATAGTAGACATCCTGAAGGTCAATTGAGCACATTCAGTTATCCTTGCCCAAAAAAGGGAGAATGGACTGAACTATGACCATCTGAAACTTAGTTCTTTGAACTGTCTTGCTTAGTTTGGTGAGACCCAGAACTGTTCTCCAGTCCCCTGCCTTCTTTGGCACTAGAAAGAACCTTAAGTAAGTTCAAAATTCTATCTGATCTGACGGGACCTCTTGGATGACTCTTTCTGGCTTTTGTATTTAAATTGCTGCTTGTTTCCTGTGAGTGGGTGGAACATCGAGGACTTTTCTTGAGATTGGAGGTGGAAGCGAAAAGGGTATTATATATCCTCTGCACCAAAGTATCTTTTGTTATATCTAGCCAGGCTCTCTGGTGCAGGGATATTCGTCCTCTGACTGCCTCCAGACTTGGGCAATCGGGCCTCCTTTCAGCAGAGCTGGTAAGGCTCATCAATGAATGAATTTCTGGAACCCTAATCCTGCAACCCAGGTCTGCTGTGTGGGAGAAGATGCCCATTAGAGTTCCATCCTCTGCCTCTAGGGGAACCTCCTCCACGTGTGTCTTGGAAAGGACCCAGGTACTTTTTGAACCATATTTTCTGCCTATCTTGCTGATTCCATGAAAAGGTTCATTGAGGGGTCGAAAAACGCAAACCCACCGCAGACAGGGTCCTTTCCATCCTTCTCACACCAGGATAGAGTGTCCTTTACCTTGGGGCCAAATAAGGAGATTCCGTCAAAGGGGGCACTGACGAAGGAGGACTTGAAGGGCTCCGCAAACTCACAAAGATGCATCCAGGCATGTCTCCTTATGGAAATGTCTGAACCCGCTGCCCTTGAGGTTCCCCCTCTGCAATGTTTGAGATCAACCTCATGGATGAAATGGATACGGACTGAAGGGTAGTCAGCTTGGAAGTTACAAAGGCTTAAACTTGCTCAGAAACAGCACCCAAGAGGTTATTTGATAACTCCTTAATCTATTCCCTCTGTAATCTTGTAAAATGTGCCAATTAGTTGAGAAACTTCAGTGCAAAAGTAGATGAGGCATATACATGCTTCCCAAATTTGTCCATTGCCCGTGATTATCTGCTGGGGGGAATGGACAGTGGAACTTTCTTTGACTAGTTCCTTCTTGGTTCCCACCGAAAAGACCATGGTGTTAACAGGGACCCCTTTACTCCAGAACTACCTGTCTGCGGGTGGTGCCATTATCCTGTCTCGAACATTCAAAATTCCGAATCTCTATGTTGACACCATAAGATCAGATTTTTGAATGTTCGAACATTGTAATGGAAATCTCCGTACAGCGCTGAATGGGAAGATTTCCCTTTTCTGCACTGTAGTGCGATCTCGGAGTTGGTATATTTAAAGAGCGGGGGGTGGGGGTGCAGGGGGGCAAGCCCCCCTGCTTAGAGCATTCAGGTAGGTGCTTTGTGTAGTTTTATTTTTTTATTAGATATTCGAACTTCTGAAAGTTCAATCATATGGTGTCGACCATATGGTAGTCGAACTTTCAAACGTTCGATTATCTAATATACACCATGTGGATCCTTCCATGCCTGCTGAGAGATCAAGTCAAAGAGCTCAGCAGCAGGAGGCGGAGTCACCCAGGAGGTAGAGGGTCTAGTACCAAAGTCCTCCAGGAGAGCAGATTCCTCAGATGTTGGGTTGCTGGGCATCCAGCCACCTCTCTGTTTAAGGATTTCTAGGATGTCTCCAAAGGAGACATCTTCAGGAGGTGACCATAGGGACCCTTTACCCTCATCAAAATCTGTCTCTTCGGTAATGGGCTCCTCTGTGGAGTCTAAATGCTTCCTCTTGCAGATATTTTTCTTACAGACCTCTTCAGTGGAATGCTCTGGAGAGGTATCAAAAGAAGAAAAAAAAAGTTATGTACATACCATGTTCCATGTTTGTTGTCCAGTATCTCGCCTTCATTCTTGCTGGTTGTGTTTGGAGCCAATCCTCAGCTCCGACTCAGCTGCATATCAAAGCTCGGGACTACAACCTATCCCAGGATGCCTAGCGGCTGTTCCCTAGATCTCACTTCAGAGACTACTCCCCTACAGTATGCTAACATACAGAAAAAATGTTATGAAATATATTGGCCATAAAGGTAAAGAGGCAAGAAGGGAATCAGACCATATTTTGCCAATTGTAAAGTCCTCTAGATCCTCCAGGAGGGGGAATGGATGAGTGGGATGCAAGAATGAAGGTGAGATACTGGACAACAAACATGGAACGTTATGGTGAGTACATAACTTCTTTATGTTATGTTGTCCTATCTCACCTTCATTCTTGCTGGTTGGGACAGAGTCCCCAGCACCTTTTTCTTGGGTGGCTCAAGGGAATAAACTCTTCAGGACAGTGGAACCAAAGGATGCCCTATTCCGGGAGGCCACATCTACTTTGTAATGAGAGATAAAGGTGTGAGGATTAACCCATATAGCGGCACCACAAACTGAATTCAATGGGAGTCTAGATTGAAAGGCAATGGAAGTAGACACCGCTCTAGTTGAATGTCCTTTAACTTTCCCTGGCGGTTCTTTACTATGAGAATTACAGACAAAGGTGATGGTTTCAGTAAGCCATTTGGACAAAGTAATTTTAGAGACTGCCATGCCTTTTTTGTTTTCTGAATAGGAAACAAACAACTGGTCTTACTCCCTGAAATCTTTGGTCCTATGCAAGTAAAAATGCAACTGTCTATGCACATCCAGTTGGTGAAGCTTATATTCTGCCTTGTTGCCATAGTTAGGAAAGAACACAGGCAATTCTATAGATTGGCAAGTAAATAAATGGTCTAGGCAGCAGCAGGAAACAGCTGAATATATAATTTAATATAAAATTCACACAAGCCCTTTCACCCTAACTCAATGCAGGGCTTTTTCAAGTGTAATACAAAACCACAATACCCCTCCATTTAAATACCCTAGCTGGTAAAAAAGACACCAAAGGGTCTTAAAGTAATACATACCCTTTTGCATTTAAAATGCTAAGCAAAACAGCATTAATCAACATTGTGTAATGAATTCATCCACAGCTTGTCAAAATATCACACATTAAATACATTCCACTCAACAAATGTCATCATTCCTTACTTTTAAAACATTAATCAACTTTTGTATATGAAAATAACCATCTGCAAATTGTCAAAGTGTCTCACATTAAGTATATGCTGCTTAGTGAATGCCATCATTCCCTCAACAAATCAAGTAAGAAAGTAATAAGTAATTAAACAACTTTCAACAATTCCTAAACAGTCAAGGCTTAAAAAGTAATAAGGGCTTAAAAAATGTAATCAAAGCTAAAAAAAAAAAAAATGAAAGCTAAAAAAACGAATTATAGTTAAAAAAAATATATATATATATATATATATATATATATATATATATATATATATATATATATATATATATGGATCTACTACTATTCACCGAAAGCACATTTCACTGAAACACATTTGACTGTGCACTTTTCACCGAAAGCACATTTCACCAAAAACACAATTCACAGAAACACATTTCACCGAAAGTTGTAGATGGCCTTTTCCCCACTGTAGTGTGACCCTGGAGTTGGTATATATAGTAAGGGGGGCTGTGGAGGCGTACATGGATACATGTAATTGCAATATATTACTGTTCTCTGACAATAATATATATATATATATATATATATATATATATATATTAAAATATGTAGGGGGTGGTGCCCCCCACACCCCCCTTACTATATATATCAACTCCAGGGTCGCACTACAGTGGGGTAAAGGCCATCTACAACTTTCAGTGAAATGAGCTTTCTGTGAAAAGTGCACTCTAATTTGATTTTTGGTGCAATGTGCTTTCAGTGAATAGTAGTAGCTATATATATATATATATATATATATATATATATATATATATATATGTGCGTGTGTGTGTGTGTGTGTTAACACTCGTACATGTCACTGAAAGGTATTTAAAAAAAACAAAACATTTTGTTACAACTTCTCAGCCCTCTTAATTAAATAGGGCTTAATGGAAACATGGTCGTTTAAACCTGGAGGTTGGGCTGCATTCACTTTTAACTGCCAGTAGGTTTCCCTACAGCATAACCAGTTCTTCCAATCACCCCCGCTAGGGTCATCACAGACTTGTTCCATAATTCCAAAGAGAAAACCTGAATGATTAGGATCTGCATGCAAATGCCTATACAGTGCGTTGTTCAGGTTATTTTTTTAATATTATACGTATGCTCGTAAATACGTTTGTTTAATGCCCTTTCAGATTTCCCTACATAAATCCTGGGGCAGTCCTTACATAAGGCCAAATATACTATGCTCCTGGTCATGCAGTTACCTTTTCGACAGTACTTCTAGTGTAGTTGTCTAAAGTTGTGGCTTCTTTGTCCATGATGTAATTACAATAACCACATCTCCCACATTTTCTTGTTCCAAGACCACCCTGGAACTTAACTCCCTCATTATTCCTTTCAAAGAGCCTTTTTAAATTAGTCCCCGTTTTAAAAATAAAACTAGGACTCTCACCCACCCTGTGTACAATATCTTGGTTAAATTTTAACATTTTCCAATTTCTTTCAATTAATCCTTTGATGTCCTCAGAAGGGATCTCTAGGGTGTCCAAAAAGGAGACATCCTCAGAGGGAGACCATGGGGACCCTTCTGAATCTTCTAAGTCAGTATCAGAAGTGAGAGACTCAGGGGAGTCTATGTGCTTGTATGTATCCAAAAAATGTGTAGTGGAACCTGGATTAAATCCAAAGTAAGTTATGTAATAAGAAGATATCCAGAGGCAGAGCCTTTCGGAAAAATAAGGTTGTGTGTTAACACAGTCACTACTCTTTGTATCTGTTATAGCCATCTCTATATCACCTGTCCTATAGCCTCTGTCCAACAAATCGAAAACCAGCACTGAAGAAGAAAAGCTTACTACATTAACTATCTAATTGGCTTTATCTGTGATTGGTTTAAGTGCTGCATTTAAGGCTTGTATCCTTTTGTTTGTAGTATAGTCTGAAGTGGATGACTGCGAAAGCGCGTACCATTTTTTGTTTTAATAAAGAGTTTTGTAATCCTCTGACTCTGGATATCTTCTTATTACATGAGACTATGTGCTTCCTCTTACACTGTCTCTTCCGAGGGACCTTCTCGGGGGGATATTCCGGGGAGGTGTCGGAAGGGGGGGTTCCACCCACTGGAGTTTCCTGGGGCACTGACTCTCTACTCTGGGGCTGATGGAGGGATGGTGAAGCAATAGGCACTGGCCCTTTAGGGAGAAAAGTGGCTGGAGCCTAAGGTGGAGCACACTCAGTGGACAGCACACTCCCCATCACCTTGAAGGCACCGCGATCCTGTGCCAAGAGAGATTCCAGTCCTGAGGAACCGAGAGATCTCCCCGGCACTGAGGAGGATGGCTCCAAGGCTGATATGGACACTGAACTCATCTGTGCTGAAGCGCCAAGTGGGAGAGTCGGTTCAGACAAGGGTCCAACTCGACTCTCACCCTTAGAGCCAACCAAGGAGTGTCTGCTCACAGATCCCTCGATGGAAGACAGCATCGACGAGATCGGAGCAGACGTCAGAGCCGAGATATCATGGGTGATTACTGGCTCTGCCTATTCCAGCACAACGACTTCCTGACACTTTGGCTCCGAACTCGTCCGAGTTGGAGGAGGAATAGATGGCACCTAAGATACAGTGGTTGGTTCCACGATCTGATGGGCTGGGCTTGAAAGAATTTGTGCCAGGGCCCATGTCCGCAGCAACCTCTTCACCACCCGCTCCACGTCGTCGTCCGATAAACTTCTGGAGGACCGAGAGGAATGGGTCAATGACCTGTGACTACCTGCCACAGACTGTAGTAAGGGAGATTGCGGCAATGAGCGTACTGGTTCCAATGATGGTGACGGACTCCTTTTTTGGCTCAGCGATGGTTCCGAGGACTCAGATGGAACTGAGGGAAGGCCAGGTTTTTTGGAACCGATAACCTTTGGCTCCGAAGATGCTTGTTCCTTATGATTGCTTGATGGCTCAGACACTGGTGCCGACGAAGCTGACTATTTTGGCTTGTCAGATTTAGAGGCCTGATTACCTTTCCCCGTTTCAAAGGGGCCTTTCAACAAACCTCTTAAAATAAGTTTATTTTTTTCTTTCCTGTAGGACCCTCGCACTAAAACCATGACAAATAGAGCAAGAATCCTGCAGGTGAACTGCTCCTAAAACAATACACACAACTTATGTGTCCGGCCATTAAAGACATTTTCTGGGTGCATGAATCTCACTTTTTAAACACAGATTGTCTCGATTCCTTAGCAGATTCTACAGACATTATTAATAAGATCAAAGGAAACCAACTACAATAGCCATAACAATAACAGCATTGAAGCAAAGGTAAGAGGTTTTTTTTTTTTTTTTTTTTTTTTTTTTTTATATAAACGATGAGAGAAAAAAAGTGGGCTGGAGGAGAAGTCTCTAAGTTAAACGACAGTCTCCTTCAACCCAAGGAGATGCCGCTAACTTAAACGGTGACTCCTAAGGAAAGGGAAAGAAGCCCTGTAAGAAAAAAATGGGTTAAAGAGAAAGAATCCTCTAAATTAAACAGATTCTCTAAGGGGATAGAAGAAGAAAGAGGCCCTAAGAAACATCCGGAGAACACACCCAATTAATGAAAAACAACACACACAAGAACACTACTAAGGGAAGATATAATAGACTCTAATAAACAGTTTTTTGTCAAGGAGACAGAAAAAAAGTATAATAAAAGTAATAACTAGTCTGGGGCAGCGAAGACAATCCTGATGCTTCAAGAGGTAAATGAGATCTGGGAACAGCCGTTGGGCATCCTGGGATAGGTTGTAGCCACAAGCCAGTAGAACTTCTCGAGCTCTGGTATGCAGTTGAGTTGGAGCGAAGGATCAGCTCTGAATCCAACTAGCAAGAATGAAGGCGTGATAGGACAACATAACATCAAAATTTCCTGTGGGGAAACTGTGGTCTTGGTACCAACTGTCCACACAGAAAGATCAGGTGAGAGACTGAATGCTGTGACATCAGGGTTAGTGATCTAGGATCTGAGGGTAGTAGATCCATCTGTTCTGCTGAAGCAGAGAAAACTCTCTTCGCAACCTTGAAGACAGACTATTCCAGAGAAGGCGGGCCCGGATCTGAGAAAGCAAGCTTCTGGATTACACTCCCCTCACCCCCTCAGAGGACAACAACCTCGAGGTGGAAGTCTGAGTCGAGCTAGCCAAAGCTGATGACCAGAGGTGTGGGGAGAGCTCTAAAAATCTCAGAGTCGACTGCAACATCTCAGAGCCAACTTGGAAGCTTCGGCTCTCAGAACTTTCCGGATCTGACAAGGTCGGAGCTCTCAGAGTGAGCTTCGGATCTGAAGGTACAGAGATCCTCAGATCTGAGGTAGACGGATCCAGACAGCTAGGATCCAAGGACTCCAAAACCACTGAGGGAGTCAGAGCAGGAAACTGCAAAGGGGGTGTAGTACTGAACAGACCTCCTGATCCAGAGGGGTAGGAGTCGAAGTGACACCCATCTATTGCTACACAGAGAGAATTTTTCTTTCCACTCTTTCCACGTCTTATTGAGTAAGACTTCTGGAAGAACAAGTCGACAGGACTGAAGGGGATTTTGGTCTTTCCAAAAAAAGGGGAGGATACCCGAAAGGGTACCAGATTCAGAGAGAGTGAATATCTTGTCCTAGGTAGACAGGTTTAACGGGACTGGCTAAATTTGGCTCAGAGGATGATTGCATCTGATCCGAAAAAGTTGGATCAGTTATTTTTTTTATTTCTTTGGATCTAAGGGGGTCGAATCTGAATTGTCTAAGATCCGAGGTTGAAGCAAAAGCACTGGGTATCCCCCCTTCTTGCGCAGTGATTCCCTGTTTGCTAAGTAGAGATCCCTTTTTACCCCCAGCTCACCTGCGGACTTGCACTCCCAGTCTGCAAACTAGTCTCATGTCCTCAGGCAAAATGCTAAGGGCTTGTTCCTTCACCAGTCTGTCAGCCTTTCAAAAGTGTTGACCTGACACCCAGTCACCCACACTTTCATCTGCCTTGTGTATATGCTCATGAAACTTTTTTCTGTAAGCTTCAGGTGCTAACTCAAACATTCCAATAAACATTGTTTAAACTATGATAAAGTTAAACAATCAGTATCAGACAATTTAGAAACAGCAGTTACAGCTATACCATGGAGTAAGCGGGGGTCAGGAACCATACCAACAGCCCTTGGGTCAACATTATACTGTTTACATACCCTTTAAAATATATAAATAAAAGTATAAAAATGATCATCCTCTGTAAACTGTGGAAGAAATTTACTGACCTTTATAACTTCTGGGGTACAGTTATTCCCTTCCCCATTACCTCCACGACCCTGAAGAAGACTCTACATCTCCATCTCATGTTGGCACTGTTTTTCATTTTCTTCAGCCTTCAAATGCTGCAGTCTCTCTGCTGCTTCTAATTCCATATGTTTTGCCTGTTGCAGTCTCAATGCTGATTCTAATTCTTATCGGTTGGCCTCCAGTTCAAGTCTCTAACTCCAGATGGGTTTTTAAGTCCTCTGAGGAAAAGGTGAACTGTCCTGTTTCTGAGGGCTGCAAATCCCCATCATCAGACTGGCTATCCTCCTGGTTGCTGGTCTGGACTACAGCTGTGACTAAGGCTGAAATAATTTCCTCTTTAGTCAGGTTGGCATGCACCAGTCCTCTGGCTTCACAAACCTTGGCCAACTGGTTCTTTATCAGCTTGCCATAATCCTCTGCAGACATCTTTGCCTGCTTTCCCTGACTAAACTAAACTAACAAAAAATAAACTGTTGTGAAAATTAAACTCTGTTTACTTTGTGGCTGCTGAAAAGTACACACACCTTCAGTGACAACTGCCTACTGGCTACAGAAGTTCAATTAATATCCACACCACTGCTCACCAATATGTGACATCCCTCCTTCTGAGCCAGTGATCAAGGAGTCTCGCTCCTCACCACTGACACAGGTGAGGGACATTCACTTGGAAAAAAATAGATACACAAATTATTTCCATATGCAGTTCTCTGCAACAAGCACGATTTCCCTTAAGATCACACAGGGAACACACTCCCGTCCTGGGGCTGGGTTTCCCTCTCTTTCACCAGGCCCCAAATAAGACGCCACACTGATCACAGCTGTAGAGTTGAGTCCTAAGCTGAGTTTTCCAAGCCAAGTCCTCCACCACCCTCTCAGTGAAACCAGTGCTCTGTGTCCCTGTTCTAAGTAGCTGACACACACACGCACTGAGATATGATTTTTCACACACACACACACACACACACACACACACACACACACACACACACACACACACACACACACACACACACACACACACACACACACACACACACACACACACACACACACACACACACACACACACACCTGGGAAAGGCTTGCATAGATTTACCAGCTATGCTCCTCTGCTAAGACTATAAGGTGATACTGCCACCAAAACACTCCAAAGCCAGCTACTCTAAGACTCTTACTAGGGTACCCAATTATACCGAATAAAATTAATACAAATGGTAGTGTTTGACCAATGCAGCAACACTTTCAGGAGTGGCCACAGTGTCACCAAATAAATATAAGTACTCTCAAAGGTTAAGACCAGCCACAATGAAAAGTTTAAATATATTTAATAATAAATAATAAAAGAACATGAAAATACTAAATATCTATTTACAATAAACACCAGAGTTTCAATCACAGGACATGTTAAAAATAACACAGATGGATAGATTCTCACAGATGCAGAGAAACAGTACTTAGCTAATCTCACTATACTTTCCTGACTGATCTAAAGAATTGCTATTCTCTGGTTACTTACTAAAGCAAGGCAATATGACATGGATGAGTGTGAAACCTGACAAAGAAGGAAGACCAACAGACTGCCTTAAGACTTCTGTCCCATCTAGTATTAAAACATCACTTCAGTGCTGGATTATGGAATTACATCATATACATCTGGTCATCTGACTCTGGTTCCCACACTACCCCCTTCACTAGAAATTGAACCAGACTCTTCCACATATGTGTTACCATACACACAATAAGAGCTTTGCTAAGATGTGTTATAGCATCTGGAAGCTATAAAACCATTTCAAAAAATTTTCACCCTTCAGGGTAGCAATTAGTTCACCCCTAAGGACAATAGAGTAGGATTCTGAGTCCTGGTTTTCACCGACATTTGGTCTCTGGCTGCAATAAGAACTGCAAGATACACTATTTATGGCCTAAACCAGGTTATTTAATTTCAGACTACGTTACACTGAGATTAACCTCTTCTCTTCCAATACACTCTGTTACAACATATTCATTTCAACAGTAACATACAGGTGCATTTCTTTTCTGTCCATCAGAACCCACTGTTGGCACATTTTTAACAAAAGCAGCTTTACAAATACATTTTCAACACAAACAGCTGTACAAATCAGTTTGATATACAAATGGCATATAATTCTTTACAAAACTCCAGCTAGCTATGCTGGCATATGTTACACATCCACTGCCCTACTTCTCCTGGCATAGCTGGTGTGTGTATGTATATATATATATATATATATATATGTATATATATATATATATATATATATATATATATATATATATATATGTATATATGTGTATATATATATATATATATATATATATATATATATATATGTATATATGTGTATATATATATATATATATATGTATATATATGTATATACATGTATATATATATATATATATATATATATATATATATATATATATACACATATGTATATACATGTATATATATATATATATATATATGGTTTACTATTGAAAATGCGAATGGCACTTGGCGACAGTCGGATAGTCGAGCGATAAGGTGTAAACTCGGATGTCGAAGACATAACAAACAATCTAGGAACGGATTTAACATGGGACGAGGTAGGGAAGATGTTTGTAGTAGGGAATAATACTGAACACCTACCGACCCATGTTAAAACCGCTCCTAGATTGATTATTTTGTCTTGACATCCTTGTTTATGCCCTTACATGTTCGACTATCCGACTGTCGCCCAAGTGCCGTTCGCATTTTCAATAGTAAACCTAAATATATATATATATATATATATATATATATATATATATATATATGTATATATATATATATGTGTGTGTGTATGTATATATATATATATATATATATATATATATATATATATATATATGTGTGTGTGTATATATATATATATATATATATATATATATATATATATATATATATTTTTTACATACATGATCCACGATAAGTTACAGAAATTCATAATAATGAATGCATAATGTTGAAATGTAAAAATGTTAACATGTTGACATCAAAATATGTGCTTTACTACATGTGCAAACAACTGGACTTGACCCCTTCTACCTTACAGGATCCATATTAGTGCTTGTTTGAGTTTCATTAACAATGGAGTAATACTGTCAGATGACGGGCTGTGTTTTGGCACAGTGTTGATACTTAGTACATACATGCTATTAGTAGGCAAATAAAAACATAGTAAATTTATATATATTTTGACATTTCAGCATTTTGTATTCACTCACTAATACAATGAAAAAATGTGTGGCCAGTTTAGAGGATAACAAATTTTACCCAACAGCAATTCTTTATATGCAAGAAAAAAACATACCACTAACAAAACTCATCTGGACACTGGGAGGCATAATCACTGAAAAAAAAGAGGAAAACCCCAATCATGTGCCACTGTGCCATCCTATCAAACTATAGAGTACATAATCACTTTCTCCCCTACAGATGGCCACCATAATATCCATTCCAGAAATCCACACTCCCACATCACCAGGCCATTTCATATATGTCTTTGTTGGTATCAACCTGGTCTAAATTAAGAAAGAGAATGTCGAATGACAAGTAAAACACCACCTTGAAGAAAATAACCTACTATGCCACAAACATGGCTTTCAGAAACAGCATGGCCCTTCTCTTCTTACAAACTGCATTTACAAACAAATTATAAATGGTGATCTAACTAGTGCCATATTCACAAACCTCACCAAAGTATGTGATACCACCCCCTACACTGAAGTACTAGAATCTGCACCTTATTCTGCTATGAACAATGCCTGACTGGAATAGCTTTGGTTGCACTTCAAGAGCAGACTTGCATGACTGACTTACCAGTTTAAGACCTCATCCCAATAATATAAATTTCAAAAGTAACCTACTTTTTTTTTTTTAAATCAGGGGCATAGTCTTTTATTAACATCTCAAATGCGAAGAAAAATGTTGCATCAATGTTGATGCCTTAGTCAAACTTTCCTCCAGCTACAATAACCAACAGATAGTTGACAGATAAATCCTCAGAGCCTTGCCACTCCTACACTTGCAGTTGAGCAATCCATATCTGATTATTAACTATGCTAAAATTACAAGCTATCTCAGCTCTACTAACATTCAAAACACACGTATTTAAAAAAACAAACATATTCATCATAATGTATGTACTACCAGTAATTACAAGTTCATCATAAAGTATATAAACACAGAACACCTGGTTAAACAATTCCATTTGCTTTACATGTTCCACTATTTGAAAAAAACACCAGTATCTCACACTGTCCAAGTAAACATTTTTCCAACAAACTTAAAAGGCACCTCTTTAAACTAATGCACCTTACTCAAAGCCATTCTCAGAACAAATTTATACACCAAAAACCCACAATGAAGCAATACATACCCAACCATTAGCACCTATCATCTATTTAACTAGCACACCCACGGCCTTCACACTAGCAAGACAAACGCTGGAGCTCACTGTCACTTACATCCACAAGGAAACCCTATCCACATTTAAAACATCTCTAAACCCATACCACTCACACCTATTCATTCTGTCCACTTGCACAAAAATACAAGGTCCATCACCCAAATACCACATACACATTGATATAATCAGAATTGCATTTAAATGCATCATTGCTTATAGCTGCTACAGAAATGCACATCATTCTGAACTAGTAAAATTATTCAGCAGCACTGTTCTGTTAAGAACTACATGAAATGCAGAGTAAACTATGTATTGTATGAAACAAAAGAATAGAAAACTATTTCATTTAATCTATATTTTTGTGTAATTTCAAATCCTCAAAGCTGGTACATATCTAGGTAGACGTATGTCACACAAAGTAACACTATATCCATGTTATGTAATGAACTGTGTTCCAATTCTTGGCTGTGATGAAAATTCCTTTACTCCTCTAATAAGGTTGTGGCTAAAAATGAATTTCTGTGGCTGATTCTACCTATCTACAATAATGAATTTCTTTATCAATCACTTAAGAGACATATACCATCTAACCGGCTCTGTTGCACAAAGTGATGGAGTTCCAACCTGTAGTCCCAGTGACCCAGGTTTGAATATTGAATGCATGCACTAAAGGAGCCAGCCTGGGGTGGGAGTGACTGGCAGATGTTCTCAGTAACTTCAGAATGCAGGAGGGGAAGAGGCCATTCAACTCGCTGTGTACCAGATACATGGTGAAGTCCAAGCCAAGTAGCATACACTGCTAGGGATGCAGTCAGTGTCAGTGATACATCTACTAACATTCATGAGGTGGGGGGTCAGAACTATGGAAGAAACAACTTCCAGTGCGTACTGGATGACGGCATCAATTCTCAAATCTCATTTCCCCCTCTCATGGAATTACTGGATGCCTGCAGAATAGAGAAATGCATACACTATTAAGGAAAGAGGGTTCAATAGTTTTATGAAGATGGTGGGAAACCAGTGAAAAAAAAAAATACTTCTTATTTTCCTATAGCTTAACAAAGTGCATACTTTTACCTATACAATGAATAATTTTTACCTATACAAGGAATTCTGCAGATTAAATAATCTTTGGCATCACCTAGGAGAAATTTTGTGGCAAAGTCTACTAACAGCTTTACAGATTTAACACCTATGTCCTTGAAAATACTTTTCATTTTTTGTTGTAGTTTCCATATTTGACAGTACCTCCTGGTCTAGGTGGACAGCATTTCTTCAACACAAAACTGACATTTTCTGTTCGAAGAATCTGGCCCTTCAAATGGTCCATAAGTTCCCTTAGGGTGGGAAAGAACTTTTCAGAGCCATGTAGACGGTATCCTTCTTTTTTCTTTACTTCAATCTGAAAGTTCTTATAGTTTCCACTTCCCCTTAGTATTCTGTGATCATACAGGTCATCACACTAAAATTCAAATCAGAAAACAGTTTAAATATGAAATTGTATGCGTTTTTTTCAGTTTTCATAATAAAAAAGACAGCACGAGAACAAGTATTCAAAGTAAATAATGTCAAACGTGATTATTTCTCAAAGTAATAATTCTGTTTTTCCATGTGTACTTTTCTGCACTTCTTAGGACTATATCTAGCAATGCTAGACACATGTCTAGTAATATACACAGCAAAGTTAAATGCATTAAGATAGAGGTGGTCAATCTACGACTAACTGCAATTTGCAAAAAAAAAAAAAAGAAAATTAATTACAGATCACTAAAATTAGGGATGGGCCAGACTAGTTCGATCCTATACAAATTCTGGACAATTCAGTACACATTTCTGCAGCAGCAATCATGGGACTGGATTTATTAGTACAAATCTTGTCCTCCCAGTAAGTGTGCACTAGCAACAAAATGAAGGCAAAGAAAATATAGTTGTGTACACTTACCATAAATGTAGATGTTAGAGTGTATTCACTGTTGCAGTCATCACACTTGGGTTATCTGCCTGCAGGTAGCCCTCAGTCGTCCCGAATACTAGAGACTTAGTATTTCTGCGTCGGATGCTGTCACTCCAAGACTGACGTCAGGGGTATAAAAACAGGCAGCCGACGCCATTAAATCAGTTTTTCTTGCCCCAAATGTCAGGAGCCCCTCAAATGGGGATTTAGGTTATGGGGGGGAAAAACACCACCAGTTAAAAGTAAATGCCAATACTAATACTCCAGAAGGGGTTAGTAATAGTCATAGATAGCAGAGAGAGAGAGAGAGAGAGAGAGAGAGAGAGAGAGAGAGAGAGAAAATCACGGGGCTGTTGGGAGGAAACCAGGACTGCAACAGTGAATACACTCCAACATCTACATTTATGTAAGTGTACTATGTTTTTTGTGTTTCACTGTTGCATTCATCACACTTGGGTGGATTCCCAAAGCTGAAGAAGGGTGGATGCAGTCAAGAAGAGTTAGGGCTGGCTAGTATGCCTTGCAGGACTGCTGTGGCAAATCCTGCCCTGGATTTGGAAAAGATAGGCAGGTGGTAATGCTTGGTGAAGGTGTGTACAGAACTCCAGGTAGCAGCCTCCAGGATATCCCTGGTAGGGACTCCCCTGAGAAATGCTGTAGAGGTAGATACTGCCCTAGTGGAATGTGTTCTGACCCCCTGAGGGGTTGGTTTCCCATGGTGCTTGTAGCAGAAATGGATGCAGTGTGGTATCCATTTGGAAATGGGTTTTGAAATGGCCTTGCCCTCTGCCCCTGTTGCAAAGCTGACTAGTAACTGGTCAGATTTTCTGAAGGGCTTAGTCCTATCAAGGTAGAATCTGAGCTGTGCATGTCCACGGAAAGCAGGATCATTTCCTCTTTATTTTGAGGATTAGGGAAGAAGGTTGGCAAATGGATGGATTGACTGAGAGCCACACTGGGCACCACTCTGGGCATAAAGGAAGGGTTAGTCCTGAAGGAAACCATGTCAGCATGGGAAATAATGAAGGGGTCCACAGCCATGAGTGCTTGTAGCTCAGACACTCCTTCCTCTAGCTGAAGTGATGGCTAGAAGCAAGGCTGTTTTCCAAGAGAGGAATTTTAAATCTGCTGATGCAGCAGGTTCAAGGGGGGGGGGGGCGTGAGCATTTCCAGTACAAAGTTAAGGTCCCAAGTAGGGCTGGGTGCTCTCCTTGGTAGCCTTAAGTTGTTTGCCCCTTTCAGGAACTGTTTGATAAGAGGGTGGCTCAGTGTTGTAATGAGTAGAAATGGCTGAGGCATGTAACTTAATGGAGGAGGAGGAGGACAGGCCTTTGTGGAGTAGATCTGAAAGGCAATCCACGATAAGAGGCAGAGAGTGTAGAGTTGTGTCCTCTCCTTTAGACTGAATCCATGAGCAGAACCTTTTCCACTTATCAGCACAGGATTTTCTTGTACTGGGTCTTCTGGCTTCGAGAATGACGCCCAGCACCTGTTTGCTTAAGGTTGTTGGGGGAGAATTCAAGGAATAAGCCAGGCTGCAAGATTTAGGGTTTGCAGTTGTGGATGCAGAATCTGTACTTCATGCTGAGAGAGGAGGGTTGTATTCTGGTGTAGGTGCCAGGGGGCACCAATGTCAGGCTGCGCAGGAGTGGGTACCAGTGCTGGCGTGGCCAGACCAGGGAGCAATACTCTTGAAAGGAGGGGCAGAGGGGGAAAGGCATAGATTGAGAAATTTACCCACTGAAAAGATAGGGCATCCACTTCCAAGGCCCTGCTGTGAGGATTCCTGGTGCAGAATTTGCTGAGCTGGTGGTTGTAGGGGGAGGCAAAGAGATCCACCTCTGGGGTCCCCCATTTCTGAATCAGAATGTTGAAGGTTCTGTGCTCCAATTGCCACTCATGTGGGTCTAGGAGATTTCTGCTTAAGTCGTCTGACAGTAAGTTTTGTTTGCCTAGTAGGAATTGAGCTTGCAGATGGACCTGAATGTCTAAGACCATGTTCCACAGGGCCATGGCTAGTCTGAAGAGTGGGTAGGAATGGGTTCCCCCCTGCTTGCTGATGTACCACAACTATGGTGTTGTCGGTTTTTATTAGCAGTTGTCCTGGAAAGATTAGGGATATGAAAGATGTCAGGGCATTCTGTACAGCTAGCTTCTCTTTTTGGTTGATGTGCAGACGAATTTGACTTGGGCTCAGTGGCCCTGAATACATTTTCCATCCATGTATGCCCCCCCCGATGCGTCTGTGGTTAGGGTCTGGGTGACTCAGGGTTGAGTAAATGGCAGTCCCTTGTTGTGGTTGCATGCTTCTGCCCACCAGAGGAACTGTCCTTAGACAGGGTACGACAGGAATGACTGTTTCCAGGTCCTGAGAATGTTGGCACTAAAGACTTTTTAAGTACCATTGGAGTTTCCTCATATGCAGTATACATGAGGCCATGAATCCTAGGGATTGCAGTATTTTTCTTGCAGATAGCTCGGTTCTGGTGGCCATTTGTTTGAAGCAGTCTGTCAGATAGACTTGTTTTTCTGAGGTGAGGAATGCCATCTAGGAAGTTGTGTCCAAGCTTGCTCCCAGGAATACAATCTTTTGACTGGGTACCAGTTTTGATTTCTTCTTGTTGATGGTATACCCCAAGGAAGTGAGAAGGTTTTTCACAAATGTCAGTTGCCATAGCAGCAATTCCTGACTGTCCGCCTGAGTCGTCCACGTACAGGTAAATTTGGATATTTCTTTGCCTGCAGTATGCAATGGCTGGAGCCAGGCATTTTGTGAATACTCTGGGCACAGTAGAGAAGCCAAAGGGAAGTACAGAGAACTGATAATGCATAGACCCTGCCCTGAAACGTAGATACTTCCTGCATGATTCCCTTATCGGGATATGCAGATAGGTTTCTTTTAAGTCTAGGGTGACTAACCAGGCATCCTTGACTAGCATAGGAAGAATCTGTTGCAGGGTAAGCATTTTGAATTTTGGTACCACCAGGAAGATGTTGAGAATGGAAAGATCCACTATTGGGTGCCAAGAGCCCTCTTTCCTAGATACCAGGAAGAGTATGGAGTAGAATCCTTGACCCCTCTGTTCTACTGGAACCGGCTGGATAGCTCTGATATTGAGTAGGAAAGTACTTGGTTTTGAGCCTCTGCCCACTGGTTTGGAGGAAGGTCTGGGAACCTGCTTGGGGTTGGCAGTGAATAGAAATAAAATTTGTACCCCTGGGATACAATGTTGAGGACTCACCGGTCCTGACTGATGGACATCCAGTTTTTTGCATGAAGGGCAAGTTTTCCTCCTAGGGGCATAAGCAATTGGGCAGGGCTGGGGAGTGCAGTAAAGAAGTAATTGTGAGCTTTTTCCATAAGGAAGTAGCTTACCACTCCCTGCTTTAAGGGTGGGGGCACTCCATTGCTTAGATCTCTGCATACCCTGAGACTGTAGTCTGGGTGGTCTGCTTCCCCTGGGTCTGGTTTGAGAAGGCCTGGAGGGGGCTGGAAAGGACCAGTGTTTGGAAGGGCAATGCCTACTGAATCAAGGGGGTTGCACTTGTAAAAATTAACAGTCTGCATAGACTTAGCTTTTGCTTCCATCTTTTAAGAACCTCTTCTGCTTTGGTGTCAAACAAACAGTCCTTATTCAAAGGATCGTCTAATAACTTTGATTTGACATGGTTTGGCAAGGTCTGCTCCTTCAGCCAAGCATGACTTTTCAGTACAGAGCCAGTGACAGCTGCCCGGCAAGATGCTTCTAGGGCATCAAAGCCACACTGCAAAGTATGCTTGCTGACTTGGCTTGCAGAGTGCATAAGCTCCTGCAAGTCTTTATTTTCTGCACAGTCTGAAAATGTTGCCACTTTTTGTTTAATAAGTTCCATAATATGTTGCTGGTACTTCAGCATGTGAAACTGACAATTCAATGCCCTAATAGCAAAAGTTGAAGAGGTATACACCTTCTTACCCCCATCTGTCCAAAGCTCTGGATTCCCTGTCTGAAGGGGTGGGATTCTTGGCTGTAGTAGCCTTGATACCTTTAGGCCCCTGGGAAATGATTTCTGGGTCAGCAGTAGGATTCTTGAAAAGAAATTTGTGAGTGTCAGGTACTCTGTAGTACCTGTCTGGTTTCCTAGTGGCAGGAGGTGAAGTGTCAGGAGTAAGACTGGATTCCATAAAAACATCACCCACAACATCCAGGACAGGGGGTACTGCTAAGGGCCTGAGCTGAGGCAACTCTAGAAATTCTATGAGTCTCTTTTTGGACTGAGGAAAGTCTTGGCATTCCCAGTGGAAATGCTCTTGTAAGGTATGCAAGGTTTCACCAAAAGAAAAATCCTCTGGAGGGGAGGCAGAGGGAATGGATTCCTCTGCATCTGAATCCTCATAAGCAGATAAGGGCATGTCTTCATAATCAGAAATTTCAGAGTCATCGGACTTCTGGTCTGTAGAAGCTGAAGGGGACTGGACTCTGTCTCTTAGCAGGGGAAGCCTGACTTCCCCTAATCAGCATAATAAGGTCTTCAGCCATTCTAAGCATTTGTTTTTGTGGCATGGGAGCAGGTGCATGCGCTTTGGTCGTCGGATTTCTAGGCTTAGTGCATACTCTGGCCCTAAGAAACTTGGTAGTTTTGGTTAAAAAAGAAGGTTAAGCGAATAACTGCTTCAGAAGCCGGTGCCTACTCAGTAGCTCCGGACCCATCCAAGGTAGAGACATCCGCAGGTTCCATAGTTGAAGAAGAGTCTTGCAGCATACCGGACTCCGAATGGGTCTCAGTAAAGGCCTGTGAAGTGGGCATCAGGGGCTGCAAAAGTGCCTCAATGAGTACCGGTGGACTGGCAACTAGCTTAACGGAAGCGTCGTCGGCAGTTTTGGACCTATGCGGTCTGTCTCTGTCTTTATCGTTACGTTTTTTTTTAGAATATCGGTAGTCAGATGGCTTACAGAAGCCATTCAGAATATGGAGATCGAGAGCAAAAGAATTTAGCGACAAAGAGAGCCCGACAATGATTAGTTTGGGTGTTAAATAAGGCACAAAACCGACAGCGAGGGACATCAGGGTCTAGGCCTAAACAGGTAACGCAGCAAAAATGAAAATCTCTGTAAGGTATTTGCTTTCCACAGGCAAGACGATTGTTAACTTTTTCTGACATCGGTTAGAGCAAGGAAAAAGGATCCCCAATGGGGTACTTAGGTTTAGAAGACTTCAGGATTATTAAATTCGTAAATGAAAATTCAGGTAGCGGCCGACCAGCACTTGCGAACTGCTTCTGCTTCGGGCACCTCGGCAAGAAAGACTGATGTAATGGCGTCGGCTGCCTGTTTTTATAACCCTGATGACCTGACGTTAGTCTTAGAGCGACAGCATCCAATGCAGAAATACTAAGTCTCTGGTATTCGAGCCAACTGAGGGCTACCTGCAGGCAGATAACCCAAGTGTGATGATTGCAACAGTGAAACACGAAGAACATCAATGACCCAATGTCATCTATTAACATAAAATAAATACAATAAAATAAAATAAAAACCACTAATATTCTTAAACTGAAAGACACATTACTGCAACATCTAATTAATGCAACATCCACCAACACATTTTCCTGACATTACTGCCTTCTCCGCCTCTTGCTATGTCAAAAAACATTTACATTCTGACCACCACAATAAATACCTCTCTCCACTGTGTTCTTTGCTACCTGGGCTAAATAATTTCTTGTAGTTTACAACAGTACTTTTTTCAGAAAACTAATCACATCTATTACATTACTCTCCAGTGGGGTGAAGAACCTTCATATTAAGTACTTCAGCTGGTTCTAGCAAAACCTGCAGGCTGACCTACAAATGATTTAATTTGTCCGCACTATTGTAATTAGCTAGTCTCATAGGCTTTTAAGCAATAAAGTACAGTTGCGTAAGTTTCACTTACCTGTACTAGTATATATGTTTGTAGAAAGCACTGCCTTACTGGCATATGGGTATTGTGCTGCTATTCCCCCCACACCGGCAGTCTGTCAAAACTCAGAACACCTCCCACTGCCTGTTTGTGAGGGTGAAAAACCACCTTGCAGGGCCAGGGCAAACTTTCAGACAAGACCATTTCAGATTTCTACGGTCCAGCAGGAAGTGCAGATGAAACACAAGCATTGTGAACACCTACTGTTCAATACCAAATGCCAGACCCACACACACCAAAAAAGGCTACTGAACTAAATTCAACAGAACCTCCTACAACCAACTATGCACACCCAAAAAAAGTGGATGGTGGGAGGGTACTACCAAGTAAGGAAGTGTGTTCTGTGATCACTTGATGTTACAGGTACGTGGAACTTACATAACTGTACTTATGTTCAACAAACACTGCCTTACTGGCATTCAGGTAAATTCCCAAAGCTTATGCAACCTCAGAGGAGGAAGGATAAGGGTCCAGGATCACCTGGAGAACTGTCCTTGTGAAGCCTGCACTGGATCTAGAAAGGCATCTAGTTTGTAGTGTTTCAAGAAAGTAGGGATACAGACAGAAAATTCCACTTTGCAAACTCTTTACTGCTCCTCAAACCACCTGGCATTTAAAAAAATGGACAGATTGAAGAAAATGTTGCCCCCACCTAGTAGTTAATAAATGTACAAGCAACATCCATCATAACGTGTCTCTTATTTCCAAGCTATTTCTAATGTCTTACCACTGCAGTATGTAAGCATTAATTCTGCAAGTACTACAGATCACTTTTTGTAAGATTGTAATTATGTTCTTTCCGGTCTATTCAAAACTGTGTATTTCATGTAATGCATACTATTTTTTTGTAAATATTTTCACAAACTACATTATCTTGTTTTGTATGTTGGAGCTTTTCTCCTTGGGTCTCCACTGAAAACGGGCCATTGGCTCAGTTGGACTAACCCACTTAACAAATGACAAATAAATTACTAAATGTATACATCATTTTCACCATTTCCCTAGAATTTAAAATATATTGTTTTGAAATTTGCAATCCTATCTGTAGGCAAGTTAACTACCTGTCTTTAGAGGTATTACTTTAAACAGCTGGAAACATAATATAGCCTAAAAAAGCTACAATGATTTATGACTGATGAAAAGAAAAAAAAAATGTACTCTGTAGAGTACAAATAGTATGCCTGCCTACACCTTTGCATGAAAGTAAGGACAGTGGACCAAGGTTCTGCCTCTAGAATACTTAGAGTACACTCCTTTCCAAAATGTCACTGATGAGGAAAAAGTCCTGGTGAAAACTGCCTTCACCTTGCCTGAATTTCCCTCACCATGGTGTGTATAAGAATAAAATAATACCAGAGGGCAACCCATGTGTAATGAACTGCCTACAGACAGGTTAACCTTTCTTTACTCCACAAAATTAAAAAGCCTTTTGGTCTTCCTAAAGGGCTTTATTCTGTCAAGGTAGTACCAGGCCTATGCACATCCAAGCTATAAAGTAACGTCTAGCCCATATACTCAAATTTCAGAAAGAACACAGGGAGATCAAAAGACTCATAGAAAGTGATGGCTGATACCACTTTTGGCATGAAAAAGGATAAGTGTGCAATGCAACCTTATCCGTGTGGAAAATCAGGTAAGGTTATCCCAACATGAGAATTTGCAGCTTAGACACTGATCTTGCAGAAGTCAGGACAATAAGCCAAACAGTTTTCCATGTCAAGATCTTACGACCAGTGAAGCTGCTTGTTCAAAAGGTGGTAAGGTAAATTTTTAAAGAACACAGTTGAGATCCCACAAAGGAGGAATTTGCTTGTGAGGCAGTCTCATAAGCAATATTCCTTTCATGAACTGTTTTACAAAAAAAAGTAGAAAGAAAGAAATAGAGGAATCCATTGGCAGACAAGTAGAGATGTCCCCAAGTGGCTAACACTTGCACCACCACTGACACAACTGCCCAGCTAAGTCAGATGAATCTGTCTGGCATCCGGGGGGGGGGGGACTGGATTGATACTCAACTAATCTCTACACCACTGCAATTCTTGTCTGATGAAAGGCATCACTGACAACTGGGATTCCAGTTAAAGAAGGTGTTGCGCCCAACATTTTCAGGCATACCACTGCATTTTTCTCATGTGAAGACATGCTGGTGGTAAAATGACAATCATGGAAGCCAACAGTACAAAAATTCCTAGGATATCTTTTGCCGAGGTTACGTTCCAATGGGAGAATTCCAAAAACACCATCTGACACAACAGAATATGGTCTTCAAGCAAAATTGCCAGACACTTATTTAAGTTAAGTACCCCAGAAAAATGTGACTTTGTGAGAGTCCCAAACATGTCTGTAGAAGATTCAAGTTGAACCGTAGATGGGATAGTCAGGACAATACCATCTCCAGCAATTCCACACACCTAGACAGAGACTCTGCACAGATCAGCAAGTCATCCAAGTATAGAAAAAGGTGAATTCCCAGAGTCGGTCAGTGGGCCACTACCAGAGCAAGGCATTTGGAAAACACTTGCATTGAAGTGGACAGCCCAAAGAGTAATACAGAAAACTGATAGTTCCTTGCAACAGGAACATTATGTGTCCAGGTTTATTCAACTGCAACACTAGGTCAGTTGTTCATCTTTCCCAGTGCAAAACTGTAACACATTTTATGTAGAGAAGACTGAACAATCTCTTAAAAGAATTTACGAACATTGCAAAAGTATTTGTAAAAAAGACATAAAAAATCTTTATTTAAGCACGATTTGTGAGAGTATTAGGAAGTTTACTTATTTATTTATTTTTTATCACTGATAAGACTGTTGATTTAATGGGCAGACCATGAAAGATTACAGAACAGGGAGTTGTTATGGCAAATCGAACTTAACTCCAGTAACCTGCCAGGACTAAACAAGTATGTGTCTATTTTACCTTTTCTTAAAATGAAGACTCAGATCATTAATTCATTTACAAAGAACTATGCATGTATTTTGTAAAGCACTGCATACAAGTTGTGTGGTGTTTTGAAAGCATGCAGTAATTTTTAAACAGGTAGTTTTGTACTATTTATCATTAATTTTATGTTAATTTATACGTGACATGACTATCTGTAGTTAATTACAGTGGCAGTGTTTTTGTTTCATTCAGTTTTGAAAGTATGGTAAGATTAAATTGCTCAACTGAATTAAAATTCTGTAATTTTTCTGTCGGTGCTTATTTCTGTTTTGGTGATTTTGGAGAAACAGGAATATACATTTTTCTGGTTATTCGTTTTTTTGTTACTTTTGCTAGAATACTGTTGGCGTTCGTTCCTACTCAGGTAGTGTTAGAAAAATGTGGTTGTTGCAGCCAATGTAAACTTATCAATGACACAATTAATACATCTGTGCAAAGATATAAAAGGACCACTGTTGTGTGGAACATTATAATTGTGGAACAAAATAGGTGGTTTATTGCCTCTTATATATCCTGCGACAGTTTTTATGTGGGGAAGACAGAATGCCCAGTCAAACGATTTATGAGCATAAATATAGTACAAAAAACAAAGATTCAACTAAAGCTCTTAGTAAAAGTGCAGAACAATGTACTAGCTTCAAAAAGTTCATTTTTCTTTGTACTAGAACAAGTTCCTTACCCAGTACAAGGCGGAAACTGGGAAAATATGATTGAATACAGGGAGCTGTTGTGGAAATTGAGATTAAATTCTGGGGTATTTCTGGGTTTAAATGATGAAATATTTATTAATTGTGCTTTAAAATTAAGGGCTACCTACACAGAAAAAAATTTAGTTAGTTTGGTACCTGTTTTTATGTGCTTTGTATATTTTACTTGGTATGCACCTTTAAGTGTTTAGTCACATGACTTCTTGGATACACGACTTAGATCACAAGATCATTTGGTTTATATGGCTATTCATAAGTTTGTACAACACTGTTTGCATTCTGAAGTCTCTAATAAAAGTGAGATGAAAGCGCTTAATTACACTGGAAGACATTCATTCAGCATTCTTTTCATTTATACCACCCGATCACCCTGACAATGCTGCATTTGTTGCAGTAGCATTAGCCCTGTCAAAGGCACTTTTTATAGCATGTTTCGACACCTAAGAAACATTGGAAAAAATGTCTTTAACATAGACCTTTTACTCGGTAGGCAATGATGTAGCAAACTCATCTAAACTGTACATTTATCTCCACACAAACTTCCACATAAAACACTGGTAGTTAAACACTCAAAGGTACAATGCTGGATAGTGCCAGTTACATTCCTTAAGATTCCATCAACTTGCCTAGTTAATCTGAGGGACTGGACGCAAAGACAAAGGTCACTGCAGACACAGAAGTAGGGTCTGCAGACAAAAGGACTAGGAGGCCAAGTGCGATACAGCACAACCAACATTTTTTAAACCTTTCTTAGGTAAAGCCTCAATGAAGAGGGGAGAACTACAAGCTTTACAAAAGATCTTTCCCAACACTGACGTCAAAGGAGGGAAAAGAAGACATCTGCTTGGGTCCTTGTATTTGTTCTTCATTAGAGGAACCAACTGATTTGAGGCAGTATCACCTTCAAAAAGAGGATCCTTAGCAGACTGACCAGAGGTGGAATCACCAGTTACTATAACCCAGGTATGCACCTCACAACCAACTGCCTACACTATAGATCTAGCCACAGCTACCCTCTCAAGTGGGAAACTAGTCAGACACTGCTTCCCCACCATGCAGAGGGTCTTCTCTCTCTTTCTGGCATGCAATGCACTAATAGTCTCCTGGGGGAAAATTACCAATACTGGCAACAGATTCGGCACCTCTGACTTCCCCTTCATCTAAAGAGTTTTGCTTTTCCCATACCTGCAGCAGGCAATGGTATATAGCCCCGGGGATGTATCTGAACATAGTGTCATACACAGGTGTGGTACTGTGATCACACAAGGGGATGTGGAGGTAACAAAAGGTAAGTGGTTAAATAGCCTGCCCAAAATTAAGGTTACTATGGAATTGCAACATGTAGGCTGAGGCATTTTTTTTGTTTTGATTTTTAGGTGCAAATATGGAAGATGATAGGGGGGTCTGAGTCTATCAAGTCAGGGAACAAATAAATAGCCATCTCAATGCTAAACACTGAACGCATGGTCAGCCCAGTAATAAAATGGACAAATCTCACTACTCTCTCTCTAAATAGCATTCTAAAGACTATTTCTGCAGGGATACCATTCTGAAAACTGTACTGAGAAAATTACAATATTTCCAGTAACACAGTTCAAAGCATAAAATACATGCACAAAAGTCCTCATACTTTGTAAAACAAAACAGTCTAGTTTCAGTCCAAATGAATGGAAACAGCCTAAACAGTGTTAGGCAAGAAATAAATTATAACCTGATTAAAAAATCCTGTCAGAAATGTTTAACATAATAAGTGGCGCCAAAGGAAACTGAATACTATTTCTGCAGGGATTACTGTTCTAAACACTGTACTCGGTAACACAGCCCCCCCCCCCCCCCAAAAAAAAAAAAATCCTGCAACAGTATTGTTCAAGTAATCAAATCATAAACTGATGGAACTCCTGTCAGAAATAATTAACATACAAAATGGCACCCCAATAGCACGTAAACAAAAACAATAATTTAAAACGCTGTAATCCTACTCAGTCACCTCAAATAATCATAACCCCATAGAAAAAATGCAATATCAGCAAAATTTCCTGTCTTAACTTCCAAATGAAGCTTTTAATCAACAGGTCTTACTGTGCTAGTCAAAGTAAAAAAAGAAGCATATACACAATTTCTAAGAAAAAAAGAACAGTCAAAGGAACAGAGTACACTGTTCAAGCACTTATAAAAAACACAGAGGAAAAGAATAAAAGCCAAAAGGAATTCCTTAACAGAGCTCTACAACTGATGTCACCCAGGTTGACAGAAACGATATCCCAAGAAATCTTGCTTTGACTGTGGCACAAGTAAACTGAAAGGGTCCTGTCTGAGAGTGTGAACAGCTGTTCTGATCCTGCAAGGTGACTGGTTCTTCACTCTCACAGACATGCAGTGGGAGGAGTTCAGAGCTTTCACGGACTGCCATGAGGGGAGCAGCAGGGCACTACTACCCATATGCCAGTAAGGCAGTGTGTCTGTTGAACATCTCTACCCAGAAGAAATACCTTGCATTCACAGCAGTTTACAGCAAGCAGCAATCCCATATTACCTCTTTTATTAGTACCCTATTTTGCACTTTCACAATTTTGTCTACTTCACTACAGACTCTTCTACAGCAACTTATTTTGATGAAACAGCAATGATGCCCCCAGGTACACTTTTTCATTAGGCAAAGTTTATCCCACTCTCAAATCTACTACTCAGTCAATAGGCTTCACTATAACATTTTGAAGCATGAAAAAGCCTGATTCAAATGCTGTTTAGCACAGTCTGTAAAAATTAACTGAAAGTAGACTAGACTGAAGCATTTATTAGATTAAACATTACTTCACTCTGTTCCAGATCTTGCTGCTCCTTCACCTGCATCATTTTTTTTTGTTTACAGTTGAATTAATTTTCTGTAGTTATCCTTTTTTTGAAATTTCATTTAAAATCCTTCAGACATACCTTTAAAAAAACAACCACCCCAAAAAAAGCAATACATAGCCAACAGAACTGACATACAATTATTCAGCAAAAGAAAAATGAAAGCAGCCCGATGCAACCTTTTGTCAGATAAGGTGTTCAATTTGATGCAAGGATGATTAGAACCCTTACTGGGATGATGGAGCAAGGAAGGAACTAGGGTGGATAAGAACAACTCCTATCCTCACTGATTCAGTTGAAATGTTATACAGTTTAGTAGTAATCTGCTGTTAACTGTAAGCACTGGCTGCATGAGGAAAACACCAGTCTAATTATCAGTCTGTAAATACACTCACATTAACAGCAGATATATGAACAGAAGCATTGCTGCAGCAATAATATTCATTATCAGTGAAAATGAATTCCATTCTAACTACAAGGATATTAATTGCAAATTCATGGTAACACCAAATATCTTAATACAAGGATCACTATTGCACAAGTATTCATTACCAATGGGCATTACTGCTGACAGATGTTTGCTGTCCTAAGCCTGACTTCTACAGCTCGCAGACATCCCTAGAGTGGAAACAACCCCACAACCGAGGATAAAGAGAGCAGCCCAAGCCATCATCACTTCTTTGACAGGTAGGTCACTACCAAGTATACCAAGGAAGGTGGCAAAGGATGCTTCTGTGGTCCTAATACTAATTAGCTCTGACTAAGCAAGAAGTTGGAACCATAAAGGCCATCTAACAGTCCAGAAAGGGCATCATGGGTAAAGCTTAAGAACTAACTTCTTAAAAAGAGAGAATGATGTGACTGACAATAAATCTCAATCTCCCTTTACTCTCTAAAGGAAAGTAGAGGACCCCTCAGGTCCCCTTCTATCCTTAATTCCTAGGCCAAGAAAAGATACTTTCAGAGGAAAGGTGACTGGGAATTTGTACTACATCAGTGATCCTTCTGTCAAAAACATCTACTGCTATGGTAAGTGAACATCACAGAACTGTACTACGTTCATCACAATGATCAATGCCACAGTACTATTCATTATCCATGGTGAGTGTACTAAAGCAGTCTATCATCCTAAAAAAGATGGCAGCTACAGAATGCCCCACAGAACAGCGGTGGCAAAGCCTGTCCTTGTTTCTAGACTGATGTGCTTGGAAAAGGTATGCATGGTAGTTTAAGATACTCTTGGCTAACACATTCTTAGCACAGGCCACTGTCACAGTTGTTGTCCCAGTAAAGTCAGCACCTACTGACCCACCACCGTTTTTCTGTGACCTTTATAAGAAAACTCAATGAAGTTAGCCAGCCATTTTTACTTGGATATGGCCTAACCTGGTACAGAAGGACAAGAAAATTTGGCCAAACTGCTTGAAGTCTCTTGTTCTTTCTATACTTTTCAGTTATACTTTTCAGTTACCTATGCACATTTAAAAAGAGCAACAGCCTCTCCTCACTTTTCTGTGGAGTGGAGCACACCACCAGTATTTGTATGCCTTCATTCAATGCTCTCCTGTACCACATTATGCATGAGTAATGGATAAGTTCCACGGTTTACCCTGTTTTTACATTACATAGGATTCTTTCAATGTAAAGGCTTGTAACTCAGAAATCCTTTTGACAGATTTATTGTCTACCAAAAAAGTTTGTTTCCATGAAAAGAGTTTAAGGGGCACTAAAACAGTGGGTTTGAAAGGAAACAGATTCAACTTTTTGACCACAAAGCTGAGGTCTCATGGAGGAAGCAATAGGAATCCTTGGAGTGTGAAAGTACAGTTGTGTACACTTACTATAAATGTAAATGTTAGAGTGCATTCACTGTTGCAGTCTTTACTGTTGGGATTTCCTGTCGTGAAAGCCCTTGGCTGGCACAAATACCAGAGTAAAATGTTTTCACCTCCCAGGCTGGCGTACACCCCTACCGATGTCAGTACGCTCAGGTATAAAGGGAGCCAGTCTGCATCATCACTTCAGTATTTTCTTGGCCTGCTACTAAGAAGCCCATAAGTGTACCCTAGAAGGACCAAGCTAGTGTGGATCCAAGGAGGTCCCAAGTATACCTAATGTGAGCCAAGGTAGGGTGGACCCAAACCAGGGTTGGGAGGCATAGGGTCCTTGGTTGATTCTAGTCGCCTACCTAGTAGGCTGAGGGGGTAGGTAGGAGGGAAAGAAGACTACAACAGTGAATACACTCTAACATATGTCTGGGATGTGGGCAGAGATGGCTGAGGCATGTATCTTGATGGAGGAATGAGGAGACCTTTCTCCACAAAGTTGGCCAGGTACTCCAGAATGTTAGGAATGGTGACAGAATTTGGCTGAAGCTAGTGCTTTTGGCACCAAACTGAGAATCTTATCCATTTGGCTGAGTAAGACTTTCTGGTGCTAGGCCTTCTAGATTCTTAAAATGGTTTGTAGCTGCTGACTCAAGTTGGAGGCAAAGTAGCCTGCTGTGGAATAAAAGAGTCTGAAGTCTGGGGTGCACAATCTTCCCCTTGTTCTAGGTGAGTAGGTCCACCCTATGTAGTAACATCATAGGCTTTTTACTTGTGAGCTCGAAAAAGAGAGGGAACTAGTGCTGCATGGGCCAGCCTGGTGCTATCAGGATGGCTTTGGGCCCTCCTCCTTGATTTTCAGAAGCACTAGAGGCAACAGGCGTAGTGGTGGTGGGAAGGCATAAATGAAGAGGTATGTTCAAGGGATGGAGAAGGCATTTGTTCCCCATGCAGATTTCTACCCTGTCCTGGTTCATAGGTAGGTACTAGGCTATCAGCCCAAGGGCTTACGTAAGCCTAGCCAACAAGGTTCCCCTGGCTTACGCCACCCAAGAAATTTATTTTCCTGTGCCACTGTCGAGCAGAGATACAGAAATGATCCCCGGGGTGTATTTCTTATTTCCCATCCACTCAAGATTTTTCTTGAAGAGTGCTAATGAAGAACTTTGCTTGACATAGAAGGATAGCCTGTTCCAGAGTATGGGAAGTCTCTGGGACAGGAATCTATCCCTCCAGCATGTCCTGTTTATTGTGGTGACAAGGTTTAAATCCTTAGAGCCCTAGTAGCTCGGAGGGATTGGTATTTCTTTAGGTGTAGCACGTCCAACAGCTCTGGGTTTGACATAGCTTTATATGTTAGGCAGAGATCACCTCGGAGTAGGCGATATGCTACGGAGTAAACCTGGAGTTTTTTGAGACAGTCAGTGTAGGGCATTTGTTTGAGGCCAGTAATCCTCTGTCAGGTACTTCTGTGGCCTTTCCAGCTGCTGCTGATGTCTTGTGAGGTACATTCCAAAAGGGGCATTGTACTCTATAATGGGTCTAATGAGTGTCGAGTAGAGAGGAACAATGACCTCTTTTTTCCTGGATGAGAACCCTTTTATGATGAGGTGTGGCACGTAGAAGGACTTCCTGACTACTGTGGCGATGTGACTATCAAAATAGAGACTACTGTCCACCTGGGTCCCAAGGTCTCTTATCACACATTCGGTGTTAAGTAGATTGCTGCCTATGTGGTAGTTCATGGGTACGGAGTTTTACTAAAGGGGATGACACTGCACTTTTTAGCATTGAGCTTGAGGCCATGGCTCTGACACCAGGCATCTGTCTCAGCGAGGCCCTTCTGTAGGATGTCCAAATCATTTGGAGACTTGACTATGGCTCCTAGTTTGCAGTCATCTGCGAACTTCGTTAGCCAGAGGCATTCTGTGTTAGCCTGTACTTCAGAGAAGTAGATCCCAAAAAGGAGAGGTCCCAGGATGGAACCCTGTGGTACTCCACTTGTCACTGCTTTGAGGTCAGATTTGGAGTCTGCAACATTTACAGTGTGGGTTCTGTCAGTGAGCAGGTTGGCAACCCATCTTGTAACATAGGAATTTATACCTAGTTTAGTGAGTTTAGCAATAATTCCAGAATGAGGGATGGTGTTGAAAGCCTTGGCGAGGACAAGATAGGCTGTGTGAACCACCTTACCCTCTCATCTACAGCTTTGGTGACTGCCTCAAAGAAGTCAATCAGGTCATGGTGCAGAACTTCTCCAGGTGAGCATTGCCCTTGCTGGCAAATATGTCCACCTGGTGGACCCCCTGCATTGCTGTGTTATTACATGGAAAACTTCCCAATGGAGATGCCATTCATGGGGGTCTGTCAGATTCCTGCTGAGGTGGTCAACCAGGTTATTCTTTTCACCCAGCAGGTACTGTGCCATGAGGTGCAGGCCTAGGGATTGCGTTGTCTTCCAAATTTGCAGGGCTAGATGGCAAAGGGGGCAGGAATGCCTGCCTCCCTGCCTGTTTATGTACCACATGACTGTATTATTCTCTGTTTGCACTACTAGGATCCCTGGGTCCCATTTGTCTTTGAAAGCCAGTACACCATTTTGTACTGCCATGAGTTCCTTCCACTTTATGTGCCTCCTTCTGTGTTGTGCAAGCTATAATCCTTGAATTTGGAGTTACTGGGTATGTGCCCCCCCCATGCTGTCTCTGAGGCATCTGTAGTGAGAATTTGGCCTTGGGGTAAGAATCTGAAAAGCAGGCCTTGATTTTGGGTATGAGTCTGTGCCCACCATGCAAACTCTTGCTTGAGGCAAAGTATTAAGGGTATTTGGGCATCCAGTGACTGAGAGCTCTGGCACCCCACTCTCTTCAGGTACCACTGAAGCTTCCTCATGTGGAGCCTGGCTATGGGTACCATGAACCCCAGTGCGCTGAGATGCTTTGATTTTCCTGTATCTGAAGTAACTAGTTAAATAGGTGATCTTGTCTAAGGGGAGGAAGGCCCTCTGGAGGGAAGAGTCCAGGAGACCTCCCATAAAGTCTATATCTATCTGTTTGGATGGGACCTGGCTGGATTTCTTGAGGTTTAGAGTGAACCTCAGAGAAGTCAGGAGGTCTTGTGTGAATTTCAGATCTTTGTCGATCTTTGGAATGTCTGCAGCTTGTATTATGCAATCGTCCAGGTAAGGGTAAATCAGGACCCTTTTGGTTCTGCAGTAAGTAATGACCGGTGCCAAGCACTCTGTGAAAAACCCTTGGAGCAGTAGACAACCCAAAGGGCAGAGCTGAAAACTGACAGTGACAGGAGCTCGCTTTGAAGTGAAGAAAGCTTCTCTGTGACTTTTGAACAGGAATGTGTAAGTAGGCGTCGTTTAGGTCTACTGAGAACATGAAGGCCTGAGTAATCATGGGCAGTAATTTTTGAAGTGTGAGTATTTTGAACTTTGGTATCCTAAGGAACTGGTTTAAGATAGACAGGTTCAGAATAGGGCACCGAGATCCTTCTTTTCTTGGGACTAGGAATAACCTTGAGTAACAGCCTTTCCCTTTTTGTCCTTCTGGAACCGACTCCACCACACCCTGAGAACACAGAATCTGTATCTGATCAAGAGCCTGAGTTTTTTTATTTGGGTGTACATCTGGGAAACCTGAGTATATTAAGGGCTCTTTGAAAGTGAGTTTGTAACAATGTTTAGAACCCACTGTTCTGAAGTAATGTGGGTCCAGTTTTGGAGGAAGAGAGACAGTCTTCCTCCTAGTTTTGGCATAGTGGTGGGACAGCAGAGCAAAGGGGAGAGAGAGTCATATCTGCTCTCTGGTGGGGGGGGGGGCTCTGAGCTAGAACTCCCTTGCCTGGGTGTTTCAGAGGACCATTGCCTAGATCTCTGTTGGTGATGCCTTTGCCTGGAAGCTCTGTCCTTTTGAGGCCTTCTCTGTTTACTCCTAGGCTGGGTAGGAAAGGACCAATGCTTGGTTGGAAATTTCCTGCTGAACCTAGCTGACTGTACTTGCAGGAGGTCTGCAACTGTTTGACAGACTTTGCCTTGTCTTCCATCTTTTCGGAGTCATGCTTCTGCTTTTGGCCCAAAAAAAATCTATTGTCAAGGGGAGCGTCCAACAGGTTAGACTTTACATGATCAGAGAGAGATGGCTCCCTAAGCCGTGCATATCCCAATTACTGAACCCGTGACAGCTGCCCTGCAGGATTTTTATCCCCCATGGTTGAAATCTTTTGCTTGAGTTGATCCAGGATGGTTTGCTGATATTTGTTCATACGGAATTGACAGCTGAGGACCCTCAGACAGGATAGCGGAGGTGTATACCTTTTTTTCGGAACCCGTTTAGGGCCCTAATATCTTTGTCTGTGTGCAGAGGATTCCTGGAAGCACTGGCCCTAGCTCCCTTATGTCCTAGAGTAACAACTTCTGGATCAGCCGAAAGATTTTTAAACAGAAATTTATAGGTGTCTTACACCCTATAAAATCTGGCTTCCTAGGAGCAGGGGGAACTGAGTCAGGTTTCATGGAGGTATCCTGGAAAACATCCTCTACCACATGCAAAATGGGAGGGATAGCTAAAGGTTTGTGCTCAGGGAGATCCAAGAACTCTCTAACTCTTTTCTTGGCTTAGGGATAATCTTGTGCTTCCCACTGAAAATGCTGCTTCACAGCATGAAGAGCTCGCACAAAAGTTTGATTCTCTGGAGGAGAAGCCGAGGGAAAGTTCTCCTCAGAACCTGATTCCTCAAAGAATGTGTAAGATGGTCCTTCCTCTGAGCCAGAGTCTTCCAAGTCTGAATCTTCCTCAGATAAGGGATCTGAGTCAAGATCAGTACAGTCATCCCTTTTTCTTTTTCCTGGGGTGGCTTCACCTGAGGTTTGTCTGGCCTTTACAATTTTAATTAAGTTCTCAGCCAGCTTTATCAAATCCTGTTAGGATCCGGGTAACTGGGAGCCAGTCAGCCTAGGCAGAGGCCTTGCCACACTGCCTTTCTTTGGGGTGGGTTTTGACTTAGGCCTAGGTGCATCTGATGCTTTGGTGCCTGACTCTCTGTGGAAATGCACCAGCATAGGCCTAGGCCTCATTGTATCACCAGTTAATGAGTGCTCATCAGAAGCCATGGCCTGTGGAGCAACCTCGGACCTAACAGAAGAGCTGAAAACATGAGCAGTGGAAGTTGAAGGAATCGAAGGTATGTCGGACTCCAAATGGGTCTCAGCATAGGCCTGGGTTGCTGTTTCAAATGTTGAGGGGGGCTGCAAAAGCACCTCACCTTCTTCAATGATTACCAGTCTAGCAGGAGGCGTGACTGCTGTCCAATGACTTTGCCTTCAGTTTTTTCTCTTTTTGCACTTATGCAGGCCAAGACTGGGATGACTGGCGGATGCCATCGGATGCGGTTCAACTGATTCTTGTCTTAGAAAATGAGTTCAAGAATTCGGCCCTACATCTAATCATTCTAGCGTTAAACCTAGCACAAAAACGACAATTAGGGATGTTGTGGTCTGGGCCTAAGCAAGTAACACAAAGAGTATGGAAGTCTCTGTGTGGGATTTGCTTATTACAGCAGAGACAATTTATCTGACATGAGTTAAGTGAAACAGAAAAGAGCTCCCCAACGGGGTACTTATCTTTCCAATGACAACTTCTCTCTGATGTGGACCAACCAATGCACTTGTATAGTGCTTCAGGTTTCAGTGGCAAGAAAAGACTGAAGTGATGATGCAGGCTGGCTCCCTTTATACTTCAGCATACTGATGTCGGTAAAGGGCATATGCCAGCCTGGGGGGCGAAAACAGCTTCTCTGGTAGTAGGGCCAGCCAAAGGCTTTCATGGCAGGAAATCTCAACCGTCAGGACTGCAACAGTGAAACGCAAAGAACATCAGCAGATGTCTTTTCAACAACTGCTTGACTATGAAGTGGCCAGTAAAGGGTGTGTAGTTTTGGCTGGTGAGTAAATAAGAAAGGTAACGAAGATGAGTGATGTAACCAACTTAAGGTGTATATTCAAACTGCTCTGAAATTCAGGTTAGTGGCCAGTAAAGGGTGTATAGTTTTGGCTGGTGAGTAAATAAGAAAGGGAATGAAGACAAGTGATGTAACCAACTTAAGGTGTATATTCAAACTGCTCTGAAATTCAGGTTAGTGTCCAGTAAAGAGTGTATACTTTTGGCTGGTGAGTAAATAAGAAAGGGAACGAAGACGTGTGATGTAACCAACGTAAGGTGTATATTCAAACTGCTCTGAAATTCAGTTAAACATTATCACATGGCATGCAATGTTCTCTGACTACGGCATCATTATTAAAGCTAAATGCCCCAAAATTAGCATCCTTCATTTTTTCAATATATAAAATTTATTAAAATCTCACAATGCAGTGTGCGAACAAGTATATAAAACTGATGCACAGGATGCAACAATCTTGATGAGGATATTTAAACTGTTCCAAGATTCAGTCTGAGAAGGTAGGTGTACCCAGGGTTGCCAGATTTCCAGCCCCCCAGGTAGGGACAAAAAAAAAAAAAGGTCTCTCACGGCAAGTGAAAAAAGGTCTTCACGCCAAGTGAAGACCAAAAAAAAAAAAAAAAGGGGGTCTTTAATGCGGAACACAGTTCCACATTAAAGAACTGAGCTCGCTCAGTAGCACTGCACTAAACACGGAGCTTCTCGTGTTTAATGCACTGCAGTTCCGCATTCAACACAAGTAGCTCCGTGTTTAGCGATTTTTGATTGGCCCGTATACCGGCATATGGGCCAATCAGTAAACACGGAGCTTCTCGTGTTTAATGCGGAACACAAGAAACTCCGTGTTTAGCAATTTTTGATTGGCCCGTATGCCAGGTATACGGGACAATCAAAAAAAAAAAAAACAAACAAAGCGGAGGCTGGCCGGGATTTAAACCGGCAGGGCGGGACTCGGGATCAGGCTGCTGATCTCAGGACAGTCCTGCTCAAATAGGGACGTCTGGCAACCCTGGGTGTACCACACAACATGCAACCTTTTCTGATCTCATGAGCAAAAAAGTCATATACCTCCCCTTCAGATGTATGCATTATGCTTGTTGTAGATAGTAGGCTCCTCAAAGTTAAAACACTAAATAGTGAAAGTGTCAACACATTTTTGTTAACTAAACAAGTGATGGTGATGTCTTTTGAAGTGGGATGAAAAAATGGATTGTGTGGTGGAATCACAGTATTCTGAAGGAAGGCTTATTTAGCAGTTGGAATTTCATCATGATGGCTCTTCTCAGATTAGTGCAGAAACTCAAACAGTATTAAAAGTGAATACTGTAGAGATTGCAAATGACGACCACATGAATTTTGGAACTTGACTGTCTGAAAAGTGAAACAGACAGGAATGTTTACAATGGATGAGGCAAGATGGGCAGTTACAGTATTTGTTAAACAGCCAATGTGTTAGATATGAGGCAAGGCAGCTAAGAAGGTAAAGCAACTTGAACAGATTGACCAAAAGCTACATGGAATGGCATACAAGGGGAAAAAGTGAAATGTGAGGCTGTATGATATTTAAGACAGGGTGAGTACAAGTTGGACTTGAAGGAAAATGTAAAAGCAAAGATGGCAGTGTGGACTGGGTTGCAAATGTTTCCTTGGGGATAGCAGTCATGAAACATTTGCCACTGCCAGAGTTGGAAGTGAAATACAGGTAGCCAAGACAAATCTTAATAAAATACTTGATGTGTTACAAAAAAGAACAGGTAGCCAGCAAGATGTGTAATCTGAGCTGAAAATTATTTGTGACTGGGATGATGCAAGATGGAGGCATTTATTTTTTTTGTTCCAAAATACTGCTGGAAACCCATTTTTAATACCACCGTAAGTTCATAGGTGTTTACTAGGCTAACAACCACAAGGGCCTTTTTAAGCATAGCCATGCATCCCAAATCTGTGACAAGTTCTTGTAACCTTGTTAAGTGTAAACAGGGGCCTGGGAGGAGACAAACCATTTACTGGCTGCCTGTGTCCATTAGAGACACAGGTGCCAAACCAGGGATGCATTTCTTGTTCCCCATCCAATTGTGCAAGTTACACTTGAAATGGCAAGGATTAGCCACTCTATGGTGTAAAATATGGCTCTAGGTGATTTGACTGCCAAATAGGCATGGGTATTTGACGGTGATAAGTGGGTTGAGGACCTAGCCTACTCTGACCTACACTAAGGAACCATGCTAATGGTGGGAGGGGTGTATGTGTCCCTATAAGCCAATGTATGCCTGCCATAAAGACCAGCAGCCCTGGGTCAACAAGCTACTTGATGACCGGTGTCCAGTTTCCCAGCATGGGCTACCTGGGATAGGGTGTTGAGTGAAGGCTAGATGTGAATTGAAAACTGATACACTTAATGCAGGTTCATTGTCAGGATGCAGCTTGGAAGTGGATGACATGATGGTATGGAGCAGCCTGGACATCCTCTATGTATCCAAGAGACAAGGTGGAAGGGCAGTACAGCAAAGCCACTTGGCTTGAGATCCAGAGTCTACTCCTTAGGAGGAGAACAAGCTAGAAATTGTGTGGCACGAGAGAGGCTTTACAGGCAGTGAGAGATATCATCAGAATTAGTGACAGACTCATGGCAATCAGACTCCAGTGTAATGATAGGGCAGTATTCATAATCTCTGCCTATAACCTACAGCAGGGTTGTGATAGTGAAAAAAAGAGTGCATTCAGACAGCAGTTGCAGTTCTTTCTAGATAAAGCAGGACAACATGAATTGCTGCTGATAATGGGTGACCTGAATGCACACATCAGGACAGACAGAACAGGACATGATGACTGCCTGGGTCCACATGGGTAGGGCAAGAGGAATAAAGAAAAGGCCATTCTAGACTTCTGTCTGGCAAACAACTTGGTAGTACCCAACATATGGTTCAGAAAGAGAGAGTGTCACAAGATCACATACAAAAGTGGCCAACATGCAACTCGGGTAGACTTCCTCCTAGTAAGGAATGGGCACTGGGATAGAATCAATGATTGCAAAGTCATCCTCAGTGAAACAGTCAGCTCACACAATAAACCACTGGTCGCCACAATCAGCTGCATGCAATGGTCAGAAAAAACTCTAAGGTCAACAGAGACTAGGCTGAAGACCTGGAAGTTGACTGGGGAGAATGTACAACAGTTCAAGGAATTACTCAGGATTGTAGCATCCCAAGTGGAGGAGGAAACAGGTGGAGTTGAAAAAGAATGTCAGCATTTCAAAACAGCATTTGTGAGGACTACAGAACAGATATGTGGCCGAGCCAGGCGTGGAAATAAGGTACATAATGAAAGCTGGTGGTGGAATGCAGAAGTCCAGGAATCATCATAAGAAAGGAGGAGTGCAGGAAAAAGTGGGAGATAGAAAAGACCGTCCAGGCTAAGAAGGAATACTAGTTGGCTAACAAAGAAGCTAAGAAAGGAGTTGCAATAGCAAAGAACAGGGCATTTGAGGCACTCTACCAGCTCCTGGAAAGTGACTCAGTAGGTGGTACAAAGAAACTATATCAGGTTGCAAGGCAAAGTCAGCAAGGTAAAGAAGACAAGACACCCTTCATAAGGGATTCCAGCAACAATCTGCTTACCAGCTCACAGGACAAAGGCAAATTGAAGAAGCATTTCCAGCAGCTTCTGAATGAAGAAAACCTCACAGAAAATGTACTTCCCCAGACACAGCCTACTATGACAGAAAATGAGCCCACCCTAGATGAAGTAAGAATAGCACTAAGGAAAATGAAGTCAGGGAAAGAAGCAGACTCAGATGATGTCACAGCAGATGTGATAAAGATGCTGGGTGAGATAGGTGAGAAATGGCTCCTAGGGGTACTCATAGCAGTGTGGAGAGAAAGGCATATCCCAGATGACTGGAGAATAAGTCTACTTGCGCCAGGGTACAAGAACAAAAGGGGCATCCACAACTGTGGAAAGTACAGAGACATCAAACTCAAGTCACATTGCATGAAAGTTCTTGATAGGATGATTGATAAATGGATATGCAGATTAATAGAAAGTAAGATGGGAGATGAGCAGTTCGGATTCAGATCAGGATGCAGCACAACTGGTCCGATGTTTGCAGTGAGACAGACAGTTAAGAATAAGCTAGAGAAGAGGAAAGAGTCCAACTGGGCATTCCTAGACTTGGAGAAACCATAGGACAAGGTCTCAAGAAAGCTGATTTGGGCAGTACTTTGGTGGCTAGAAGTCTCAGAAACATTGGTAGAATTAGGGCAAGCTATGTACAAGGACTCAGTGACTCAAGTATGAACAGTGTTCGATCACACAGAGGGGTGCCCAGTGGGAGTGGGTGTGCACCAGGGTTCATCTCTGAGACCACTGCTGTTCATACTGGTGATAGACTACATTAGCAAACAGGCTGGAGGGGAGAGATCAACAAAGTTGCTGTATGCAGACAATGTGGCATTACAGGCAGACTCTGAGCATGAACTTCAGCAAAAGATAGGGTAACGGAATGAAAAACTGAAGGTACATGGGATGAAACTAAGCACTAGTAAGACAGTGGTAATGGCAGCAAATTGGGGAAATCAGAAGAAGCTGAGAATTGAGATACAAAGGAAGACAGTGGAACAGGTAAATAGCTTCACATTAGAATCAGAGGGGCTGGAGCCAACTGGCATAGACTCTCAAGTGTAGTCTATGACAGAAGATTGCCAAAGAATCTGAAAAGTAAGGTGCACAAGATAGTGGTTCGACCAGTACTACTGTATGGTACAGAAATCTGGGCAGTAATGGCAGAGTAGATGAGGAAGCTAGAGGTGATGGAAATGCAGTGCTTGAGAAGGGTGGCTGGATGCATACTGTGGGACAGACAAAGGAATTAGGACATAAGAGCAGAAGCCAAAGTAGCTCCAATTCCAGAAAAGATCAAAGAGAACAGATTATGGTGGTTCGGACACGTGCAGAAAGGTAAAAGATAATCTGGTGAAGAAGATTTGGGACAGACAGGGAGAAGGTAAGAGAAAATGAGGCCGGCCACCAAAGAGGTGGATGGATTGTGTGAGAGAATATCTGCAACAGTCAGGCATGAGTGTCAAAGAAGGCAGGAGTGTGGCACTGAATCAAGAGAGATGGCAACAGCACAATACCCTGACCCCATGTAGAAAATGGGGATGACGACGATGACACAAACTGGGTTATGGAGGAACTCTGCTTCACCTGGATGGGGAATCTATTCCAGAAAAGGGGTAGTCTCTGGGATACATTTGTGTCTCTCCAGCAGGTCCAATTTATATAACAGTCAAGGTTTAAGTCTTTAGAATGGGTAATTCTGGTGTTGCTTGCTTTGCAGATATGCACAAGGTCATTTAGGGTGGTGTCTGACAATACTTTGTATGACAGGCATACATCATAGTCTATAGAAGACAGAATACAAGGGATACAGCCTTCAGGTGGTCTGCATAGGATGTTACTTATGCTCTTGTATTCTTTCAGTGAGGAACCTCTGTGGACATTCCAATTGTTGGATGTGCCTGGTTAGGTACATGCCAAAGGGGGCATTGCTGGATGGGCCTGGTTAGGTACATGCCAAAGGGGGCATTGCTGGATGGGCCTGGTTAGGTACATGCCAAAGGGGGCACTGTACTCAGTGATAGGTCTACTGAATGCCAAATACAGTGGAACAATGACTTCTTTGGACCTAAATGCCATACTTTTGTTTACAAGTTGCACAACATGGTGGTCAAAGGTTAGAATACTGTTTGTGTGTTCCCAAGTCCCTGACTACTGGTTCAACACTTATGAGTGCCTTGTCAATATGACAGTTACTGGGGTGGATGACTGTACTACTCTGCATTTCTTGGCATTTAGTTTTACTCCCTGTCTTTGACACTAGCTATTTGTCTGTGTCAGGCCTTCCTGGAGAACATCTGTGTTGGTGGGGCATTTTATGACTGCTCCTAACTTGCAATCATCTAGAAATTAAGTCAGCCAGTGGCCACTGACATTGGCCTTGATTTCAGAGAGGTAAATGCCAAAAATGAGAGGTCCCAGGACTGATCCCTTAGGGACTTCCACTAGTGACTGGCATCTTTGTAGAGGACTCCCCAATTCTAACTTCCTGGGTCCTGTATGCGAGTCAGTTGGCTATCCACCAGGTGATATAAGGGTTTATTCCTAACCTCTTGAGTTTGTCAACAATGCCTGAGTGGGGTATTGAGTCAAATGCCTTGGCCAAGTCAAGGCAGGCAGTGTAAACCGTTTGCCCTCATCCACTGCTTTGGTGACTTTCTCAAAGAAGTTTGTCAAGTTGAGTAGCCATGACCTGCCCTTGAAATCACACTGGATTGGGTCCAATGTCTGTACATTTTCTATGTCATTACTGATCACTTCCATAACAATTCTTTCCGTGGTTTTATATACAAAACCAGTGAGACTTATGGGTCTGCAGTTTCTAGGGTCTGCAAATGGGCCGCCTTTGTGCAGAGGGATCAGTGCTGCTATTCTCCATTCGCCAGGAATGCAGCCTGTTTGGAGGTTACAGTTAAATAGCAATTCCAGAGGGCCTGATAAGTCATGTTTCATGCTATATACAAGGCATCCTGGGATACTGTCTGGGTTCACTGATGCAGTGTTCTTTGGTCTTAGAGAAAGCATTAATGACCTGTTCCCTAGAGATAGTAAGGAGAGCTATATTTAACGTTATTTCCAGCAGGAAGATTGAGGGGTAAAGTTGGAGCTAAATTTGTCAGCCAGTAGGTTAGATATATCTTCTGGCTCAGTATAGGTGGCTCCATTAACAATGAGATCTGTACACAATTGTGTATTGTCTTTGAGGTTGAGGGCACAGCTAAAGAATACCTTCTGGTTGTCCTTGGCCTGGGAAGCCAAATTTACCTTAAATTTGGCTTTGGTAGACTTTATTTGTCCTCTGAGTTGTTTGTTTAATTTTACGAAAGTGCTTTTCTCCTGATGGATGAGTCACCTAATTTTTACAATGACTTTCTTCCTTCTGTTTTACAACTTATTAATGTTGTGATTCCACCAGAGTGTCTTATTTTTTGAGTAAGTTAAGTACTTCTTCCTGATGGGTAGAGCTGCCTCTATGCAGCCAACATGCTTGTATAGGGATTCTGTAAAGGCAGCAGTGTTCACAGGGATTATGGGAGCTTGAAATTTTGTCAGGTTATCACTTAATAGTAGGAAGTTAGCCTTGGAGTAGTTCCTGAATATTCCAGGCTTAGCTGGGGTTCCAGGTTTTATTTTTACTGCAAAGGAGACCATTTTGTGGTCTGACCTTACCAGAGAAGACATTGCATTAGAGGGTGTGCAGCACTCTCCCATATTAGTGAGGACCAGATCTAGCATGTTTGCAGCCCTGGCTGGTATTCTGACAATCTGGTCCAAGTCGTTTGTATTTACAAAATCCAGGAATCTCTGTCCTTATACATTTGTTGCTGTATATGTTTCCCAGTTAATAGTAGGGTAATTAAAGTTGCCTATGAATAAGGTATTGGGTTGGATGGTTACTGTTTCCAAACGTGACTTCTTTAGTTTATATATTGCCTCTATTGTTTTTTTTAGATCAGTCTGTTCAAGTGTTCACTTGTCCATGTGTGCTAGTTTCTGAAACAAATTTTAGTAACCCAATTTTTCTTCCTTAGTTTTTATTTTACATTACTGAGCATTTAGTTCAATGCCATGATTCGTATTACTTCTACTTTTATTTTTTTATATTGAGAAGGTGACTGAGTTATTGAAGGTAATGTCTGTGCTATTCAGAAATGTGTATGATTAAAGAAAGGTATAGGTTCATATGTGAGCATTAGGCAATCAGTTTGCAGACCATTATAAGCTTAGCCAAAAAATCCTATTCAAAATTTCCCTCTAGCCTCAAATAGGACAAGACAAGACTGTGGGAAAATATGAGGCTGCCTTTTTAGTTGCCTAGGTTTACCTTGAAGGTAGGTAGTAAGGGTGCTATTCTGTTTGACAATCACTGAAAGCTTGTTCCAGTTATCCTACTGGTGGACGAAATTTGAATTCTCAATCTTCCACTCACTGATGATCGGAGTTTCTCCATTGGAAATCACTGTTGGTGAGTTGTGTCAGCAATGATGGCCTTTTGGGGGGGAATTTCCTCCTTCGACTTGATGTGACCGTGAAGTTGCGTATATATAACTTCGGGATATGTGGGTAGCTTGCCCCACTGCAAAAACCCTTAAGCTGTTTTTCAGCAAGATATTTTTGGCTAATGCAGTTTGGGGATTCTGATCCTAGATGCACTTATTTTCTGATTGGAAGTGTGCATCACCTACAGAGTAAATGAAAAGTACAGCTGTGTACACTTATCATAAATGTAGATGTTCGAGTGTATTCACTGTTGCAGTCATTAGATTTGGGTAATCTGTTGGCAGGTTGCCCTCAGTTAGCCTGATTAACAAAGTCTTGGGTCCTGCATCAGTTGCTGTCCCTTCTTCCACGTCGTCAGGTCGTCAGGGGTATAAAACATGCAGCCGGCGCCATTACATCAGTTTTTCTTGCCCCAGATGGCAGGTGCCCCCCAAATGGGGAGCAATATATATATATATATATATATATATATATATATATATATATATGCATATAAATTAAAGCACAAAAAATATACCTTCAAACAAAAGCAAATACACCAAAAAGGCTTTTAAGCATAGTAAAAGAAAGGAAAGGTATAGTAAGAGAAAAACAGGGGGCTGGAGGGTGGGTAACCAGGACTGCAACAGTGAATACACTCGAACATCTACATTTATGGTAAGTGTACACAACTGTACTATGTTCTTCGTGATTCACTGTTGCAATCATTACATTTGGGTAGATTCCCAAAGCTATGGTTGGGAGGATGGATTTATACAGCATTAGGAGCAGCTATAAGGCCCTGCAGGACAGCAGTGGCAAAGCCAGCTCTGGATTTAGAGAAGAGACGTAAATGGTAATGTTTGGTGAACATATGAACTGAGCTTCAGGTAGCAGCTTCTAGAATATCTCTGGTAGGAACCCCTCTGAGAAAGGCTGCAGAAGTAGATGCAGCCCTGGTGGAATGAGATCTGATCCCCTTGAGGATAGGTTTACCATGGTGCATATAGCAGAAACAAATACAATGGCTTATCCATTTGGAAATAGTCTGCTTTGAAATAGCCTTTCATTCTGCCCCTGCAGCATGCCACCAATAGTTGTTCAGATTTTCTTAGAGATTTTGTCCTGCTTAAGTAAAATCTAAGTTGTCTGTGTACATCCAATGAATCCAGAATCTGCTCACCCTTGTTCTGTGGATTGCGAAAGAAAGTTGGCAGATGAATGGTCTGATTAAGAGCCACACTGGATACCACCTTAGGCATGAAAGATGGATTGGTCCTGAGAGATACCCTGTCCGCATGTAAAATAATGAAAGGTTCCTCTGTCATAAGAGCCTGTAATTTAGAAAGCCTTCTAGCTGAAGTGACTGCTAAAAGGAAAGCTGTTTTCCAGGAGAGAAATTTTAAGTCTGCAGTAGCTGCTGGCTCGAAAGGAGGGAGAGTGAGTTTTTCCAAAATAAACTGAGGTCCCATGCAGGGGTTGGCGCTCTCCTGGGAGGTCTTAAGTTTTTGGCCCCTCTGAGATACTGCTTTAGCATAGGATGAGAGAAGAGGGGAGGTTCTGTGTTGTAATGAGCTGAAATGGTAGAGGCATGGATTTTTATGTAAGAAAAAGATTGGCCCTTGTGAAGCATCTCAGTTAAGTATTGCAGAATCTGAGGAATACTGGGCATTGCTGTGCTTATTCCTTGTGACTGGTTCCAGGCACAGAATCTTTTCCATGTGCCTGCATAAGATTTTCTAGTACTAGGCCTTCTAGCCTCCAAAATGACATCCATCACAGGTTTGTTGAGGGACACCAAGGGTGATATTAGATGATTAGCCACGCTGCAAGATTCAAAGTTTGGAGCTGAGTGTGCAGAATTTGGTAGTTCTGCTGAGACAGTAGGTAAGGTGTCTGAGGCAGGTGCCACGGAGGAAGGTGTGACACGTTGCGCAGGAGTGGATACCAGTGTTGGCGAGGCCAGTCTGGAGCAATCAGAATCATTTTTGGTTTGCCCTGTCTGACTTTTAGAAGAACTTTGGAGAGCAGAGGCAGAGGGGGAAAAGCATAGACTGATAGGTTTTTCCAGCTGAATGATTGAGCATCCAATTTCCAAGCTTTTTTGTGATGAAGTCTTGTGCAGAATTTGTCCAACTGATAGTTCTGGGGTGAGGCAAAAAGATTTATATCTGGACTCCCCCATTTGTGTCAACATGTTGAAAATTTGTGGTTCCAGTTTCCATTTGTGTGGGTCCATAAGATTTCTGCTTAGTTCGTCTGCCAGAGTATTTAGCTTTCCTGGCAGGAATTGAGCTTGTAGTTGTACTTGGTAGGTCAAGGTCATGTTCTGCACTGCCATGGCTAGTCCGCAAAGCAGGGACATTGGGAGGCATATGCACTGTACTGATTTCAGTACAACTTCTTTAGAAGAGGGGGTAGCTTTTTTAATTAAAAAAATTACATATTATTGTTTTTTAAACAGCGTTGGCTCCTTTAAGTATTTTTTAAAACAGTGTTCTCCTTTATGGATGCTGACTCCTTTAAGTTACTTTTTTTTTTAAGGATGCTGGGCGCCAGAACCATAAAGCAAACTGCAATTGCAGCAGATCCAGCACATGGCTACATACCAGCCAGTCAGAATTGAGCTCACATCACGTCATGTCCAGCTGGCTGGCTACGCGTGGGAAATATGCATAGCAGTGATAGCTTGAATGTAATGGATTATGGTGGAGGCAGCCGCATGGATAATCATTGTTGGCTGTAGTGGAGGGGCAAGGCAATCGTGAATGGATTATCGTTGTGGTGAAGGCAATTGGGTGAACAGCGTGAATGGATTATCGGGTAAGGATAGTGTGTGAGTGTTTGTGTGTGTGTGTGTGTGTGTGTGTGTGTGTGTGTGTGTGTGTGTGTGTGTGTGTGTGTGAAAATGCCCCCCACTTAATACACCTGCTGGCTACAGGTGTTTAGACTCAATCCCTGTACATTTGCTTCAGGGTAAACAGAGCCTAAAGTCCCTTACCACCACCATTTCTGAACTTTGTTCAGATTTTTTTTTCTAACAGTTGTGAGCTATGGTGAGAAGTGAGAACTAAAGTTATATTCCCTAGCTGTGGTGAGAAGTGAGAATTGAAGTTGTATTCCCCAGCTATGGTTAAAAGTGAGAAGTGAAGTTGTATTTCCCCCATTATTGTTTTTGTTGTTTGTCCAAGTTTTTTGTGCTAAGGTGTGAAGTGAGAACTGAATTTGTATTCCCTCATTATTGGCTTTGTTTGTCCAGGTTTTTTTGTGCTAACAGGCTGACAGCTATCTAAATGATAGCCATTAAGTTTCAGTCTTCATATTTTTCAAACTGCTGATTTAGATGTTGCACTGACTGTAGTGCATATAGGTTCATAGGTTGGTACTGGGCTATCTGCCCGAAGTCATATATTATCCCAGCCACGTTGTGCGGTATTCACCGCCCCTTTAGTAGTTCCCTAGACCCTTGTACTAGCAGCTAGTACCCTTGTCCCCTATCTAGTAGTGCTGTTGGTGTGATCCCCGGTGTGAACTTTCTGTTACCCATCCACTCATCAAGGTTCGTCTTGAAGAGTGATAGTGAGGAGCTCTGTCTTATGTAGATTGGGACCCTGTTCCATAGTAAGGGAAGTCTCTGTCAAGGGAATCTATGCCTCCAGCATGTTCTATTCATTGTTGTGTTGAGGTTTATATCCCTAGAGCGTATAACTCGAGTAGATTTGGTTTTGCTAAGATGGAGCATGTTCAACAATTTTGGGTTGGACATGGCTCTGTACGTTAGACAGAGATTGCCTCTGAGAAAGAGGTATGCAACAGAGAACAGTCATAGCTTTTTCAATCGTGCTACATAGGGCAACTGTTTGAGGCCAGTAATCCTCTTGGTTAGGTACCTCTGTGGTCTCTCCAGCTGCTGGAGATGTCTAGCCAGGTACATTCCAATTGGTGCATTGTACGCAATAATGGGTCTGATGAGGGAAGAGTAGAGAGGCACCATTACATCCTTAGGTCTTGATGCGAACCCTTTCGTGATCAGATGGGTCACATAGAAGGATTTTCTAATCACTCTGGTGACATGTTTATCAAAGTAAAGCTGACTATCTACTTGGGTCCCTAGAGCCCTTATTTCTTCTTCAGATTTCAGGGGATTACCTCCTATGTTGTAGTTTGCGGGTACTCTGTTTTTTCCAAAGGGGATTACTACGCATTTTCTTGCATTTAGCTTGAGACCATGGCTTTGACATCATGCATCAGTCTCATTTAGGCCCTTCTGGAGGATCACCATGTCGGCCGGAGACTCTATTATAGCACCCAACTTGCAGTCGTCTGCAAACTTAGTCAGTCACAGCCCTTCCGTGCTTGCCTGTACTTCTGAGAAGTATATGCCAAACAGGGGGGGCACCAGGACAGAACCCTGAGGCACACCACTCGTTACTGGTCTGGATTCGGACATAGATTCCCACTACTCTTACTTTATGGGATCTGTCTGAGAGCCAGTTTGCGATCCATCTTGTGACGTAAGGGTTTATGCCCAGGCTGGTGAGCTTATCAATAATACCTGAATGGGGAATGGTGTCAAATGCTTTAGCAAGGTCAAGGTAAGCCGTGTGTACCTCCTTTCCCTTATCTATAGCCTGAGTAACTGTCTCAAAGAAATCCACCAGGTTCAGGAGGCATGATCTGCCCTTGACGAAGCTGAACTGTGTGGGGTCCAGCGACTGGAGGTTCCCAATCTCTCCAATTATGAGTTCCATAATGATTCGCTCCATAGCCTTACAGACCAGACTGGTCAGGCTTATTGGTCGGTAGTTCCCAGGGTCAGTTGTGGCCCCACCCTTGTGTAGTGGGACCACCGTTGCCGTGCGCCATTCTATGGGCACATATCCTGTGGAGAGGCTGAGACTGAACAGGGTATTAAGATACGGGGTTAATTCCTTTTGGAGCTTGCATATGACACAGCCTGGGACACCATCTGGTCCCATGGAGGCAGTGTTTTTAGCTTTAGATAGAGCCTTGTTAACCAACGTATCAGTAATAATTGGACTTACACAATCCCCTGGAATGGTAATAGGCCCTGTAGGTGGGGGGGGGGGAGAAATTTGCACTGAACCTGTCAGCCAAGATGTTGGCAATGTCAGAAGGGTCAGTGTATTTTGTTCCATTTTGTACTAGCTCAGAACAGACCTGAGTGTTGCCATTTAAGTTTTTGACGTAGTTGGCAACTTTCTTTTCAAAATTAGCTTTAGTTGACTTGATGAGGGCCCTCAATTTCTTACTAATGCTGATCAGGGATGATTTTTCTACTTGAGATTTAGCCTTTTTTTGTATAAGTCTCCTCCTTTTATTGTAAAATTTGCTTATGGCCGGGGTCCACCAGACTGGTTTCTTCTTGCTTGAGGAAGGAGTCTTGGTTTTATTTGGGATAGCATGGTCCGTGTAATCCTGAAGCTGCATATAGAGTGTCTTGGTGTAGGATTCCGCATCCTGGATATCATTATCCTTCTGCAAGGGAATAGTGAAGCTTTCCACTTCAGATGCAAGTAGTTTGAAGTTTGCTTTGGAAAGGTTTTTGACTATGGTTTCTTTGACTGGGGAGGTGGAGGGGTGAGGATGTCCAGGGTTATCAGTTTGTGGTCGGATCTGACCAAGGAGGGAGTGATAATGGGTGTGGTACAATGGGCGCCCATATTTGTGATGATTAAATCCAATATGTTGTCCCCTCTAGTGGGGGAACATACTAGTTGTTCAAGGGCATTTGAATTTATAAATTCTATGAATTGCTGAGCATAGGAGTTGGAACATTAGTATGGTTCTGGGTTCAAGACATGCATGGTGGTAACACAGCATTTTATTCTAGCTACTTTCCAAAATTATGCAAGCAATGTTTAAAATGTGTCCCTGGTTTTTGGACTTTTGTCCCCCCCCCCCAATAAATGTTGGCTTTTTCCAGATTTATTGTGCTGCAAAGTTCAGAGATACAGCTGAGTGTCGAGTACATTTTACAAGGAGCTAAGAGCTGCAGGGGAACTAAAGTTTAGGGCCGTTTATGCTGAGTCTGCTTGTATTGTTAATAGCACAACAGGTAGTGTACTTGCTTTTGATGCAGAAGGCTGTGGGTTCTTCTCCCACAGTAGGTAGATGCATTGCTGATACTGTACTATGTTGTAAAGGGGGGTGGATGCTGTAGTCCTTTTTGGTGAAGATATCTAGTAGCAGCTATGAACCTGTTATCAGTTTGCCATCCATTCCCTATTGCAATACTACTAGTGTATCATTTTTTTAATGCAACATAGGCAATTTACTCCTCAAGGGCAACAGGCACTTTATTTGTATATGAAACAATGAAATATCAAGTTGTGTGCTAGCAGCAATCTCTTCATTAGTTACATATTTCTTTAATGTGGCATTATGTAGATGGCTTTTAGTAGTTCAGAGATTGTGCATATTTACTGATACTGGTGGACTGTACAAGTTTGAGTAGACTTTTATGATGGAAATGCTCTGAATTGGGCTGTTTTGTCATTATTGATGCATGCATTTTGTTTCATTGTTTAATGGAAAAATGTTCAAAACAATAAATTTAAAACGCTAACAACTATACTGTATTGTACGAGGAATATAATTTAATACAATCAGGAAGGTGTATAAAAGAGCGTGTGTATGTCTCATGTGCAAGGGGCCTATGATTTGAAAACAGCCCAAATTTAATCTTTATCTGACACTGGCAAAATGTATTTTCTTTGAATGTTGGTTTCAATGCTGTTTCAATGAATGCGAGTTTCAAGGGCAGAGAAGTTTTAATGCTAAGTCTAGTTTCATTGCGAGACTGCATTGCTTTGTTTAGCAGATATTTATTGGTGTTCGTGCTGTAAAATGCAAAATAAAACTTTTCTGGCAAATCATTTAGGAATTAAGCCACTAAATAATGACAGACGTTAAGTTTCAGACGTCATAACCTTCAGAAAAATGCATGTTAAAGCAAGACCTGTTATTCCATCAACTGACTTAAGTTTATACAAGATCAACTTTTAGTACTGTTTGTATGTTCCCCCAATATATTTGGCCTTGTCCAGATTTCCTGCATTAAGAAATAATCCCACCCTCCCACCCACAATTACCTCCATACCATCATGCACCCAGTTCAAAACTTTACTAAAAGCACACATAAAAACATGCTGGCTATGCCCTTGCAACTCCCACTCTAATATCATCCATCCCATCCAACCACTACCTTTCTTTCCACCCCACTAACTACCTTGATTATAGCAAGCTCAGATGCTCATAAGCCTAGTACTTATTATACAGCAGGAAATTCTTATTGTAACATTTGTTAATGTCTGTTATGTACTTCACAGATAAGGATTCTAGCTGTCTACTGATGTACTGTGCTCTTCATCTGTAAATATGTTTGTAATTAATTGCTATGTTAAATTGTTAATCGCTATGTAATCCAATGAACTACTGTCTGTTTATTTTAACTGTGGAGCTTTTCTCCTCGGGCCTCCTCAGAAAATGGACCTACGTCCAGTCGGACACTCGCGGTCAACAAATGTATATAAATAAATAATAAATAAATAAGAGGTTGAGAGGTACATGCAAATAAATCGTTTTACACAATTAGGAATATCCAAACCTCTCAACTGTCCCCAATTTTGGCTCAAAATGTTGCTCTCCTCCTAATAATCCCTCCGCAAAATAGCAATTTTGGAAGTAAACGTGGAGGATTTACAATTATAAATAACTGCAATGATCAGAGTTATACATTACTTTTATTTCAGAAATGCATGTAGATTCTCTAATTTTGTCAGCTGCTCAAGTTAACAGTGCTCATATTAAAATGGTGTCCCTTCTTTGACAGGTTCCCAGCTGTATTGTCTGGCAATTTTATATTTTTGCATCACATTTTTGGTCCGTTTTTCATAAAATTGCGGTTTTCTGGCAAATTAGTGGCAAATCATTAAAGACTGAAGTTAGAAAATAATGGCAGACTTTTGAGTTTCAGATTTCATACCTTTCAGAAAATTCGTACTAATGCAAGACCTACTACTATTCTATTATCTTTCTAAGTTTATAAGAGCAATATTTAAAAAAAATTCCTTATTTTTGGGCATTTGCCTCAGTTTTATTTATGGGTTTGTTGCTCTAAGAGGTTCAGAGGTGTGTGTGTGTGTGTGTGTGTGTGTGTGTGTGTGTGTGTGTGTGAGAGGTAAGTAGGTAGCATACCTCTCAACTGTCCAAATTTTGCAGAATGTCCAGATTTTTGCCCCATATTTTTGCCTGTTCCTCATAAATTTTGTGATATTCTAGAAAATCATTCAAGGCTGAAGTTGCTAAATAATAACAGACATTTGAGTTTCAGACTTCATGTCCTTTAGAAAAATTCATACTAGCACAAATCCTGTTATTCTAGCAACTTTCTCATACTAGCACAGATCCTGTTATTCTAGCAACTTTCTAAGTTCACGAGAGCATTATTTAATATATGTTCCTGTTTATTTTAGGTTTTGTCCATATTGCTTGCACTAAGAGGTAGGTAGGGGTGTGTGTGTGAATGAAACACCCTAGTTAGGGGTAGGCAGGTGGTTAGTAATTTACTCAAGCTCAAAACCTGTACCTTAGTTACAGAAAACAAAAGCATGAATCCTCTACCCCAACTACCATGCTACATTTTTCAAAGAACTGACTTTCAGATTCATTTTCAATTCAAGGAACCGAGTTTGAGTGAATCTACATTATATTACTGAAGAGGCATTACAGAGAATGCCTCTTCATCGACACTAAAAGAGCGAACCATGAATTATGAGAATGGCCGTACCTTGGCTGGGGAGGGGGGGGTAGTAGCAGTTTGAGAGCTGTGAGTACAAATTTGAAAATCCTAGCTACACCCCTGCTGCAAAGGGGGTAGGAATGTGTACCCCCCTGCTTGTATATGTACCACATAACTGTGGTGTTGTCTGTCTTTATCATTAATTGTCCTGGATGAAGGTAGTCCTTGAAGGCTGTCGGTGCATTCTGTACAGCTAGCATCTCTTTCTGATTGATATGAAGGTGCATTTGATTTGGGCTCCATTTGCCCTGAATTCATTTTCCTGCAAGATGAGCCCCCCAAGCATAGTCTGATGTGTCTGTAGTTAGGGTTTGGGCGGCAGGGGGTGGAGTGAATTGCAGTCCCTTGTTTTGGTGGCAGGCCTCTGCCCACCACAGGAACTCTAGTTGCAGGCAAGGTATGATAGGAAAGTACAGTTGTGTACCTACCATAAATGTAGATGTTCCAGTGTATTCACTGTTGCAGTCATTACTCTTGGGTTATCCTGCTGGCAGGCTACCCTCAGTCGGCCAGAATTCCAAAGTCTAGGTCCGGCATCGGTTGCTGTCGCCTCTTCCCTGATGTCAGTGTGCCAGGGGTATAAAAGATGCAGCCAACGCCATTTTCTTCAGTTTTTCTTGCCCCAGATGTCAGGTGCCCCCAAATGGTAGGCTGAAAAATATGCCAATAAAAAATGCATGCACAAAAATAACATTTCCTTCATCTACAAGCAAATACACCAAAAAGGTTGTACAGGATAGAGAAGTGTAGATAAGTCCCAGCAAAGACAAGGGGGATGGAGGGTGGGTAACCTGGACTGCAACAGTGAATACACTCGAACATCTACATTTATGGTAGGTACACAACTGTAGTATGTTCATCGTGTTTCACTGTTGCAGTCATTACTCTTGGGTAGAATCCCAAAGATGAGGTAGGGTGGCTGGGCTAAATAGGATTAGGAGAGGCTATGAGGCCCTGCAGAACTGCAGTGGCAAAGCCTGCTCTGGATTTAGAGTGAAGAGGTAAGTGGCAGTGCTTTGTGAAGGTGTGCACTGAGCTCCAAGTTGCAGCCTCTAAGATATCTTTGGTTGGTACTCCTGTGAGGAAGGCTGCTGAAGTGGCTGCTGCTCTGGTGGAATGAGGCCTAATGCCCTTAGGCACTGATTTGCCATGTTGGAAATAGCAGAAATGGATGTAATGGCCTATCCATTTTGAAATAGTCTGTTTTGATATAGCCTTTCCTTGTGATCCTGCAGCATAAGACACTAAAAGTTGCTCAGTCTTTCTGAAAGCTTTAGTTCTGTCCAAGTAGAAGCGTAGCTGCCTGTGTATGTTCAAACAATGGGAGAATTTTCTCACCCTTATTCTGTGGGTTTCGATAAAAGGTAGGCAAGTGAATGGTTTGGTTGAGGGCTACACTGGACACCACCTTAGGCATAAATGTAGGGTTTGTCCTCAGAGAAACCCTGTCTGGATAAAAGATGATGAAAGGTTCCACAGCCATGAGTGCCTGTAACTCCAAGACTCGCCTTGCAGAGGTTATAGCTAGGAGCAGAGCTGTTTTCCAGGATAAGAATTTTATATCTGCTGTTGACGCTGGCTCGAAAGGAGGCAGTGTGAGTTTTTCCAAAACATAATTGAGGTCCCAGGCTGGAATTGGTGCTCTCCTTGGAGGCCTAATGTTTTTGGCCCCTCTGAGGTACTGCCTTATTAAAGGATGTAAAAATATACGTAGTTCCGTATTGTAATGGGCTGAAATGGCATTGGCGTGAATCTTAATTGATCCGAAAGAAAGGCCTTTGTTCAGCATCTCAGTTAGGTATTGTAAAATCTGAGGGATATTTGGTACACATGTGTCAATGCCTTGTTCCTGGTTCCAAGCACAGAATCTCTTCCATTTTTCTGCATAAGATTTTCTGGTACTGGGCCTCCTAGCCTTCAAGATGACATCCATAACAGCTTTTGAAAGAGGAGTGTTCAGAATGGCTACATTATCCGCCATGCTGCCAGATTTAAGGTCCTGAGTTGGCTGTGCGGGATCTGATTGTTTAGTTGGGTCAGCAAGTGAGAAGTTTGAGGTAAAATCCATGCTGGACCTTGAGACAAGCTCCTTAGGACTGGGTATCAGTGCTGACGTGGCCAGTCTGGTGCAATTAGAATAATTTTTGGCTTCTCTTGTCTGACCTTTAGGAGTACTCTGGGAAGGAGAGGCAGTGGGGGGAAAAGCATATACTGTTAGATTTTTCCAGCTGAATGATAGGGTGTCCACTTTCCATGCTTGCTTGTGAGAAATCCTTGTGCAAAATCTCTGCAACTGGCAGTTGTGAGGAGAGGCAAATAGATCTATGTGTGGGCATCCCCATTTCCTTATTATCATGCTGAAGACTTGTGGATCCAGTTTCCATTTGTGGGGATCCATGCGGTTTCTGCTTAGTCTGCCAGAGTATTTGTTTTTCCTGGCAGGAATTGTGCTTGCAGGTGAACTTGAAGAGCCAATGCTGTGTCCCATAAGGTCATTGCTTGTCTGCAGAAGGGGTAGGAATGTGTACCTTCCTGCTTGTTTATTTACCACATGACCGTAGTGTTGTCTGCCTTTATCAGTAACTGTCCTGGACGAAGCAGGTCCTTGAAAGCTGTCAGGACATTTTGAACAGCTAGCATCTCTGTTTGATTGATGTGAAGATGCATCTGGTTTGCAGGCCATGTACCCTGAATACATTTTCCTGCCATAACGGCCCCCCAGGCATAATCTGATGCATCCGTTGTCAGTGTCTGTCTGGCTGTGGGTAAACTGAATGGCAGACCCTTGTTGTGGTGACAGGCTTCTGCCCACCATCGAAACTCCTGTTGTAAGCAGGGAATGAGTGCAATTACTGTCTCCAGGTTGTGGCAATGCTGAATCCAAACACTTTTTAGATACCATTGTAGTTTCCTCATATGCAGTCAGGCATATGGAATTAGTAGAATGCAGGATGCCATGAAACCCAAGGCCTGCAGGAATTTCCTTGCAGATAAGTGGGTTTTTGTTGCCAATTTCTTGAAATAAGCAATCAGTTGCTTTTGCTTGTCTGGCATGAGATAAGCCATCTGGGCAGTTGTATTTAAGCTTGTACCCAGGAATATTATCTCTTGAGAGGGCACTAGTTTTTATTTCTTTTCGTTTACTGTGTACCCTAGGCCAATTAGTAATCTTTTTACAAACGCCAGATGCTTTAGAAGAGTGTCTTTGTTCTCTGCTTGAAATAGGCAGTCGTCCAAGTAGGGATATATTTGAATTCCTTTTTGTCTGCAAAACGCAATTACTGGTGCCAGGCATTTTCTGAAGACCCTGGGCGCAGTAGATAAGCCAAAGGGCAGTGCAGAGAATTGGTAATGCATTGAGCTAGCTATGAATCTGAGGTATCTTCTGCAAGATTGTCTGATTGGGATATGCAGGTATGCCTCTTTTAGGTCCAAAGTTATGAGCCAATCCTTTTTGCCCAGCATGGGCAGTAGCTGCTGTAGAGTCAACATCTTGAATTTTGGAACTTCCAGAAATGTATTTAGTATAGACAGGTCCAGTATTGGTCTCCAGGATTTGTTCTTTCTGGGTACTAGGAATAGTCTGGAGTAAAATCCTTGCCCCTGCTCTTGTTGTGATACTTGCTGAATGGCCCTCATGTCCATGTGGGCTGTAATTTGTTTTTGTGCCTCTGCTCGTTGATTGTGTGGCAGGTTTGGCATACCCTTTGATCTTGGTAGATTGTGAAAATGGAACCTGTAAGCCTTGGGACACTATGTTCAGGACCCATTTGTCTTGGGTAACCATTTTCCAATTTGATGAAAAAAGTGCTAGTTTTCCCCCTAAGGGGGCTGCCAAAAGAAAAGTGCTTGGATCTGGTAGAGGAAAGTCATTGGGACTGTTTCCTGTAAGGTTGTGATTTGTCTTCTCTGCTTTTGGAGGTAGGAGCACCCCATTGTTTAGGCCTGTATGAGCCTTGGGGCTGAGATCTGCCTCTGGGACACCTGTATCTACCTCTTTGAGGTCTGTCTGACACTGGAAAGGTCCAATTTTTAGAAGGCCAGTTTCTGCTAAACCTGGGTGGCTGTACCTGTAAGAAATCCTTGACTGTTTGCACGGATTTAGCTTTATCCTCCATTTTTTTCAACACCTCTTCTGCTTTAGTACCAAACAAAGTATCATGTTGTAATGGTGAATCTAATAATTTTGCTTTAACATGATCAGGCAGATTCTGTTCTTTTAACCAAGCATGCCTTCTAATAACAGAACCTGTAACAGCGGCCCTGCAAGAGGCCTCCAGTGAATCATAACCACATTGCAAAGTATGCTTTCCCACTTGTTCAGCTTGCATGCAATAAATCCTGTAATTCCTTGTTCTCTGAACATTCAGTATTTGTCAACAATTTCTGTTTAAACAGAGAGATTAAATACTGCTGATATTTAAGCATATGAAACTGACAATTTAAAGCCCTCACAGCCAGGGTAGCAGAAGTGTAGACTTTTTTTCCCCATCTGTCTAGAGCCCTAGAATCCCAATCAGAGGGGACAGGGTTTTTTGCAGTGGAAGCTTTGACCCCTTTGGGACCCTGAGATATAGTTTCTGGGTCAGCAGCGGGGTTTTTGTATAGGAATTTATGAGAATCCGGGACCCTGTAGTATCTGTCTGGCTTAGCAGGTGCAGGGGGTAAAGAGTCAGGGGACAGTCCGGACTCTGAAAAAATATCATCTACAATGTCTAGAACAGGTGGAACAGCAAGGGGTCTGTGCTGAGGAAGTAGCAGCCTTTTCTTAAATTCAGAGTAATCTTGGCTCTCCCAGTGGAAATGCTCCCTCATAGTATGCAGGGTTTCCACAAAAGAATAATCCTCAGGAGGAGAGGCTGAAGGAATGGATTCTTCAGCATCAGGACCCTCATAGGGAAGCATGGAGTAATCCTGTTCAGAAGAGGAATCGGAGGAAATAGAAACCTGATCAGAAGAATCATACTCTGTCTCTTGCCTAGGCCTCTTATCAGGAGGGGGATGGGAGCCCCTGATCAAAGTAATTAGGTCTTCGGCCATTTTGAGCATCTGTTTTTTAGGCATGAAAGTTTGAGTAGGAGAATGCTGTACTTGTTTCTTTGTCTTTAGAGCTGCATTAGTCTTTGAAGCTGAGGATGGCTTAATATAAAGTTGTGTAGGTCTAAAGACACCCTCAGAAGCCGATGCCTCCTCAGTGGCTCTGGACCCATCTGAGGGAATGATTTCCAAGTGTCCAATACCTTGAGTATCCGGAGACCCAGTCGGCTCCATGTGGGAGGCGGTAGCAGCCTGTGAGGTAGCGGGTGCCAGGGGCTGCGAAAGTGCCTCACTGAGAACCGGCGAACTGGCGACTGGCCTAAAAGAGGCCTCGTCGTCGGTTTTGGACCTCGGATGCCTATCCTTTTCCTTGTCCTTGCGTTTTTGTAAACTCCGGTTGTCGGCTGGTCCGATGGCATAATATAATTGAATCTACGGCCAACGTAATGAAAAGCAAAATCAAACCGACGCTTGATAGTGCGTTGGTTAAATTTAGCACAAAACCGACAGCTAGCTACGTTGTGATCAGGGCCTAGTCAAGGAATACAGTAAACGTGAAAATCCTTATGAGGTATTTGCTTCCCACAAGAAATACAATTGTTAACTTTTTCTGACATCTGTCTGGAGCAAGAAAAAAGTTTCCCCAATGGGGTACTTAGCTTTAATGAAGACTTCGGTTCTGAAATTCGGATTCGAAAATCTCATGAGTTGGACGACCGGCACTTGTGAACTGCTTTTGCTTCGGGCACCGCGCGGCAAGAAAGACTTAAGAAAATGGCGTCGGCTGCATCTTTTATACCCCTGGCGCACTGACGTCAGGGAAGAGGTGACAGCAACTGACGCCAGACCTAGACTTTGGAATTCTGGCCATCTGAGGGTAGCCTGCCAGCAGGATAACCCAAGAGTAATGACCACAACAGTGAAACACGATGAACATTCATTGTTTCCAGGCTGTGACAATGTTGACTCCATAAACTTTTTAAGTACCACTGAAGTTTCCTCATATGCAGTCTTGCATATGGAATTAGAAGAATGCAGGAGGCCATGAACCCCAAAGGCTTGCAGAATTTGTCTTGCAGATTAGCAGGGTTTTGTGGCCACCTGTTTGAAGTAAGTCACCAATTGAATTTGCTTTTCTGGCGTAAGGTAAATCATCTGGGCAGTTGTATTCAAGCTTGCACCCAGGAATGTAATTTTTTGAGAGGGTACCAGTTGTGATTTCTTTTCGTTTATGGTGTACCCTAGACAAGTTAGAAGCCTTTTTACAAACTCCAGATGCTTTAGAAGAATGTCCTTGTTTTCTGCCTGAATTAGACAATCGTCCAGGTATGGCTATATTTTAATATTTCTTTGCCTGCAAAATGCAATTACTGGTGCCAGGAACTTTGTGAAGACCCTGGGTGCAGTAGATAAGCCAAAAGGCAGTGCAGAGAACTGGTAACGCAAGTAGCTTGCTTTGAAGCAGGAGGTATCTTCTGCAAAATTCCCTGATTGGGATATGCAGGTAAGCCTCTTTTAAGTCTAAAGTTACCAACCAGGCATCTTTGCCTAGCATAGGTAGTAACTGTTGAGTCAGCATCTTGAATTTTGGAATGTCCAGAAATGTGTTTAGAATGGATAAGTCCAGAATTGGATGCTATGATTTGTCTTTTCTGGGTTCCAGGAAAAGTCTTGAATAGAAACCTTGTCCCTTTTCCTGTTCTGGTACTGGCTGAATAGCCCCCATGCTCATGAGGGACAGAACTTATCTCTGGACCTCTGCCCACTGATTTGGGGGCAGGTCTGGCCACCCGTTTGGGATTGGCAACATGTGGAAATGAAATCTGTATCCCTGGGATACTATATTTAAAACCCATTTGCCCTGGGTAATAAGTTGCCAGTTTCATGCATGAAGTGCCAGTTTTCCCCCAGAGGGGTGGCTAAAAGGTAAGTGCTTGGTGATTGTAGAGGGAAGTCATTGAGACTGTTTACCATAGGGAGGTGCCTTGTTGTTTCCAGATTTGTTGGTGGAGGCACCCCATTGTTTTGTTCTAAAAGTTCCTTGTGACTGAAACCTGGAGCCTTTGGAATGTCTGGATTTGACCTGAGCGTCTCTCGAAGGGACTGGAAAGGACCAGTTCTTAGTAGGCCAGTGCCTACTAAATCTTGGAGGTTGCACTTTTAAGAAATCTTTCACAGTTTGCATAGATTTAGCTTTATTTTCCATCTTTTTTAACACTTCTTCAGCCTTATTACCAAAGAGACGGTCCTGTTGTAAAGGAGCATCCAACAATTTTGCTTTATCATGGTCAGGCAGAGATTTCTCTGAGTCAAGCATGCCTTCTTAGCACAGATCCAGTTACAGCAGCCCTGCAAGAGGCCTCCAAGGAATCAAAACCACATTGCAAAGTAGGTTTTCCAACTTGTTCAACTGAATGTAATAAATCCTGTAAATCTTTATTTTCCACACAGTCAGAGATTAACATAATTTTCTGTTTTAAGTAGTCCCATGATATGCTGTTGATATTTAAGCATATGAAACTGACAGTTTAAAGCTCTGATTGCCAAGGTTGCAGAAGTGTAAACCTTCTTACCCCATCTATCCAGCGCCCTGGAATCTCTATCAGAAGGGGTAGGATTTTTAGCAGTAGAGGCCTTAATGCCCTTGGGACCCTGAGAAATGGTTTCAAGATCAGCAATAGGATTTTTGAAAAGGAATTTGTGGGAGTCAGGAACCCTGTAGTATCTGTCTGGCTTACAAGGAGCCGGAGGCAGAGAATCAGGAGCCATACTAGATTCTGAAAAAAACATCAACAATGTCTAGAACAGGAGGTATAGCCAAAGGCCTATGCTGAGGAAGAAGAAGAAAATCCCTAGGTCTCTTTTTAGATTCAAAAAAATCCTGACTTTCCTAGTGGAAATGTTCCCTTAAGGTATGTAAAGTTTCCCCAAAAGTAAAATCCTCAGGGAGAGAAGCAGAAGGAATGGAATCTTCTGTATCAGTTTCCTCATAAGTAGGAATAGACAAATCCTGTTCATTAGAAGAGTCAGAAGAAATAGAATCCTGTTGAGAAGATTTACAATCAATGTCTTGCCTAGGCCTTTTAGAAGGAGGGGGTTGGCTACCCCTGATCAGAGTAATTAAATCTTCAGCCATTTTGATAATTTGTTTTTTAGGCATAGGGTCTTGCACATGTGGCCCAGGCGTCGTTTTTTTAGACATAGATTTAGATTTTGGCCTTAGTTTTGAAGATGGCGTTGGTCTAATATACAAATCTGTAGGCCTGAAAACACCCTCCGAAGCCTGCGCCTGCACAGCGGCTCCGGACCCATTTAAGGTAGAGACATCCGTGGGTTCCATAACTGAAGCATCTCGTGGCATACCGGACTCTGAATGGGTCTCAGTAGAGGCCTGCGAATCAGAAGTAGCGGGTATCAGGGGCTGCAAAAGCACCTCACTGAGTACTGGCGAATTGGCTTAGGAGAAGCATCCTCATCAGTTTTGGACCTCGACGGTCTGTCTCTGTCTTTTTCTTTGTGTTTTTTAGGTAGTCGGACTGCTAACCGCAGACATTTCTGGATAATTAAATCTTGAGCCAAAATATTTAGAAGCAAAAATATACTGATGTTTAATCGTGCATTGATTACATTTAGCACAAAACCGACAGCAAGGTACGTTGTGGTCAGGGCCTAGGCAAGGAATACAGTACAAATGAAACTCCTTATGGGGTATTTGCCACAAGTAATGCAATTATTAACTTTTACTGACATCGGTAAGGAGCAAGAAAAAGTTTCCCCAACTGGGTAGTTAGCTTTTAGTTGCAGACTTAGTTTCTGAAACTCGAAAACAAAAATTTCAGGAGTTGGCCGACCGGCACTTGCAAACTGCTTCTGCTTCTGGCACCACGTGGCAAGAAAGACTGATGTAATGGCGTTGGATGCATGTTTTATACCTCTGACAACCTGGCATCATGGAATAAGGGACAACAACTGACACAGGACCCAAGACTTTGATAATCAGGCCGACTGATGGCAACCTCAAATGTAATGACTGCAACAGTGAAACATGAAGAACATCTGTGTTTTTAACCAAAATGAACTAAGGTACATTTTTTTTACATTTAACTTAAGAACATTGTCCATGCATCAATTGTTAACATGGTCAAACCCATGCTGAAGCAATTTTAAGTCAGCTGAAAATTGAATAAGACACAATTTAGAGTCGTCTGCAAACTTAGTTACAGATAGGCTAGGAGTTCTGGCCTGAAAAGTCTGAGAAACAGATGCCAAATAGGAGGGGGTCCTGTGGTACACCATCGTTAACTTTTTGGCTTTCAGAAGTGGTGCCTGTGACTCTAACTACATGGGTTGTGTGAAACATCTAGTTAGCTATCCAATGCAAAATACATGGATTTAAAGATTTACCAGCCTATCATTAATGTTTGCATGGGTAATACTGCCGAAGGCCTTTGGTAGGTCTAGAAATTCTGTACGCACTACACAGCCACTATCCACTGCTTCATGTTACTTATTTCAAAGAAATTGATGAGTTTAAAGAGGACCTTCCTTCGACAAAACTGAATTGATGTGGATCCAAGGTTGAGATTTTCAATGTCAAGATTAGTGATAGCTGAGAAAATGCACTCCATAACTTTACATATGAGGCTATCAAGACAAATTGTTCTATAGTTAACAGGGTCCATAGTTGGGCCATAACTGTGTAATGACATTTCAATGGGTGTTTTCCAGGCTACAGGAATGTAAACTGTGGGGATGCTTAGATTAAACAGGTTAAGGTTCATAAAGGCCATAAAGGACACTGATAATCAGGCAATCTAGTATGTTATCAGGGCCCATGAATAAAGTATTCTTAGTTTTTGAGAGAGAGGAGAGATCTTGTTCCATAGTAATTAAGAGGCGGTGGGCTCAGACTGTGGAACCTTCGGAAAGTACAGTTGTGTACACTTACCATAAATGTAGATGTTCGAGTGTATTCACTGTTGTAGTCATCACATTTGGGTTATCTGCTTGCAGCAGCCCTCAGTCAGCCTGATTATCACAGCCTTGGGTCCTGCGTCAGTTGCTGTCTCATCTTCCATGACGTCAGGTAGTCAGGGGTATAAAGCATGCAGCCGATGCCATTACATCAGTTTTTCTTGCCCAAGATGTCAGGTGCCCCCATAATGGGAAGCAATTAAATATATATATGCAAGGTTATACCTCCAACAAAAACGCAAATACACCAAAAATCTTTTAAGCATAGTAAAGAAGAATAGAGGTATAGCCAAAAGAAGTCAGGCGGCTGGAGGGAGGGTAACTAGGTCTGCAACGGTGAATACACTCGAACATCTACATTTATGGTAAGTGTACACAACTGTACTATGTCCTTCATGTTTTACTGTTGCAGTCATCACATTTGGGTAGACTCCCAAAGCTAAGGATGGCAGGAGGAATTTAGATAGCATTAGAACCAGCAATAAGGCCCTGCAAGACTGTATTGGCAAAGCCAGCTCTGGATTTAAAGAAAACTGGCAAATGGTAATGCTTGGTGAAAGTATGTACAGAACTCCAAGTAGCAGCTTCTAGGATGTCCCTGGTAGGGACACCTCTGAGAAAGGCTGTAGAGGTAGATGCAGCCCTGGTAGAGTGTGGTCTTACCCACTGTGGTATAGGTTTCCCATGGTGCTTATAGCAGAAATGAATGCAATGGCCCATCCATTTAGAAATGGTTTGCTTTGAAATGGCCTTCCCCTCTGCCCCTGCAGCAAATGCCACCAGCAGTTGTTCAGATTTCCTTTGAGGTTTAGTCCTGTTCAAGTAAAATCTAAGTTGTCTGTGCACACCAAAGGAGTGCAGTATCCATTCCCCTTTGTTCTCTGGATTAGAAAAGAAGGTTGGCAAATAAATGGACTGATTAAGAGCTACACTGGATACTACCTTGGGCATAAATGAGGGATTGGTCCTGAGGGACACCCTGTCCGCATGAAAGATGATGAAAGGCTCCACTTCATAAGGGCCTGTAATTCAGATACCCTTTTTGCTGAAGTGATTGCCAAAAGGAAGGCTGTTTTCCAAGAAAGGATTTTTAACTCTGCACTTGCAGCTAGCTCAAAAGGAGGTAGAGTGAGTTTTTCCAATACAAACTTAAGGTCTCAGGTTGGCTCTCCTGGGTGGTCTTAAGTTTTTGGCCCCTCTGTGGAACTACTTGAGCAGTGGATGAGAGAAGAAGGGTGGTTCTGTGTTGTAATGTGCTGAAATGGCTGAGGCATGAATTTTGATGGAGGAAAAATAAAGGCCCTTGTGAAGCATCTCGGTTAAGTATTGAAGAATTTGAGGTAAAATGGGTGCTGCTATGCCCATCCCTTGAGTTTGGTTCCAGGAATAGAATCTTTTCCATTTTTCGGCAAAAGATTTTCTAGTACTAGGCCTCCTTACCTCCAAAATAACATCCAACACTTGTTTACTGAGGGATGGTAACAGAGAGATTAGGTAATTAGCCAGGCTGCCAGGTTCAGGGTTTGAAGCTGAGGATGCAGAATCTGGCCCTCCTGCTGGGACAGCAGGGTAGGGGTCTGCGGCAGGTGCCATGGAGCCAGCAGTGATACACTACGCAGGAGGAGGTACCAGTGTTGGAGTGGCCAGTCTGGTGCAATCAGTATCGTCCTTGGTTTGTCCTGTTTGATATTTAGTAGTACTTTGGAGATGAGAGGAAGAGGAGGAAAGGCATAAACTGATAGATTTTTCCAGTTGAAGGACAGGGCATCCACTTTCCAGGCTTGTTTGTGGGGAGTCCTTGTGCAGAATTTGTCCAATTGGTAGTTCTGGGGGGAGGCAAACAGGTCTATATCTGGGCTCCACCATTTGTTTATCAACATGTTGAAAGTCCTTGGTTCCAGTTTCCACTCGTGTGGGTCCATGAAATTTCTGTTTAGTTTGTCTGCCAGTGTATTTAGCTTTCCTGGCAGGAACTGAGCCTGTAGATGCACTTGGTAGCTCAAGGCTGTGTTCCACAGAGTCATGCTTGTCTGCAGAGGGGGCATGATTGGGTACTCCCCTGCTTGTTTATGTACCACATAACAGTGGTGTTGTCCATCTTTACCATTACTTGTCCTGGAAGAATGTGGTCCTTTAAGGCTGTCAGAGCATTCTGTACAGCTAACATTTCTTTTTGATTGATATGCAGGTGCATTTGACTTGGGTTCCATTTGCCCTGAATGCACTTCCCTGCCAGGTGAGCCCCCCCCCCCCCATGCAGAGTCTGATGCTTCTGTTGTTAGTGTTTGGGCGGCAGGGGGTAGAGTGAATGGTAGCCCCTTGTTTTGGTGGCAGGCCTCTCCTCACCAAAGGAACTCTAACTGTAGGCAAGGTATGATAGGAATCATTGCTTCTATATCCTGAGAATGTTGACACCATAGGTTTTTTAGATACCATTGTAGTTTCCTCATATGCAGTCTTGCATATGGAATTAGGAGAATGCAGGAGGCCATGAACCCCAAGGCTTGCAGTATTTGCCTTGCAGATAGCAGGGTTTTGTGGCCATTAGTTTGAAGTAATTTGTCAAATGAATTTGCTTCTCTGGTTTGAGGAAAGGCACCTGGGAAGTTGGGTTCAAGCTTGCTCCCAAGAATATAATTTGTTGACAGGGTACAAGATGTGATTTCTTTTCATTTATAGTGTAACCCAGACAAGTTAGCACCTTTTGTACAAATGTCAGATGATACAAAAGTATCCCCTGGCTTTCTGCCTGAATTAGACCATCGTCCATGTATGGGTATAGTTGAATATTTCTTTGCCTGCAAAATGCAATGACTGGAGCTAGGCACTATGTGAATAACCTGGATGCAGTAGATAAGCCTGCTTTGAAGTGTAGATATCTTCTGCAAGATTCCATGACTGGGATGTGCAGGTAGGCTTCTTTTAAATCCAGTGTTGCCAACCAGGCATACTTGCCTAGCATAGGAAGCAACTAGTGAAGAGTTAGCATCTTGAATTTTGGGATCACTAAAAAGGTGTTTAGGATAGAAAGGTCCAGGATAGGACGCCATGAGTTGTCTTTTCTGGGTACCAGGAAAAGTCTTGAGTAGAAACCTTGTCCCTTTTCCTCTTCTGGTACAGTTTGAATAGCTGTTATGTTTGAGAGAGAGTACTTGCTTTTGAGTCTCTGCCCACTGATTTGGGGGTAGATCTGGCCAACCGTTTGGGGTTGGTAACGTGTGGAAGTGAAATCTGTATCCTTGGGAAACAATATTTAAAACCCTTTTGTCCTGGGTAATGAGTTCCCAGTTTTTTGCCCGCAGAGCTATCTTTCCCCTAAAGGAGCAGTCAGTTGAGAAGGGCTTGGAAGTTTTAAAGTTAAGTCATTGAGACAGTTTACCATAGGGGGGAGTCTTACTACTCCCTGATTTGGAAGTGGGAACCCCCCACTGCTTAGTCCTGTGCGTACCCTGGGACTGAAGCTTGGGTGTTCCACTGGTTCTGGGTTTGGACTGAGAAGGCCTGGAAGAGGCAGGAAAGGACCAATTCCTAGAGGGCCAATGCCTACTAAATCTTAGAGGCTGTACTTGCAGGAAATCTTTAACAGTTTGCATAGATTTAGCTTTTTCCTCTATCTTTTTAAGTAATTCTTCTGCTTTGTTGGGGTTCAGGCACCTAGGCAGCGAGACATTTTCCTGTGGTACATATGACTGAGGACACATGCCTGAAGTGACAGTCAACTGCAGAGAAATATGGCTGTTTGCAAATTCCCTGTGGGCAAAGAAAAAAATGTGTTACCATGCCCACAACTTCAAGAACCAAAGTCACAGGGAGAAAACAATGTCCATGTTCCCCAAAGGAACATGAGACAGCAGGCAATATGGCAGGCATCAGCAGCAGGCTGGCCAGAGGGTATGTCAGTGGTAGTACAAATGCAATGCACAATGGGCAGTACCTTTATAATCGGTGTGTGTGGACCATTACCCCTTTTACATTCTCTAGGGAACATTACCTAAAATGCATACTGGAGCATACATGTGACTACAGTAGCCTGCAGGATTTCCTCCATGTTGTAGCACTCTTCCGCATGTTGTAGTTACATAAGTATGTACTCTACACTGAGCACAACACTCATTACTTCTTCTGCCTCCATGCATTTGGTTATTAAAGATGTGAGCATGGCAGTATGTGCTTCTCTTTGCCCACAGGGAATTTGCAAACAGCCATATTTCTCTGCAGCTGACTGTCACTCCAGCCATGTGTCCCCAGTCAGATGTACCACAGGGAAATGTCTCGCTGCCTAGGCGCCTGAACCCGGATCGTTGCCAAACAAGCAGTCCTGATGTAAGGGAGCATCAAGCAATTTAGCTTTAATATGATCTGGCAAAGACTGCTCCTTAAGCCAAGCATGCCTTCTAAGTACAGACCCAGTGACAGCAGCCCTGCAAGATGTCTCTAGTGAATCAAAACCACATTGCAAAGTATGTTTTCCAACTTGTTCAGCAGAATGCATTAAATCCTCTAAATCCTTATTTTCAGCACAGTCAGGAATCAACATAATTTTCTGTTTAAGCAATCCAATAATATGCTGCTGACACTTCAACATATGAAACTGGCAGTTTAAGGCCCGAATGGCCAAGGTTGCAGAAGTGTATACCTTCTTACCCCATCTATCCAGCGCCTTGGAATCTCTATCAGAGGGGGTAGGATTTTTGGCAGTAGTAGCCTTAATGCCCTTGGGTCCCTGTGAAATGGTCTCAGGATCCGCAGTAGGATTTTTAAAAAGGAACTTGTGAGCGTCAGGAATCCTGTAATATCTATCAGGTTTTCTGGGAGCAGGAGGTAAAGAGTCAGGGGCCAAGCTAGACTCCGAAAAGGCATCATCAACAATGTTTAGTACAGGGGGGATAGCTGAAGGCCCGTGTCTGGCAGGAGTAAGAAATCCCTAAGCCTCTTTTTAGAATCAGAGTAATCCTGGCTTTCCCAGCGAAAATGCTCCCCAAGTGTATGCAAGGTTTCACCAAAAGAGAACTCCTTTGGAGGAGAAGCAGAGGGAATAGAGTCCTCTACATCAGAATCCTCATAGGTAGATAAGGATAAATCCTGGTCATCAGAGGAAACAGAAATTTCAGACTCCTGATCAGAAGTATCATAAGCAAATTCAGTCCTAGGTCTCTTAGAGGGGGAAGGTTGGCTTCCCCTGATTAAAGTAATGAGGTCTTCAGCCATTCTTATCATTTGTTTTTTAGCCATAGAGGCCTGACCATGCGGTCTGGGTATCGTTTTTTGGCATGGTTCGAGTTTTAGGCCTTGAAGAAGAAGATGGTGTCGGTTTAATATGCAAGACAGTAGGCCTGAATACACCCTCAGAAGCCGGTGCCTGCACAGCGTTTCTGGACCCATCCATGGTAGAGACATCCGAAGGTTCCACAGTTGAAGCATCTCGCGGCATCCCGGACTCCGAATGGGTCTCAGTGGAGGCCTGCGAATCTGAAGTAGCGGGTATCAGGGGCTGCGAAAGTGCCTCACTGAGTACCGGTGAACTGGCGACTAGCTCAGGAGCGTCGTCAGCAGCTTTGGACCTAGGCAACCTGTCTCTGTCTTTATCTTTGCGTTTTTTCGAAATGTCGGTAGTCGGATGGCTTACCGAAGTCATATCTGGATAATTGAAGAGTACCAAAATATTTAGAAGCGTAAATATACAGACGACGAATAGTTCATTGTTTAAATAAGGCACAAAACCAACAGCGAGGTACGTCGTGGTCAGGGCCTAGGCAAGGAATACAGTACGAATGAAAATCTTTATGAGGTATTTGCTTTCTACAAGAAATACAATTACTGACTTTTACTGACGTCGGTTTAGAGCAAGAAAAACTTTCCCCAATGGGTTACTTAGCTTTACTTGAAGACTTCGGTACTGAAACTCAAAAACGAAAATTTCAGGAGTCAGCCGACCGGCACTTGTGAACTGCTTCTGCTTCGGGCACTGCACGGCAAGAAATACTGATGTAATGGCATCGGCTGCATGCTTTATACCCCTGATTACCTGACGTCATGGAAGATGAGACGGCAACTGACGCAGGACCCAAGACTTTGATAATCAGACCGACTGAGTGCTACTGCAAGCAGATAACCCAAATGTGATGACTGCAACAGTGAAACACGAAGAACATCACGCATAACTGTGGGTGCAGTAAACTTTCAACTGAATTTGTTAGCTGGTTTACTGGGGCCATGCTAGAAGATCAAAGTTCCATAATGTTGAACCCCATATGGTGGAAACCGTATGATCGAAATGCCAGAACAGAGAAGCTTATGTGTACAGACAGAGGTACAGGGGAGAAATGGACAATCTCGTAGTTGATATATATATATATATATATATATATATATATATATATAGGGGGTGTGGGTTGTGGTGGGGGGGAGCTTGCCCCTTGCAAAAATGTAAATTTTTGTTGTGTTCAGCGTTCTGGCAATTCAATCATATGGTCTTGATTATAGGACATTCAACATTATGGTATTTTGATGTTATGACACAGATACAGTTTATTAGCTATTTACTTTGGGTCAGAGAGTGCAAAATTATTCTGGACTAGCAATGAATATTGTTGGGCATTACTTCTTATCCTCCTGACACAGCTTACAAAGACTTGTAGTTATTTTTGGTTTTAGTGGCTACTTTAAGTTCATACTCAGTTTTGAGCTTCCTAACAGCATCCTTAAACTCTTTACTATTTTTTTATGTGAGTTCTTATAATTGAGAACTCCCGTACAGCTCTTTTGAGTGTGTACCTTTAACTCCTAGTGGGTGTGGCCTGAGCTTTTCAAAAAATGAAGTTATCACCTTACAGTTCTAACAAATACTCTGACAGAAGTCAAATATCAATACAACTGTGTTTGCCATCATGTATGCTTCAAGATAAAATACTCTGATAACTTGTACGTAGCATGATTTTGGAATTATTAATGCAAGTATGAACAAGTAATATTTGACACCTAGAGGAGCAGTAGGAGGTAACTGCTGAAACGCCTGGAGGAGCACTCAGCTGTAATGTGCAGTTTTTTTTTTCTTGTTATAGATTTTATTTATACAGGTATTTCATGACAGGAGCTTGTTTTTGAATTTCTCATTACAGTTGGTAAGGATAGAGACTGCCTTATCAATACAACTATTTAAGTGGGAGTAGATGTCACAAGCATAGGCAGCAATCTTAGCAATGGGATCCATCAGCAAAAGGATTACAGAAAATGTTTAGATCATCAACATAAGAAGGTTTTCTTTTGAAAAGTGCTTAAATATAACACTATTTACAGGCAAAGTATCAACAGTTTAAAAGGAAAAGGTCAATAAATGATGGACTGATTTAACAAGGATGAAGATACATATGGAGATGTGCAGGAAGTGGATATATTTGGGAGGACTAGATCAATGATGCTGGAGCCCCTAGCAGGATGTTTATTTGTGAAAGAGAGAGAGCATTTATAATGTCAAAGAAGCACTAGATATGCTGTCAACTACTACTGTAGTTACAAGAGTTTCCTTATCTCCTCAGTCATTCTGATGGGTTGTTATACAGATTTACTTGAGGTCAAAGAATGTGCATGATACAGACTGGTGGAGAATGTAAAATAAATTATGTCTGAATGCATGAGAACCTATGGTGCAAAAGGAGATCTGGTATATAAACTATGATGCTGCCCATCATAATCTGTAAACTGGAGAAGAATGAAAGAATATAATGTCTTGGACTCTGGTTTGTCTGGTATAATAACTGATAAACAAGATAATGACTTGAACCCTGGTTTATAAGACAGAATACTAGACAAAGAAGGTAACTAGGCAAAGAAAGGTGGCCAAGGGAGGTACTAGTAGTTTCAGCAAACAATATCAAGGACAGTGTAACAGGCAAAGATGCCGGTCTGCATGGGAGGTTCTTGAGAGAGACTAGGAAGCACTGCATTACAAATTAGGGATACAGTATACTAGCAATGGAAAGGCGATTACAGAGATCAGTTACTAAGTGGCATAAAAAAGAAGTTATGTACTTACCATAATGTTCCATCTGTGTTGTCCATTTTCATTCTTCCTCAACCACTGGGGTCAGATTTGACTCGGCCGATATCATAGCTTGTGGCCAACTGAAACTCTCAAACTCCTTCATACCCATAACACACCAACCCCTAATATACCTCAGATCTTTTTTGCTAAATGACATAAATAGTAACTATCTGAATAATGTTTCTAAAAAGGGAAAACAGTATCTGACATTCCACAGAAAACACAGTGATGTCTTAACAGCATCTCATTCTTCCATAAGTCTAAGATGACAAAGGTTGGGTTTGGAGGGTGGGAAGTTGAGGAAGAATGAAAAGGGACAACACAGATGGAATGTTATGTTTAGTAAATAACTTTTTTATCTGATGTCAATTTTCATTCATTCCTCAACCACTGGGACACAGTCTCCAGCTACTTTATATCCTGGGTGGACTATAAGGAAAGATATTACTGAACCAAGGCTTTTCTTCCCCTTGAGACCAGATTCAATTTGTAATGAGTAATAAAAGTATGAGGATTAGCCCAAGTAGCAATTGCTCATATGTCATCCATGGAATGGTTGGATAAAAATATTGATGAGGTTGCCAAAGGTCTTGCAGAAAGAGCTTTTAAAGGTTTTGGTAATGGAATGTCTGATTTATTACAGACAAAGGCTTCGCAGTCTGTAATCCATCTTGCCAATGTCATTTCTGTGATGGATTTGCCCAATCTATCTACAAGGAATATAAATAATTGGTCAGATTTTCTAATGTCTTTTGAACTGTGCAAGTAGAAATGCAGCTGTCTATGAAGGTCTAGCAAATGCAACATAAATTCCCCTTTGTTTTCAAATCGGGAAAAAAATGGGCAAGTTAACAGACTGATTGATACTGAATTCTGACACCGCCTTAGAAAGGATGGAAGGGAAGGTTCTTAATGTTACCCTATCCTTATGGAAAATCATGAAAGAAGGTTTACAGGAAAATGCTTGGAATTCTGAAATTCTCCTAGTAGAGCTAATAGCCTCTAGAAATAAGGTCTTACAGTTCAAAAATTTAAGATCACATTTTCCAGCTGGTTCAAAGGGGGAATGGATTAAGGTCTGCAGAACAAGGTTCAAATCCCATGGAGGAGTAGGATTTTTATTTATTTATTTTACATTTGTTTACCGGGAAAGTCCGACTGGACACATGTCTCTTTTCAGCGGAGGCCCGGGGAGAAAAGCTCCACATTAAACATACAGCAATAAGTTTTAAAAGTACTATACATAGGACAGCATGTTAAACTATCTAGGACATCACTGAACAGCAGTTATAGTTAAAAGCTCACTACTGGATTAACAAGAGTAAATAACAAATGATGGGTTTTAAGCAACAACCCAAACAAAAACATTGAACAATAACTAGAGAAAGAGAGTATCAATATACAGTTCCATGTACATATATAAAGATATCAACATTACATTCTGTATCTGGGTATATTATGAAAAGGAACTGAAATGTCTAAATCTGGTGTGATATTTGTTGTGTTGAGGAAGAGTATCATATAATGTTAGAGTAAATAGGTGTAGATTAGTTTAGTCTGTGGGTGAGGCAGAGGTAGCAGCCATAGGTAGAGATTAATGAAAAATTAGTCCGGGGTAGAGCAAGGGCACAGCCATTTATTGTGTGTGATTTTAGTGTTGTTTTAAAATGGTCTAGTGATGTGACTGATGTAATACTGTCTGGGAGTGCATTTATAAGGTGGTCTAAGTAAAATAGGACCTCTTAGAAAGGCCTTGAAGCTAGGGAAGAATTGTCAACTCCTATATGAAAGTTAGAGATTGCTGCCAACTGAACTTTGATGGTAGAGGAGTTAGCCACTTCATTAAAAATTTGCCAAAAACTCTACTACACTTTGTGTAGAGGCTGAAAAGATCTATAGGTTTTTGATGTGCCTAACAAGCAAACCTCTTCCACTCAGTCTTGTAAACTTTTCTAGTGGAAGTTTTATGGGAAGACAAATTTATGATAGACAGGAGACAAGAGCAAAGTATGTATGGCTATTACCAAAGTGGAGAAACCACGCTGTGAGCTTTAGGTTTCATATATCTGGGTGAACCCTTCCCATCGGGTGAGAAAGGAGGTCTGGGATTAATACAGAATCCAAGGTGGGTAAATTAGATAAGGTCAAAGGAAGGAGAACCAAACCTGTCAAGGCAGTAACGTACAATGAGGATGACTTTGCTCTTCAACCATGCAGCCTTCTGTAGGAATTTAGGAATCAACGGGGATGATGGATAAGCATAGAGAAGACCATAGGGCCAATTGTGGAGCAGAACGTTGCTCAGTGATTCCCCCTTTGGGGGGATTTGGGAAAATAAGCTGCTGCATTTGTGTTTAGGGGAGACACAAAGAGAGTGCAGCAAGGCTGGCCTCTGATGGAAAATCACCTCTGGCACTTTTTTGGTGACAGACCACTCATAAGGTAGAAGAAGGGACCTGCTAAATTTGTCTATCATGTTGGACTTCCCCAGAATATGCATTGCTATTAGAAAGCAGTTGGATGAGATCGCCCATTGCCACACTCTGAGAACTTCTCAACACAAGGGATAAGACCAGGTTCCTCCTTGTTTGTTGATGTACCAAACTACTGACATATTGCCCATTTGGATCGCAATTGTTCCCAGAGGTAGAGCATCCTGAGAAGCTTGCAACGCTAAAAGCACCCTAAAGCACTGTTCTCATCTCCAGGACATTTAGGTGCAAAATGGACTCTTCAGGGGGGATCAACCAAGTGCCTTGGACTGTTTTCCCTAGGAAGTGCAGCCCACCAAATCTGGGAAGCATTCATAGTCACTATGGCTTTGGGTTGAGGAAAAATGAATGGACGGCCTGTAAAAGCTGGTCTGCCCTTATCCACTTCCAAAGATAATTCTTGCATGTCTGTGTGATCCTTATTTGAACTGACATCCCCTAATAAAATACTTGACCATTGGGATGCTAGCATCCATTCAAGAATTCTCATATGATACAAGAATTATAGCTGCTGACATTAATCCCAAAGCTTGAAGAATTAACTGGGCTGAAATTTTGGTGTTGTGAATCATTTTCGCAAACTGGAATCTTAAAAGACTGAACTCTAGTTAGAGGAAGTGAGGCTGTGGCAGACACTATATCGAAATGTGCTCCTATGAATTCAAGCATTTGTGATGGATGCAACTGAGATTTGTTTAATTTACTGTGATCCCCAAGTGTGGAGTATCTGGTTTCTTGCTATTACAAGTAGATGCCTGGTCAGAGCAGTAATGAGCCGGTCAACTAAATACGGAAATACCCGGAATCCCTGGAGTCTGAAGTGAGCTGCCATCACTGCCATGCATTTGCTGAACACCATGGGGGTTGCAGTAAGACCAAAGGGCAAAGCTCTGAACTGGTAAAGACTGGCTCCCAGCTAGAAGCGCAAGAACCTTCTGGGCCACCTGTTTATTTTTATAGGATAGTACATGTCTTGAAGGTCTATAGAGCACATCAAATCATCCTTGCCTAGAAAAGGCAGTATGGACTAAACCATGACCACCCAAAACTTTTCAAATTGGTCTCCAGTCTCTTGTTTTCTTTGCCACTAAAAATAATCTTAAGTTCTGGATTCTATTTGGTCTGGCGGGACCTTTTGGATGACACTTTTTTTAGTAGCTTTTGTATTTGACTTGGGCTTCCTTCCTCTGACTGGGTGGATCGTCAAATTTTCTATAGAGTTGGGGGTGGAAAGAAAAAGGGTATCATATAACCTCTGGAATTAATCCTCTGCACCCAGGTATCTTTTATGTCTAGTCAGCCTCTCTGGTGCAGGGATAGTCGACCCCTGACTGCCTCCAGTGAGGGACAATTGGGCCTCCATTCAGGAGTGCTGGAAGGATCTGTCAGAGAAGGAATCTCTAGACCCTTGGTTTTGCAAAACACCTCTGCCACATGGGCGGTGTCTTCCTACTACATCCCCCCCCCCCCGCCTCTGGGGGAACCATCTCCACATGGATCTCAGTAAGGACCCTGAAATATCTTGAGCCACATCTTTCACCACTCCATGTTGGTTTCCCGAAAAGGTCCGGGGGGGGGGTCGAAAAACATACTCCTAAGGCAGAGAAAGTCTTTCCATCCTTCTCACACCTGTAGTACGTGTCCTTCACTTTTGTGCCAAACAGGAAGATCTGTCAAAGGGAGCAATGATGAAAGAAGACATGAAGGGCTCTGCAAAATCACACAAGCACATTCAGGCATGCCTCCTTATTGAGATGCCTGAATCTGCCACCCTCTGGAGGTACCCTCAGCTGCATGCCAAATGAGCCTCATGGACAAGTTAGAGATGGAATGAATGGTTGCCAACTGTAAGGCTACTGTAGCTTGAAACTCTGCAGTAGTGGACCCTGAAAGAGCATGACAATTCCTTAGTCAAATCTCTTTGCAACCTTGAAAAATGTGTCAGATAATTCAGTGACTAAAGAGCAAAGGTCATTAAAGCACAGACATGCTTCTCAGACTTATCCAAAACCATGGACTCTCTTATTAGGGGGATGAACAGCAGATCTTTGCTCCATGAATTACTTTTTTTGTGGCCACCTCCACAACCATGGTTTCTACACACTCCCCCTTGCTCCCTTCCAGTGGTAGGTACCAGAATTTGGTCTGGTCCCTTGGGGATGGGTTCAACTGTATCAGGTTCCTTCCACAACCAATGAGAATCAAATCAATGAACTGGTCCAGCAGGCGAAGTTACCTAGGAGGTAGCTGGACCAGACCTAAACTTCTCCAGAAACACTGATTGCTCTGGGGAAGGATTTTCAGAGGACCAACTACCCTGTTGCTTAAGGATCTCCAGAATGTCTCCAAATGAGACATCTTTGGGTAGTGAACAGGGGGACTCTTCCCCATCATCGAAATCTGTGTCTTCTGTTATAGATTCTTAAGGGGAATCCAAGTGCCTCCTTTTGCACTTTCTCTTCCGGGGTACTTCCTCAGTGGGGTGTTCCAGGAAAGTGTCAAAACAGAAGGTAATGCCCTGCCAGGTAGTCTGGAGGGTTTGAACAGGATGTCCTTATGGAAGAGAATGCTGAAACTTTTGTCACATATACACATGAGACGTAGGAGGTAGATCAGGAAAGAGGAGAGACCCTCTGTCTTGCTGAAGCAGAGAACACTCTCTCCACTACCTTGAAGGCAGACTATCCTGGGGAGAAGGAAGCCAAAGGAATCAAGAAGCCATGCTTCTGTCCCACTGGCGCTGTCTGCCCTGAAAGCAATCCACCTGAGGCACAGGTCCAGGGCCAAGGCTCCAAGAGGCATAGAGAGCTCCAAAAACTTGAGAGTCGACTCCAACACCTCAGATCTGACTGGGACGATATAGCTCCAAGAGCCACTAGCTCTGAACTCGTAGGAGCAAGTGCACTCAGGGAAACCTTCGGATCAGAGGCCACCAGTATTCTTGGATCCAAACCACGCAGTCTTAGCAAACTTGGATCCAAGGACTCTGAAACGAAGTGTCGGATCAGAGAAGGAGCTGTTACTGGAGAGGTAAATGTATCTGAAGCTTCCTAACCTGAAGGGGTCAGAGGCAAGAGAACCTACATAAGAGGAACTTCCTCTAAATTCTATCCACATCAGCTTCTGTGAGAGAAGGAGATGAAGCAATGGATGGTGACTTGGACCTCTGTCTTTCAAGGCATAGAAATGGGAGTCTTGAAGGAAATGGTTCAACTGTCGGAGAGTATTTGACAACAGGGAGAATCTTCGAGCCAAATTACTCTAATCCGAAAGGCGTGGAAGACATCTTGAAGCCGGAAGGCTTTAGATCTGATTTGGCTTTCTTGAGAGGTGGCTCCAGAGAAGATGGAGTGGAACAAGAGTTTTTCAAGGATTTTAAAAAGCATCCTTAGCAGAAGTTTTGGGGGGGGGGGGTTTGAGCTTCAGGTATAGATTCTGAAAAAAAAGATGAAAGTAAACCTTTAAATACCAATTTGGTTCATC